>NW_006256686.1:5312632-5450364 GCF_000478725.1 Eutrema salsugineum | reverse complement strand
AAAACTCTCATTTGTTTGGGAAAATATCCGGATGTGGATTTATAGTCTGTCTGTAATTGATTTCGTTGTCTTTTCAAGATTTTGGGATTCCTAATCTCATTTGAACGATTGTTCACTTGTGTAATTTTGAGACTAGGAACACTAATCATTTGGAGAAGAATTATTGTAATCATTGGTAATGGACCTTTGTGTGTTGCTTCTTTGTGCAGGGAACTTCTTTACAAACCAATTGTGCTATGTAAGTTGTTCTATGTCTCAAGACAATCACAACTATTTCTTTCCTTTTAGTTTCTAATGTTTGTTTTGGTATTGCAATGCAGCATGTGGTCATCTATCATGTTTCTGGTGCGTCCATAAGTCCATGAATGGTCTGGAAGAGTCTCATTGTCCGATATGTAGAGACCCGTATGTTCATTTCCCGACCGTATGCCAAAAGCTTCATTTCCTGCTAAAGAAGATCTACCCACTTGCGCATAAGAAGAGAGAAGAACAAATTCTAAGTGAGTTTCTTTGCTTACATATTTCCTATGCACTTTCTCTTTTTCTTAGGTGTAACTGTTGCTGCATGGTTTGTTAATGTCATGTTTCAGAGGAGGAACAAGAACAAGACTGTTTTTCTCCTCAGATTGATGTTGTCTTGGATGAACAAAAGGCTAAGGGTGAGTCTTTGTGTAGTGGAGGTTCCCTAAATGTCTCTTGTGAGTGTACTTACCACACATGGGATCTGTTTTTGAATTTATTGCTTTCTAAGAAATTGATCTCTTGCAATTCTATGCATTTAGATGATCAGAAGGTGGAAGAGTGCTCTAATGAAGCCAAGTTATCATCACCCAGCAATGAAGAACCCAAGGATGCAACAAGTCTTCATGTTCATGAGAATGACTCATCTAAGGATAACAAAGTCAGTAAGCAGATTTCAAAAGATGATTTGCTCTGTTCAGCATGTAAGGAGCTGCTCGTGCGACCAGTAGTACTCAATTGCGGACATGGTATCATCTTGCTTTCGATAAATACTTATACTTTCGCATTAGCTCGTGTGTGCTAATGTTCCTGTCTCATCCTTTGTTCCAGTGTATTGCGAAGGATGTGTAGTAGATATGGCTGAAGAAAGCGAAAAGATCAAATGTCAAGAGTGTCATGTTTGTGACCCAAGAGGATTTCCAAAAGTTTGTTTGGTTCTTGAGCAGCTTTTGGTGGAAAATTTTCCTGAAGAATACAATTCAAGAAGAAGTGGAATCCAGAAAACACTTGCTCATAATAGCAAAGGAAGTAAGTTCTACATACATGCCATTTCCTTGGTGCTCTCAAAGCTTACTTTTTGATGTTAACATTGAATACGTGAGTAATCTATGACGCAGAAACTTATAATTTGTAATCATTTTCTAGATGTTCAAAGCTATCACAAAGAAGGCACTTCTTTATCAGACAACAACAACGACAATGGTCTTCCCTGGTGGCCAAACCCTGGATCTAATGTTCACATCGGAGCTGGTTGTGATTCTTGCGGAGTAAGTAATAACCAATTGTTAAGTAACCTAAAACCAAAAACATGTGAAGGAATCTGAGATAGGTAACGTGTGGTTTTGCAGGTGTATCCAATTATAGGGGATAGATACAGATGCAAAGACTGCAAGGAGGAGATTGGTTACGACCTTTGCAAAGAATGTTACGAGACTCCTTCAAAAGTTCCAGGGAGATTCAACCAGCAACACACTCCAGAACACAGGCTTGAGCTCGCGGAGGTTCCTCAGTTTCGGTTTCGGTTCAGTCTCAACAATATCGGTTTGCTTCTCGGACCTCCTACGGTTAACTCAACAGTTGAAGGCGTGAGTGCAGAAGAAGATCATGATGAGAGCGAGGAAGGGCCTCCTGAGTCTAATGAGTCATCATCAAGCACAGATTGAAATAGCAGTCTGAGAGTGTGTAGGAATCTTATAGAGAGAGAGATATGGTGTGTACTTGTTTGTATAAAAATATATCTATGGTTTTAAACATTTTAAACAAAGTTCATTTGTTAATTATAAACGTTTAAACGCAAACATCACCATAATTTTGGCTCCAATTAGTAACAGTGATGCGGAAATATAATTAGGTTGTGGAATGATCTTATATGCAGATATGAAAAACTGCAAATTGAAAATTTTGTATGATTAGATAAGTTCTGCCGAAAGACGGAATATAAACTATATAAAACAAATAAATTTACTGAAATATGTTTTCCTTATATTTTATCTATTATATGATATATTGTAAAAAAAATATATATATATATCATATAATATATAAATATTATTAGAAAATATTTATTTTTCTTTGTAATTATTACTTACTTATTATTAGTTTTTTTATGAAATACAATTTTTAATTAATGAACTAGGTTTTTTCACTCACGTTTTTAAATATTATTTTGATAAAAAAAAATATATGCAATTATTTAACTTGGTAAACATCATTGAGCTCTTTCTTTAAGAACTCTATCTACTAATATTATTGCTATTAATATTATTTTTTATGAATATTATTTTTATGAAGATAAGATAAGATAAAGCAAAAAATGTGTTCTATGATTTCTATAGTTTGGTTACTTATTATTATTATTTTGTGTATATTTTGAAATAATATTTTTATTATTATTTTGTGTATATTTTGAAATAATATTTTTATTATTATTTTTTAAAAAGGTCACATTTTTTTATGGGAGAATTTCAGATTTAACCCATATTTCAAAATCAAACACCAAACTAACCTCTTTTTTTCTCTCTCCAACTTTTGCCATTTTCTCACAATTTTATCTTTCCCACTTAAACTATTAACGAAAATACCATTATACATATATTATTTTGATTTTTCTTTAATTTGGCTAAAGTCTCCTTGGACCTTCTAAAGATTTTTTTAATTACGAGAATGCCATCTTCTTCAATTTCTTCAACCACCATGAACAACCATGAAAATGGAATAAATGCTTCTCAACCAATTTTAAAGCTGTAATAAGTAAATATTTGAGCTCATTCACTCATAACTTTCCTCATTCTTTCATAATTTCTTCTCCAAAACATCTGGGCTAAGTTACAATGCCAAAAGTCATGCATTTTCGGTGATTTCTGGTTACTTGACATCTGGGTAGCTTATTTTTGGTGAAATCCTGAATTCTGGGTGCTTAAAAGAACTGTAGCCGAGCTCAATTTTGTTAAAGGTAATCGTCGCACTTCAATTTCTCCATATTTCAGTTTTCATATCGCGAAAGTAGACTTCTCGTGAAGTATACTGAAGTCTACTAGTCAACATAAGGTTATTTTTGCAATTGACTTTTAAAAAGTAGACTTCATTAAACCTCACGAGAAGTCTACTCGATATCCTTTGAAAACAAAAATGTAGACTTCATTTGAAGGCTTAAGAAGTCTACGAAAGAAAAAAGGTTATTTTTATAGTTGACTGTATTTTGACTTTTTAATGTAGACTTCTTTATAAAGTCTATTGTGTACGTCTGCACAAGAAGTCTACTTTTAAGTTACTTTTGTAGTTTGACCAAAAACGTATAGGTCATTTTAGTGTTTGACTAAAGTTTTTTAAAAAATAAAAAATTTAGAAAACTCCGGAAAGCTGCAGTAGACTTCAGAAAGAAGTCTAAAAATTGTAGACTTCTTTGGAAAGTCTACTTATATTTTTCGGTCAAACTTAGAAGGAATTTTTTTTTAGTAGACTTCACAGTGAAGTCTACTAAAGATAGTTAATTGCAAAAATAACCTTTTTTTTCCATAGACTTCTATTGAAAAAGTAGACTTCAAAAGTAGACTGTCAGAGAAGTCTACTCTTACATGAAGTCTACAATAGAAGTCTACTTTGTTAGTCAATGGCTTGGTCAAATGCTAAAGTAACATTTTTGGCCGGAAGTCTACTTCTGAAGTCTACTGAAGGAAAAGTCAACGAATTGGTCAATTGCAAAAATAACATGTTTTTTAGTAGACTTCTTTAGTAGACTTCACTATGAAAAAGTAGACTTCTTCGCCAGTCTACGTTTGAAGTCTGCTTTAGAAGTTTACTTATTGTAGTTTTTTTAAAACGCGTTTTAGAAAAATTTATAAAGTATTTTTTTATTTTTTGGATTAGAAATGCTTTTTATGAAGTGATTGAAGTACCCAGTGAATTTCATTTCATTTCATTCGATATTTATTGTTGAATCAGAAGTTTTGATTTTTAAGCTAGTTAGCTTATTAAAGTAGACTTCTCCAGCAGTCTACGGATGAAGTCTGCACACGAAGTCTGCTCGGTATCATTATTTTAAAAACAAAACACAGAATATATATAAATTATTTTTTGTATTTTTAGGTTTTGGAATGTGTGTTACCAACTGTTCTAATTACTCAATGAGTTTCATTTGTTTTAAGTCGATATTTATTGTAGAATCGAATTTGTTGATTTAATAGCTAGTTAGCTTGGAAGAATAGACTTCATCTCCAGTCTACAGATGAAGTCTGCAGACGAAGTCTCCTATATAAAAAATTTGTTACTTACATTTTTGCAATAATGTAGTTTGTAATTTCGTTTGCTAATATGGTTTTTTGTGTTTTATTACAGAAAATGATCAACTCCATAAAAATAAATCTTCAAAAATTCTAAAAGATTGTAGAGTCATTTTTAAGTTCTCTTGTAAATAACACTAACCCCATTCTTCTGTTTTTTTTTCTTTTTTTTTTTGGATTTGACATACTTTGTGATTTGAAAACTGAGGCAACATTCAGTTACTTCAAAAAAATTGTGACATTGAATAAACATGTAACAGCAATCCATTCTTCTTCTATTTTGTGGTTTTAAAACTGGTGCAAAATCAGTCACTTAAAAATTTTATTTAGAATTAGTTTATGGAACTTTTCTTTGCACCATACTCTGAACCATTATATTTTGTCCATATAGAATAATTTGATTATGTTACATATTTGATAAAGATACATAAAAATAACGGTTGATGACAATTAAAAGACTACTACAGTTGATGATTATTACAATTAATGACCATTAGAGACAAAATTGATAATCATTACACAAAAAGAGATCATGAGCAAACAGAAGATTAATTATTTACTTATTGGGTTCTGTTTTGTAAATGAGCTTAATTGTTGTGTTGGGCACTTGGGCCTGTTAGGACAAAACTCCCTACCCGTCTCTGATGTCGATGGTGGAGAAAATGGAGATGACGGTGACGAATTTTTGAGATTTCTGAGATACTGCAAATGAAAGAAGTCAACTTAAGAAGTCTGCTTTCGAAATCAACTCAAGAAGTCTGCTTTCGGAGATGACAATGATGAATTGTTGAGATTTGTGAGATACTGCAAATGAAAGGAGTAAGAATTAAACATCAACCCAAGTAACAAATCTAATAAAGAAGAGGAAGAGGAGGTTTCCAAGAAACACATAATCACAGATCTGATTACTAAACTAAATCAAATTAGTTCTGACACTCAGATCTTAGTACATTATGAATAAAAAAAAAATTCAAAGTGGATCCTAATTAAATAAAACCAAAATTTCTGGACAAAACATCAACTAATAAGTAAAAAGAAGAAACTTGAAAAAGCTAACAATTTGAACCAGACATCAAAGCCATACACAGACAAAGCTGCACGGCGGTGAGGAAGTCGACGGTGGACCTCTTTTGTTGCTCACTATGTTGAGGTCACCTACAGTGAAGATCAAACAAACGTTTTCCTAAAAACAAAAAGCAGAGTATAATCTAAAGAGAGATTTCTAACCTGAAACAGCATAGAAAAAGACCTCGGGCAGCTCGTTCGCAAGCAGAATTAAAAAAATCGATGTTCTCGTTGAATCTGAAACAGAGGGGAAGCACCGTTTTAGAGAGAGAAGTTTGAGTTTTCATTTTTACAAAATTAGGGTTACAAACGTAGGCTTCCTTTATATAGGGAGGTACAAATTTTGGTTAAATGAATAATTTTTGGTTCAATTTTGGTTTATGTATTGGTTAAATAATTATTTTTGATTTTTTTGGTTAATATAAATATTTATTCGGTTTTGTTTAGTTTCTCTTGGTTAAGGGAAGTTATTCCCGGTTTAATTTCGGTTTAAATTTCGGTTAGGTTAATTTATTCGGTTAAGTAGACTTCAATATAGAAGTCTACAACTTTTAAAACCTAAATAATAAATTACTTCTACTTAAATTTAAAAACATACATTTCCATTTACCAATATGAAAAAATAATTTCTGTACATTTGTGTTACGATTACGGAATTTATGAATGTAAATTTGATACCAAAATAATTTTTAAAAAATTTTAAAATTAAATTTACAGATTTAATTATTTAGTAGACTTCATTTCGATAAAATGAAGTCTACTATTAGACTTTTTTTCACTTTAGTAGACTTCGTCAAGGTGTAAACAGTAATTAGGACATTCGCTTTTTGTTTACTCATACAGATTTAAATGGTCTTTTCACTGCCCCTTTAGGTTATTTCTGCTAAATGTTTTTTCAGAGGTCTATTTCTATATTCAAAGTCAAGTTTGGGGTTATTTTTAGCAAAAGTCCATTTTTGTATTCGTCTAAAGCCTCAGCTAGCCTGAGCACGACATTGAGTCTTGGATTTACGCTTCTGTTCTGGTGGGTGGGCTTGTGTTCATAATATTAAATTTTAAGAGTCTCCCCATGGTCTACAAAGTTGCAAACGGTAGGGCTATTCATGTCAAGCACTTCAAGATTATCTTGGATTTCAACACTGCGGAGAGTGTTCTTTTCAAGATTGAAGTAGAACACATCAAACAACGCGGAGAGTGTTATTTAAATGTATATCTCTCCCACAAAACAATTTCCCCTGAAGCCGTCATTCCAGCAACATCGAACACATTGCACTTACACGGCAAAGTATATACAAGTTTCGATCAAAGTATGCAAACCTTATGTTATGTGGTAATGTATCTTCATACCCAAGTTTCACACATTGGATGATGTTACAGTTTCAAACATAAGACCTAATCTACCTTCGTCTGTTTTTTTTTTTTCTATGGTTTTATTATATAGAACATGGAAGAAATTTCCTAGGTATAGAATAAGAAAGAACGTATGTAACAATTCACATCTCAAAATTTTAGATGACATGATAAATTTATATATAATAAGAATCATAGGACCGAATCAGATAACCAAGATGAATATTCATGATTGTAAATTCTTAAAAAAGACTACACAGACACAACACAAAGATTTTTAGAAAACGTGACTAGGTTGGTTAGAGATCACTATCATGGCATCATCACAATAACTCTCTTATTTCACTGAAACTCTTGATTGTTCCTCGCAGGAAAAAAAAAAAAACAGGAATATATAATAAACTGCACTTTTCAAGACTACAACCTATATTAAATAGAACTTTTAGCCGACTTGGGAGCCAGAGATCGCAATCAGGTTTTGAGACAGGTGAATAAATCATCATCTAAATGACGCAGAGCATCAAACTTGTTAATGCTCTCAAACGTACCAATATCTTGTTGCATGTGAGCTTTAGATGATGTTGATGTGCTTGTGGATTTACGCTTCTCTTCTGGAGGGCTTGTAGATGTTGCATCATTTGTTGTCTTCATAATATTAAATTTGAGATCCTCTACATGGTCTAGAAAGGTGTAAACTTTATTGTTAGAAATGCAAAACGCATCTCCAAAACCCTCTTCTTCGATTTCAACACATTGGAGAGTGTTCCTTTCTGGATTGAAGTAGTAAACATAAAATGGAGTACATGGATATCTCATCGACAGCACAATATCACCTGTAGCTGTAGCTCCAACCACGTAAACTTCATAATCGCAGTCAACGAATTTATCATTCGGAAAAGTGTAGACATATTTTGACAATTCCTGTTTCTCGGCATCCTCTAGAACCCACATATGCAGCTCAGGCCTTCTACCACAGTAAACACCAAAAGTATCCCAACTAATCCCACTTAATTTACCCTTATAGTTTATCAAATTTGCAGTATAGCATCCTTCTGCCTTAATGAATTTGTATTTCTCAGACTTAACATCAAAGCAAACTACCACTGAAAATTCCATTAATTTGATAAGCCATGTAATACAAAACTCCATCAATGCATATCCCATTTTCGGTGGAAGGATCATGGGTTAAAGGACATTGGATCTTCCTCCAACTCATTTCTTCAGTTCCTAATGTCATAATTCTATATAGATCATCATCATAACATGGATCACCCATGCACAACACCTTGAATTGTTTGTCAATCGGATCAAACCCTAAAAAGCTTATTGGCCTTCCGTCTCTTGACTTACTGTACCAAGTCAGTTTAGGTAAGCTCGCACACTGACCTGTGCTAGGGTTATATATGACGTGCTCTGCTTCATGGACACCTTTTGAGATCGACATAAGACGGTTGAGACAGATCAAACCAGATGCATAGCCACCAAACTGCATCCACGGCATGTTCAAATGAGAATCGGCGGAAACTATAAGAGACGCCTTATTCTCATATGGATTATGAGGTTGAGGCGACGAGAAGAAGCGAAACTCAGGGATCCCAGCTTCTTCGATGGCAAATAAGAGACGTGGACGAGCCGAGGACTGGTCAAGAACAACTCGTGGAAATATGGACTGTGAAACATGGAACTCCATAGCTTCGACACGCAACAAAACCTATGGATTGTCTTTGCAGGAAATCTCGAGAGTATCTCGATAATGATATCGATCGGGATGGAATTCATTAGAAAGAGATGAATAAAAAGTTTAGCAAGTCCAGTACTAAACCCATAGAAGGGTTCATCAGCATTAAAAAACAATATTTTTTGGTTTGGGTAGTTTGGGAAAAACTCGGATGAAAATAAGGTTTTAATAGTGAATTCATTATGGGGTTCATCCCGAAAAAAAATCGCAAACCCTAAAACTCAAATCGGACAAAAATCAACGAAAACAGAAGGACAGATACTAACTTTGCTGATGTAGACGGATGGGCGATCCTCGGATGAACAAACCACCACAAATTGATGCCAGTCTAAACGATTTCGACGGAGTCGTCGCGAATCGCAGGTGAAGAGGAAGAGAGGAGAAGAAAAGAGGGGAAACACGAAATGAAATTTTTGCCCAAAAAAATTTTCCTTTCCCGAAAATTACCACGATATCTCCACCAATCGGAGTGTGACACGTGGCTAAGAGGCGGGTCGTCAAGCTCGCACGGACAAACCGATCCGTCAATATTGGACTTTATTTCTTTTTTTTAAATCGATTTTGCCTATGAACCCGGACCTAAACTCCTTGTTGTAAAACCTCTCCGATCACTCACGCTTGAACTTGATTTCCGATCGATTTACACAATGAGAATCGCTCGAAGTTGTGAATACAGGAATCTAAATGCACACAAGAATTTATCCAGTTCAGGTGCAAATCGCAACCCTACGTCTGGCCGAGGATTTCCCTGGAATCCACTAAGAGAATAGGTTTGATACAAGACGACGATACACCGGAAACTTTCCGAGAAACTCGCTTTCACTCACCGGAAAAAACTCACAAGCCTCTCTTTCGGAAAACCAGAACCCAGAAAAGAAAACTCTCACCCGATCTTTCTTCTCTCTTGTTCTCTAACCCGAATTGAATCTCTCTCAATTACATATATCGCTAGCTAAATCTGTAACAACCTGTAACAAGATTTTGTTTCGCAATACACTCAGACTCTAACGGTCATCTTCGAGATTCAGCTCTTGAACCAGCTCAAACCAGAGCTAAACGGTGTCGCTTCTTGTATCCAATAACCGGCACCTAATCTGAAGTCAAACCAGACTCCAATGCCTCCGGTTCAATTCAATTTGACCTTTGCCCTGAACCAATAGACTTAAACCAATATCAACAAACTCCTCCTTGGTTTAGTCTGCAACATCCTATTCCCTCAGACGAACTCCATCCTCGGTTCCCATCTCCGATCAACCTTCAGAGACACCAAGCAAGCTCAAGAGACCTCTGAACTTACTTGTCGGTAACACTTTGGTGAACACATCAGCCGGATTGTCACTGGTGTGTACCTTAGTTACCTTAATCTTTCCAGCTTCAATTCTGTCACGAACATGGTGGTACTTTGTCTCCACGTGTTTAGTTCTTTCGTGGTAGACATTATTTTTGGCCAACGCCAAAGCGCTTTGGGAGTCACAAAAGATTTCCACGCTTTCCTGTGGATAACCAAATTCTGCACTTAGACCTCTGAGCCACACTGCTTCCTTTGACGCTTCACACATCGAGATGTATTCGGATTCAGTAGTGGATAGAGCCACAACCTTCTGAAGTGTGGACTTCCAGCTTACAACATTTCCTCCTGCCAAGAAAGCATAACCAGATAACGATCTCCGTTTGTCCAAGTCCGCTGCATAGTCAGCATCACAGAATCCATGAACCTTGAAATCAGAGTTCTTCCTGAACTTCAAGTTCATTCTTGTAGATCCCCTAACGTATCTTAACACCCACTTCACAGCATTCCAGTGCTCCTTCGTCGGATTACCCATATATCTGCTTATCATTCCCACGGGATAAGCCAGATCAGGCCTTGTTCCGATCATCCCATACATGAGACTACCAACAGCATTAGCGTATGGAACACCTTTCATGAACTGAGCATCTTGCTCTGCTTGCTCCTCAGTTGCAGCTTTTAACTTGAAATGCATACCAAACGGTGTAAGAACCGACTTTGCCTGATCCATATTAAAGGTTCTCAGCACCTTTTCCATGTAATCCTCTTGAGACAATCTTAGAGTTCCAGCTTTCCTGTCTCGAATTATGTCAATGCCAAGAATCTTCTTTGCAGAACCCAAGTCTTTCATTTCAAATTTCAAACTCAACTGTTTTTTCAAGTCAGCAATCGCTTCTTTATCTTTGCAAGCAACCAACATGTCATCAACATAAAGTAACAGATACAGTAAAGTACCTGAATGGTTTCTTATGTAAACGCAGCTGTCACGTTTACTTCGTATGAAACCTATCTCGAGCATGAACTCGTTAAACTTCTGATTCCACTGCCTGGGGCTTTGTTTTAGACCGTACAAAGACTTCTTTAGGAGGCAAACCCAGTTCTCTTTGCCTTTTTCTTCATAACCTTCAGGTTGAGACATGTAGATCTCCTCCTCAAGCTCTCCGTGCAAAAATGCAGTTTTTACATCGAGCTGTTCAAGCTCCAGGTCTTCATTAACCACAATAGACATCAGAAACCTGATAGAGACGTGTCTTACAACTGGTGCAAAGATCTCGTTGTAATCCACCCATTCCTTCTGTGCATAACCTTTGGCCACTAGTCTAGCCTTGAACCTTGGCTTCTCAACCCCAGGAATTCCTGGCTTCTTCTTGAAAATCCACTTACAACCAATGACTTTTCTGTTCTTCGGTTTCTCTACCAGAATCCAAGTTTGATTCTTGTGAAGAGAGTCTATCTCTTCATCTGATGCTCCAAGCCACTGGTCGCTTTGCGGATCTCTCATAGCTGCTTTGAAGTCACTTGGTTCCTGAGGATCAATCTCTTCAGATACAAGCAAAGCCATATGCACAAAATCATCATACTTCTTTGGAGGTATGATTTGTCTTCTCGGTCTGTCCCGAGCTAAGACATATTCCCCTGAATCGTTGTCATCTGATTCATTTCCTGAGTCCTCTTCCTCTGAACATAGATCAATCGGATTATCTCCGGATGCCAACCTATCTTCACTCCTTAAACCCTGTTGATCTCCTCCTGAGCTGATATCACCTTCTTTTTCCATACCAAGCTCAATATCCAGGAACTCCGTATTCCTTTCTTTTGACACACCAAGCAATTTCGCCAAATCTTTGTAACATTCTGTTTCCTTGAATGTAACATTCCTGCTAATTATGCTTCTCCTGTCATCCAAAGACCAAATTTTATATCCTTTAACACCAGGAGGGTAACCTATAAAGATTCCCTTCTTCGCCCTAGGTTGCAACTTCCCATCATCAGTGTGATAAAAACAAACACAACCAAATCTCCTTAAGTGGTTAAAACTTGGAACTGTTTCTGACCAAACTTCTTCAGGAATTTGATCTTGAATTGCTGCAGACGGAGTTCGATTTACAAGATATACCACGGTATTAACGGCTTCAGCCCAGAAAGCCTTTGGTAAGCCTGATTCACTAAGAACACTTCTTACCCTTTCAAGAATCGTTCGGTTCATCCTTTCCACAACTACATTTTGTTGTGGAGTGTGAGGAATAGTCCTGTGACGAGCAATCCCATTCTGAGCACAATATCCATCGAAGTCTCTGTTGCAGAATTCTAATCCGTTGTCAGTCCTTAGTTTCTTAACCTTTAGGCCAGACTGATTTTCAACCAACAGCTTCCACTCAACAAACTTCTCAAAAGCTTCATCTTTAGTTTTTAAGAAGAATACCCACACCTTTCTGGAATAGTCATCGATCAAGCTGAGAAAATAATGACATTTTCCAAGCGACTGAGGCACAGACGGAGAACCCCACAAATCTGCGTGTACATATTCTAAACACGCCTTACTGGAATGTTTTCCTGATGAAAAACTTGATCTATGAGCTTTTCCATAGATGCAGCTCTCGCAGAACTGGAGATCCGTGATCTTCTTGCTCTTCAAGTATCCCTTTTTCACCAGTATGTCCATTCCTCTTTTACTGACATGGCCAAGTCTACTGTGCCATAGATGAGTTTCATCATCAGAATCGACCACATTAGCTTCGTCAATGAAACTCTTACCCTGCAGAAAATATAACTTTCCTCTTCTGCTGGCCCTGAGAACTATCTTACTGCCCTTTCTGATATTCAGAACTCCTTCTTCTGACGAGAAAGTGCATCCTTGTTTTTCAAATGTTCCAAGAGACAACAAGTTCCTTGAGAACTCCGGAATGTACCTGACATCCTTGATCAGCACAAAACTCCCATCAGAGTTTTTCAACCGTATAGTGCCTATACCTTTTACGGCAGAAACGGTCTCATTTGCCATCCTTACTGAACCTGCATTACACTCCCTGAGCTCAACAAACCAGTCCTTTCTAGGTGTCATATGGAATGTACACCCTGTATCCAAGATCCAAATCTCATTGAAGTCCACCCCTTCAACTGCATTTGCCTCAGAAACTACGAGTGACTCTATGAACTCAATGGCTGTAACAGCAGATGATTCACCTTGTTCCTTCGTCTTGTCACTGCCATTTTGATTTGACTTCTTTGGACAATTCCGTTTGAAGTGCCCCTCACCTCCACAGATCCAGCACGTGAGTGAGCCCTTACTCTTTGACTTTGAGTTTTGCTTACCCTTTGACTTGTTCTGTCCTGAGTCTTTTCCAGTTCCCTTTCCCTTATTTGAGTTGTTTGAATACAACACTTCCCCTTGAGTTTTTCCAGTCTTTGAGCTAGCACTGAGTTCAAGTTGCTTTGAACGCAGGGAGTTCATAACACCATTCAACGTCAAGGTATCCTTTCCATATCTCAATGTGTCACACAGATGTTCAAACTGTTTAGGTAAGGACATCAATAGAAGAATGGCTTGATCTTCATCTGGAATTTCCACCATGACATTTCCCAAATCTGTTATAATCCTCAAGAACTCATCTATGTTGTTTTCAACTGACTGAGACTCATTCATCTTAAAACCGTAGAGCTTTTGTTTCAGATACATCCTATTTGGCAATGACTTTGACATGTACTGTGAATCCAAGATCTTCAACATTCCAATAGCAGTCTGTTCTTTTATGATCTTTCTAAGGATCTTATCGGTAACGCTCATTACAATAGTACTGCGTACCTTTCTTTGCTTTTCAGCTAGATCTTCATCACCTTTCTTTGATCCTGCATCACTCGGTGATTCTTCCTTTCCTTTTACATCCAACTTCGATGAGGACTTGTTTTCCTCAAATTCCTCCTCCTGCTTCTTCAGTGCTTCCACTAGACCTAAAAGATCCAGGTGTGCAAGAAGCCGTTCTCTCCACATATTATAATCAATCACCCCGTTGAATTTCTCTATTTCGATCTTTGCGGAAGTCATCGTCGAATAGAGAAGGATTCAAACTCAGAGCAAGCGATTTCGCGATCAAACGAGCTCGATCCCAATCTTCCCGAACCTGAGCTCTGATACCACTTGTTGTAAAACCTCTCCGATCACTCACGCTTGAACTTGATTTCCGATCGATTTACACAATGAGAATCGCTCGAAGTTGTGAATACAGGAATCTAAATGCACACAAGAATTTATCCAGTTCAGGTGCAAATCGCAACCCTACGTCTGGCCGAGGATTTCCCCGGAATCCACTAAGAGAATAGGTTTGATACAAGACGACGATACACCGGAAACTTTCCGAGAAACTCGCTTTCACTCACCGGAAAAAACTCACAAGCCTCTCTTTCGGAAAACCAGAACCCAGAAAAGAAAACTCTCACCCGATCTTTCTTCTCTCTTGTTCTCTAACCCGAATTGAATCTCTCTCAATTACATATATCGCTAGCTAAATCTGTAACAACCTGTAACAAGATTTTGTTTCGCAATACACTCAGACTCTAACGGTCATCTTCGAGATTCAGCTCTTGAACCAGCTCAAACCAGAGCTAAACGGTGTCGCTTCTTGTATCCAATAACCGGCACCTAATCTGAAGTCAAACCAGACTCCAATGCCTCCGGTTCAATTCAATTTGACCTTTGCCCTGAACCAATAGACTTAAACCAATATCAACACTCCTTCTTCAAACCCCCACTGGATATGCTTTAATAATCTAATATATATATTTTTATATATATAGACAGTTCGGGGCCCTAGGGCATTTAATCAAAACCGAGCCAAAATAAGGTTTGGTTAATATGTTTCGGTTTTGGTTTAAAAGGCATAAACCGGCCGAGCCTTGGATGAATCTTAAACGTGATTCTTTTGTGTACTTTGATTAAAAAAAAATGTTAGATTATATTCCAAAAAATACCAGTTTTCTTTACATGTGTACTTTGATTAAAAAGTAATTAAAGAAAATAATAACGTGATTAAGAAAAACAGAGCAAACTAGCTTCGTCTTCATCCTTATGCTCGTGAGCCAAACCAGATCTCTAAGCCATCAATGTAGCGGTAGTCTCCTACGATGCGCATGGAACTAAGACGGTTACGCATCGTTTGAAGATAGCAGATCAACAATGTCGTCCCAGTTGTTTGTATAACGATGACCAAGCAATTTCTGCGTCAGGTTACGCCAAATTTGATGATGTGGAGAGGCGTGTTTAGGAGGTGGATTGCTCTCTCTTTGTATCTTACTTTTTCCCATTTCTTAGAGTGTTGTGTAACTAATTGATTACTCTTCTCTGCTATCAATATTTCAGCGGCTTCTATCTTCTTCTCCATGAATCAACTAATGTACGTAGGAAACAGATTACGGAACCCTAAATTTGGAAGAATCAGAATCATTAATGAATATTGGTTTTTGGATAATGCTACGGGAGAGTTTAACAAAGAAAATACAGAGGCCAAGACATGAATATGCATCGCTTAACAGAGGGATAAAGTCAAAGCTAAATCCCGGTAAACAGATTTGGATACAGAATTCTAGATATCTAACCATAGAAATAAAACTTCAAACAATGGAAGCAATGAGTTTTATCATGCTTTGTATAATTAAGAATTTGTTAACCAAAAATATTGAATACAGAGAAGAAAAATTACAATCTGTTAACGAATAAGATTTTACTTCAAGAAACATTGTTAAAATCACTTTTTATGTTATATCATTTTTAATATATGGTGCATATTGATTTTGTATATGTAATAATTTGTTTTTGAAAGTTTGTATATTATCTTTGTAATCTTAATTGGATAACTAGGAATTAACCCGTACATTATGCGGAGTAATATTTTTTAAATCATCTTTAAATATAATTTTAATTTAAAAAATAAATAAAAAAGTTGGTGATAATTAGATAACAATACATATATAAATATATCATCAAATATGACTTTGAGCTTGTTATGATTAATTATTAGTAGCTTTTAATTGTAAAATTATTATAATGTTAATACATGTACTTATATACATAAATGTAATATTATTTGAATTAAACTAGAAAAATGTCTCTTTCGAGAGGCGACTTTTTGGGCGAGTGAGAGAGTGAATCTCCGACAGTTTTCTTCAGCGAGAGAGTGAATCTCCGACAGTTTTTCACCGGTTTTCTTGGGTCAACCTTGTCGGTTTCTATCTTTGGGTCTCCTCGATTTCAGGGGAGTTTCAACGCCCAAAACCGCCATGGTTCCCTCTCTATATATACCCAATTCTTTTTCTTCTCTTCTGTTTACTCAAATTCTTCTCACCATGAGTGATTTTGTTCGCCGTAATCTCCAGAATCTGAATCTCGGTGCCGAAGATGAAGCCATTTCATTGCCGGCAGAACTCTGTGTTCAAGCCGCAAGCGCTAATCGTTTCACGCTTGTCAGAACTACTGTGAATCCGAGGAAGCAACCTTTGCGTCCAATGTTGAATCATATGCCTCGTTTATGGGGTCTTGGAAATGCTGTGATTGGAAGCATTGTGGGTCCTAATCGATTCCAGTTTATCTTCCAATCTGAAGAGGCGATGAATCTTACTCTCATTAGGGGCCCTAGGTCTTTCAATGAGTGGATGCTTGTACTCCAGCGATGATCTCCAAACTTTCCGGAAGAGGATTTGAAGATTATTCCGTTTTGGATACAAATCCGAGGCATTCCATTACAGTTCCTGACAGAGCAGATGGTCCAATTTGTGGCCAGAAATCTCGGAGAAGTGGTGGCTGTGGATTTCGATGCTACTTCTACCAGAGTGGATTTCGTCAGGGTGAAGGTAAACTGGAATGTAGACAAACCTTTACACTTTCAAAGGAATTTTCAATTTGGAGAAGAACAGAACACTTTGTTGAAACTTTGGTTTGAGCGTTTAAGAAATTTCTGCAATAAGTGTGGTCTTTTGAGTCATGATTCAAAGGAATGCCCTCTTAATGGTTTTGATGACGAGGGTGATGACTACAATGGACCGGATAACAACATGCTGATGATGGAAATGAACAAAGGGCTATGGATCATGATAATGCGATTGCAAA
Source organism: Eutrema salsugineum (assembly GCF_000478725.1). Taxonomy (NCBI): domain Eukaryota; kingdom Viridiplantae; phylum Streptophyta; class Magnoliopsida; order Brassicales; family Brassicaceae; genus Eutrema; species Eutrema salsugineum. The sequence continues at coordinate 5,433,307 of NW_006256686.1, read as the reverse complement.
TCTCCCTTTGGAACCTATGTCTGCAGGTTTCAACAATGACTCGAAATATGTCCGGGTCTCGGACCTGAGGGATCGCCGAGTGAGAAAGGCTCAAGGATCTTTGCAAGAAATTCAAGCCTGAAGTTATGTTCTTAGTTGAAACTATGCATAATTGTAAAGTATTAAGGGATCTATGTGTGTATTTAGGATTTGATAACTTAATTACCATTCCACCGTTAGGGAGGAGTTGAGGATTGGCTTTATTCTGGAAAAAAATGTAAATATAACTAAGTATGATGCTGATGCTAGACTGATCGAGGTTGTTGTTAATATTAATGGTGTGTTTTTCTACTTATCTTGTGTCTATGGTCATCCAAATCAAAGCCTTAGACATGGGTTATGGAATAAGTTACAATCCATTAATGATTCGAGAAGTGGTCCTTGGATTCTAGTAGGTGATTTTAATGAGATCCTATCGAATGATGAAAAGGAAGGTGGTCCTCAAAGAGATTAAAGGAGCTTTAAGGATTTCAGAAAGTTATACAGTAGTTGTGATCTGACTGATCTTCGAAGTAAAGGCAACAAGTTCTCTTGGATTGGAAAGCGATATACCCACAAAATGTTGCTTGGATAGAGTTTTAGTTAAATCTGCAATGACTGCTGAATTCCCTGCATCTGAAGCAAAGTTTCTGGGTTTATACGGTTCTGATCATAGGCCTATTGTAACAACAATTGCTTACAATGAAAACACAGAAAAAAAGATATTCAGGTTTGACAAGAGGTTTCTACAAGTGTATAACTACAAAGAATATGTCAAGAAGGGATGGAGTTGTCGAAACAATCTGCATAACCCAAAAATTTCAGATAGAATCAAGGAATGCCGTAAATCTATGGCTTATTGTTGTCGGAATTCAAAACTCAATTCAGCCAAACGAATAGACGAGCTTGAACTAGCGTTGGAATTTGCTCTGTCAAATGGTGATACGGCTTATGAGGATATTGTTGCAATTCAAAAGGATCTTGGACAAGCTTACCATGATGAGGAAACCTATTGGCGGATCAAAAGCAAGAACACTTGGCTAACTCAAGGCGATCGAAATACAAGATTTTTCCAAGCCTGTACTAAAGCAAGATACGCTAAAAATAAGATCCTTGCTATAAATGATGACAATGGAAACACATACAGAGGAGATTTGGAAATTGGAAAACATGCTCAGGAGTTCTTCACGAAGGTCTACAAAAGCAAACAAAACTCCTCTCAGATAGATATTTTTGCAAACTTTCAGAAAACAGTCACAGCTACCATTAATGAAGACTTGACAAGAGAGGTGACAGATCAAGAAGTTTGTGATGCAATTCAATCTATTGGTGCAGACAAAACCCAGGCCCTGATGGTCTAACTGCTCGCTTTTATCGATCCGGCTGGGATATTGTTGGAGATGATGTAATAAAAGAAGTCAGAGATTTTTTCCACACCGGGAAAATAAAACCTAACATAAACAGGTCACATATATGTATGATACCAAAGATTGACAAACCTGCAACTCTTTCAGATTATCGACCCATTGGCCTTTGCAATGTACTTTACAAAATCATCTCAAAAATTTTGGTGGGAAGATTGAAACCATATTTGAGCGACATTGTGTCAGAGTCACAAGTTGCTTTTATACCGGGGAGGATGATAACGGATAATGTTCTGATTGCACATGAGCTCATGCATTCATTAAAATCAAGGAAGAGAGTGTCACAAACATATATGGCCATTATAACTAATATCTCAAAGGCCTATGACCGGGTTGAATGGAGGTTTTTGGAAAGAACGCTTATGGCGTATGGCTTTGATGCTCGTTGGATCAACTGGATAATGGAATCAGTTAATACTGTGGAGTATTCTGTTCTAATAAATGGTAACCCCCAGGGTAAAATTGTACCAGAAAGAGGCCTCAGACAAAAAGATCATTTGTCTCCTTATCTTTATATTCTCTGTGCAGATGTCTTGAGCCATCAAATAAAAATACATCACCAGAAGGAGAAAATCAGAGGAATAAAGATTGGCAACAGAGTACCAGCTATCACCCATTTTTTCTTTGCAGATGATTCGCTGTTTTTCTGTCAAGCTAATAACCAAAACTGTAGATTTTCAAAACATATGAAGCATGGTCGGGTCAAGAGATCAATCCATTGAAATCAACAATCACTTTTGGTTCTCGGATACCAAGAGTCCTGCAAGAACGTCTAAAGAGAACTCTTGATATACATAAACAAGAAGGAGGAGGAAAATATTTGGGACTCCCTGAACAATTTGATCGCAAAAAGAAGGAGATGTTTGAATACATTATTGATCGGGTCAGAAACAGAACATCAAGTTGGAAAGCAAAGTTTTTATCATCTGCTGGGAAGAAAATCCTGATCAAATCTGTTGGCCTCTCAATGCCTGTCTTTTTAATGTCTTGTTTCAAACTTCCGCAACAGATAACGGATGAGATCAGTACAATATTAATGCGTTTTTGATGGGAAAAGCGTGATCAGAACAGAGGAATTCCTTGGGTTAGTTGGAAGAGAATGCAGTTCTCTAAAAACACGGAGGCATTGAGTTCAAAGATTTATCTCTTTTCAATGATGCATAGCTAGCAAAACAAGTTTGGCGTTTGATACAATTTCCAAACTCCTTGTTTGCTCGAGTTATGAAAGCTAGGTATACCACCATTCTTGAAGCAAAACCTAGAGCTTATCAATCTTATGGTTGGAGTTCGATTCTTCACGGTTTGGAAATCATAAGGACAGGATCAAATCATATTATTGGTGATGGTTCAACCATTTATGTCCAACAAGACAATTGGATCCCATCTCCTAGCCCTAGACCTGCCAGACTAAGACACAACAACGTGGAGCTCAAGGTTAGTGACCTGATCACTTGCACTAACAACATTCGACAATGGAGATCAGATTTAATCCAGGAGTTGATAGAAGATGTAGATCAATCTGTGATTAAAAACATCTACTTAACTCAAGTGGCAAAACCTGTTAAATTGGTATGGGCTCATAATGCTTCGGGTGATTATTCAGTTAGAAGTGGTTACAGGCTTGCTTTCAATGCATCTCACCAACAAAATCCAGACACTATGATCCCTCATGGTGATCTTGAACTTAAAGCTAAGATTTGGAAGCTCCCTATAATGCCTGAATTGAACCATTTCCTTTGGCGTATATGTTCCAAGGCAATTGGAGTAGCAAGTCGTTTAAATACTAGAGGTATCTCCATAGATCCTACTTGCCAACGTTGTTGCTCTGCACCTGAGTCTATATGCCATACTTTTTTCTCTTGTCCAATCTCAATGATGATTTGGAGAACGTCTGGTACCATGTGGCAACCGGTACTAACACATAATTCTGATGGTGAAGATCTAATACACAGCATTATTAATTTCCATTTTCAACCTGGTCTTGACAAGTCACAAAAATCACTTCCTTTTTGGATTCTATGGAGAATTTGGAAATCAAGATGTAATCTAATATTTAAGAAGATGCAAGTGCGACCAGATAGTGTTGTTCATGATGCGCAATTAGATGTCTCCCAATGGCTACAAGCGACTTCCAACTATGATTCAGAACCTTCATTTTCCAACACTCAGATTCAAAACCTTCAAAGAGATAGGGGCTGGCAACCTCCTGGATCGAATATGATCAAATGCAACTTCGATGCAAGTCTAAATCTCACAAACAATCGTTTTACGGCTGGATGGATTGCTAGGGATCACAAGGGTTTTTGTTTGTTTTGGGGATCTGCAGTTTTGGGAACTTTTTTAACAGCCTTGGAAGCAGAACCCAAAGCCCTTCTCATTTCAAAGCAACAAATTTGGAGTCAAGGTTTTCGTCAGGTGATTTTTGAGGGAGATTGCAAAGTACTAATCGATATTTTAAATTAAAAAAACAAAGTACTACTGCATAGAAAACATCTGCTCCGACATTCTCTGGTGGCAGAAGAAATTTCAAAAATGTGTCTTTCTTCATACATCTAGATGTAATAACAACGCTGCTGATTGATTAGCAAAGCATGAACCCTTGAATTCCTTATTTCACACTTTTAAATTGTATCCAGCAATGTGGCTAGCTAATGTTGTAATTACTGATTGTAACAATATTTTCTAATATATATAAAGTATTTTGACGTTAAAAAATATATATATATACATACTCATGGATTATAATTTAAATATATAAATCTATAAAATAAGAATTTAATTGTGAATATTTTATTAAAGATCAAACTTTCATTTTTAGTTAATGAAATGATTATATATAGGATTGTCAAAGTGGACAAATCCGTCTATTTAATATATTTTATAATTTATTATAATATTTTTTTGGCCAATCCGTAAAAAAATACAATTTAAAATTTAAAACATATTTCAGTTTTTTTATACAAAAATAATTGAATTAATTTGCAAAAATGATATTAATTAATTATGAAAATACAAATTTAAAACTATTGTAAAAGTTTAAATAGACTTTTTTATATGTATATAGATTGATTATTATTTAAAATAATAGAATATATTTTTATATTATGCTGTAAGTTTGAATAGTTAATTGAGTTTTCTATATTTGTAAAATTTATTTATGTAATATTTTTTAAATAATAATTTATTTATGTAATATTTATAAATAAGTGTTTATTTATGTAAAATATTTTATAATATTTTATAAATAAATGTTAATTTATGTAAATATCTACTTATATAATAATATAAAGATAATGAAATGGATCGATGAATAAAAAAAAAAGTAATATATTACTGTAAACTAAGGTTAATTAATGTTTTACCCTAAATCTAATAAAGGTAGGCAAAAGTAGCAGACGACGGTGGCTTCTGGCTCTTCGCCGCTAGTGCCCTTTTCCGTTTTCTCTGAAAAAAATCGGCTGAACATAGAAAAAAAATCTTTGGCTGAGCCCTTTTCTCATCTTCATCTATGGAGGATAGTATGGTGAAGGACGATGAACTACAAGAAGAAATCTCCGATAAGTTTCTCTGTTGCGTTTGCCTGTAAGCGTTTCAATGTCACCCCTTTTCTGGATTTCATCTTGGTTACAAGAAAGCCCTAGTCTTTTGATTAGTGATTAGGCTAATTCGAAAAATCTCAAGACACAATTGTTTTCGTGATTGTAAATTTATAGTCTTGTTCTGTAATTGATTTCTTGTCTCTAAAGTTTCAAGATTTTGGATTCCTAATTCTCGTTGAGTATCTCAGTTGAATGATTTGTTCACTTGTAGACCTTTTGTGTTGTTTCTTTGTGCAGGGAAATTCTTTACAAACCAATTGTGCTATGTGAGTGTCCTTAGACTCAAGACAATCACAAACCTTTTGTTTCCTTTTAGTTTCTAATCCTTGTTTTTTGGGATTGCAATGCAGCTTGTGGTCATCTATCATGTTTCTGGTGTGTCCATAACTCCATGAATGGTCTGCGCAAGTCTCATTGTCCGATATGCCGAGACCCGTATGTTCACTTCCCGAGTGTCTGCCAAAAGCTTCATTTCCTGCTAAAAAAGATATACCCACTTGCACATAAGAAGAGAGAAGAACAAGTTCTTAGTGAGTTTCTTTGCTTACAATTTTCCTATGATGGGTTTATCTTTAAAGTACCGTACTTTGAGGTGTAAGTTTCGCTGATTATAGTTTTGTTAATGTCATGTTTCAGAGGATGAACAAGAACACGCTTGTTTCTCTCCTCAGATTGATGTTGTTTTGGATGAACAAAAGGCTAAGGGCTCTAATGAAGAATCCAAAGATGCAAAAACTCTTCATGTTCATGAGAATGACTTATCTAAGGATAACAAAGTCAGTAAGCAAATTTCAAAAGATGATTTGCTCTGTTCAGCATGTAAGGAGCTGCTCGTGCGACCCGTAGTACTCAATTGTGGACATGGTATCATCTTGCTTTCGTTAAATACTTTTTACCTTAGATTTTCTTGTGTGCTAATATCCCTGTCTAATTCTTTTTTCCAGTGTATTGCGAAGGATGTGTAGTAGATATGGCTGAAGAAAGCGAAATGATTAAATGTCAAGACTGTCATGTTTGTGACCCAAGAGGATTTCCAAAAGTCTGTTTGGTTCTTGAGCAGCTTTTGGAGGAAAATTTCCCTGAAGAATACAATTCAAGGAGAAGTGGAATTCAGAAAACGCTTGCCCACAATGGCAAAGGCAGTAAGTTCTACATACAATAACATGCCTTTTCTTATTCTCCGGGAGTATGTTCTTGAATGAATTTTTCAATTTATCGACGCATGTCATGTCCTTGTGGCTCTCAAAGCTTAGGTCTTGTAATAATTTGGACACATCTGAACACAGAGACTCATAGTTTGTAATCATTTTATCCTGATATCTAGATATTCAAAGCTGTCACAAAGATGGCACTTCCTTATCAGACAGTGATGACGATGATATTCCCTGGTGGGCAAACTCTGCATCTACTGTTCACGTTTACGTGGGTTGTGATTCTTGCGGAGTAAGTATCCGATTGTTAGTAACCCTAAAGCCAAAACATGTGTGAAGGAATCTGACATTGATGTGGTTTTGGCAGGTGTATCCAATCATAGGGGATAGATACAGATGCAAAGACTGCAAGGAGGAAATGGGTTATGACCTTTGCAAAGAATGTTACGAGACTCCTTCAAAAGTTGCAGGGAGATTCAACCAGCAACACACTCCAGAACACAGGCTTGAGCGCGTGGAGGTTCCTCAGTTTCAGAACAATGACAAAAATATCGGTATCCTTGACGAACCTATGGTTATCTCTGAAGATGATGAAGGCATGAGTACAGAAGAAGATGATGATGAGAGCGAGGAAGGTCCTCATAATTCTAATGAGTCATCATCATCAAGCATAGAATGAAATAGCAGTCGAGAGTGTATTGGAATCTTATAGAGAGAGAGAGAGAGACATGGTGTGTAGTTGTTGGTAGCGAATATGGTTTGCATTTGTGGTCGTATTAAAAATAACTCTAGAGGAGTCCTTTTTCCGAATACTTAGGGGGTGTATTGAATTTAACATTTACAATGATTTCAGTTTAATAAGATTTTGATGATTCGAAGAAAGTTTTTAGGATTTGGTTTAAAATTTTATGCAATCCCACATAAAACCATAGGATTTGGATCTTTGTATTTTTAACTAAAAAATCCTCTAAAATACCTTAAATTAAAATAATTAAAATCCCAAAACTTAAACCATTTCCAATAACAATGGATTTTAATATACATTTACAAATCATATATCCAATAACACTGGGTTTTAAAAAACTTAAAAATTCATGTTTGAATAGCAGATGATTTATCATTCTATTTTAAATCAATTCAAATAGTCATTTCAATACAAAAAAACGTCGGCGAATTTCTTTTTTTCTTGGTCGAACCGGGATCGAGGAACATGGAACGGTTCGAATTTATAGTATAATTTGGATGTAATCCAACCAGTAAAACCCGGTTCTCAAAACCAGTAACCCTAGACGAATCTAAATCGACCAGTTCAAGGTTTTAACAAAATTGATTCAGAAATTTCCCCTAAATTCCCCTGAATTCGTTCTATGCAAATCGGAGAAGAAGTAGAAATAATCCGAGATTGATCAATTGCGATTTCGTATCGATAATTCCGCCAATGTCTTCCCAAGAGAGGAAGAGGAAGAAGAAGACGACGAATAAATTGTCGCCGGCGCTTGAATCGGCTCCTTCACTTCCTGATGATTTGCTAGTGAGTTGCTTAGCCCGCGTCTCGAGATTGTACTACCCGACTCTTTCACTCGTCTCCAAGAGATTCCGATCGCTCCTTGCTTCACCGGAGCTTTACCAGACCAGGTCATCTTTAGGACGCACCGAGAGTTGCCTCTACGTGTGCTTACGGTTCCATCCTGACCCTAACCCTCGTTGGTTCACTCTCTGCCTCAAGCCTGATCGAACCCTAACCAATGACACCGGTAAGAAGAAGAAGAAGAAGAAGAAGAAATCATGTTTTGGGTATGCTTTGGCTAAAATCTCAATTTCACACTCTCCTCCTGCGCACTGGTCGGGTCTCGTCACTATTGGTTCAGAGATCTACAAGATTGGCGGACCCATCGATAACAACAAGGAGCCTTCGTCTAGCGTCTCGATCCTGGACTGCACGTCTCACACGTGGCGCGAGGCTCCAAGCATGGTGGTGAAGCGGAGTTATCCACAAGCCAATGTCCTTGACGGAAAGATATATGTAGCAGGAGGCTGCTCCAAAGACTCCGACTTTATGGAGGTTTTCGATCCAAAGACTCAAACTTGGGAGCTGGTGTCGAGCCCTGGCACGGAGATATGCGGGACCGGGAAAATTTATATGCAAAAAAAGCCTAGGGATTGACGAAAAGGTATACTTTTTTGGAAACTTCAATGGTTTGGCTTATAAACCAAAGGAAGGAAGATGGGAAAGAGTGGGAGAGGAGATGGAATGGGATTGGCGATGGTATTCTTACTGCGTGATTGAGAACGTGATTTACCGTTATGATGAGGGAAAGTTCAAATGGTATGACTCTAAGGCAAGACTGTGGAGAAATTTGAAGGGTGTGAAAGGACTGCCTAAGTTTGCCCGTTATATTGCTAGATTGGCTGATTACGGTGGAAAGATGGCTGTTTTTTGGGACAAGGGTGTGCCTTCCAGTGGATATAAGGACAGGGTGATTTGGTGCACAGTGATTGCGCTTGAAAGGCGCAACGATGAAGAGATTTGGGGTAAGGTCGAATGGCTTGACGCAATGCTTACAGTCCCCAAGTCATGTCGCGTGGACTTTGCTCTTGCTGCTACCGTCTGATGCAATGACTTGAATGTGATGAATCTTTAGTGGTCATGGGTTATGTCATTTATGTTGGATGGTTGTGTTTTGTGTTTTTTAGCTGAATGCAATAGACAGATTCACTTGTAAACCTTTGATGTTAGCTTATTTTGTGTTGGCACTAAAGACTTATGGAACACTGTTTTGGTTGAAAATAGGTCACTACTTTTCATTGGTAGAAGAAGATGCAAAATTGATTCAATACGTCGTTTTAGAATCCAGATATATTCATAAAGAACTCAAGGTTTAGGGGCTTTAATATGCTGTAAAACAAACCCCTGAGGTATTTCCTGCATGTATCTCCTCAGTGTTTGTATTGTCATGTGTGGGGTGTCATTTTCTCGTAAAACAAAGTGATATATGTATATAAATCATAAATGTTTGGTTTTTTAAAGTAAAAAAGTACATAAGGTTTTTTAATTTTCACCACTGTTATTATAGTCCATACTCCATAGGTATTCCTATTTCTATTTTGGGAAAAGGATATGAAATCGTGAAAACCATACTTTTATATTATCTCCAACACATATATATATATATATTCTCTTACACATGGTTTATGATAGCATAATGTTACTTTTTGTGTGTTTTAACCTAAATTTGTTTTCCTAAAACCTCTTTTGTAACAGTTCTAGGCTTCTCGCATCAGCCAACTGCGTAGACATATTCTTAGCATTCCTCATATGGCTTTCCATTGTTTTTACATTCGAAGTCTCAGCCCGTTTGTTGACTTTTAACCTCTCTTCCTTGCAGCAGCACATAAGTACTTCAAATCGACATATTTAGACATGATGTCATACAAATGGCTGGGGATCATGACCCAAATTTTATGCATCATTGCAAATTTCTCATAGTAAAGAAAACTCAAACAAATCGATCATTGCATCGTATTTTGACATTTGTTTGTAAAACCTTTATAATTATAGAAATAGTAGTTAAGTTTTTATCTATGTATCATAATGATCATATGGTTGAGATAAATGTAACCTTGTATCTTTTTATAGCATATCACTACCATCCATTTATAAATTTTGTATATTTTATAATACTAGATAAGTACAAGTGCTGCACAAAGTTTTTGAAGTACCAACTTTAAATAAGCAATATGGTAAAATAAGTTCCATTTTGGGTAAATGATTGTGAAACAATATACATCTTTCTGATAAAATCAGTTGATTATGTAATAGAGTTTTATGTGAATCGTTTTTTCATAATTTGAAAATCTAACCACTAACCAAAAAAAAAAATTTATTTTTTCTTGATTTATATTTAAATTATAATTTCATGGGTTTAACCGCTAGCACCGAGCCGGCAGAATATTTTGGAATATCACAGTTTCAAGCAGAGTCATCCTGAGATTACGAGTTTGATCCTCTACTACTCATCGATTCCAACAAAGTCAGGTCAACTCGTCCGAGTCAGCTCGTGATCCAAATTCATCTAATACCGAAACCATAATTGGCACCAATATCTTCATCTTCTGTCTAGTTCTGGGTATGATATGTGCACCCGAAATATTAATCGAAACCAACTCGAAAAAGAGAAATCGGAACCGATTAAATACCCAAACGGATTCTAGTTTCCTAAATTCAAAGAATCTGAACCGAACCAAAAAAACTCAAAATAGGTATCAAAATATCTGAAATACAATTATATATTCAAAATATTAATTATATTTAGATTTGATCACCCAAAATTTAAATTATAAATAAATAAAAAATCTAAATTAACGTTATACTAAAATAATTAAGAAATGATTAAGAGATCCAAAATAACCAAAATATGTGGATGAATCATGAAAGTTTCATCAAAATTTATTTAAATTTAACTATTTTTTATTTAAATTTTTATTTTTTAAGATATCCGAAATCGAACTGAATCTGAGCGGATATAAACCAAATCCGAACCAAAATTCTAAAATACCCAAATGGGTTTTAAATTCTAAACCCGAATAATCCAAACTAAACCCAATTGAATAGCCGAATGACCAGGATAATGCTAGATCGGCCTGTCATTTCAGTATACTTTCGCGGTGGCCAGCTCTCCCTTAGAGAATCAGATATCTCTAGAGGATCGGCTGCAGGGTATATTGGGTTGGCCGGACGGCACCCCCTCTAGAAACTGATTGATGGTCAGACCTTGTGTCTCCATGTTACTTTGCCCACGGTTTCAGGTCACTTCGCCCACAGTAGGTGACTCAGGTATCGCGTCTTTCGTAAGCCACGGTCCCAGGTCATTTTACCAACAGTGTTTGACTCAGGCAGCATGTCCTTCATTTGGGCTCACGACCCCAGATCATCTTGCCCATGGCAGATGACTCATGCATTGCGCCCTTCATCGAAAAGACGTCAAACACCTCAGGTCAAAAGGGTGACTCAAACAATGCATCCTTCATCGAAAAAGTGTTACGCGCTTCAGGCAGATGCCCAGTTAGGTACGGCTAATAAGGGGGAAAAGCATTTGTCCCCGAAAAGGATAACTTCCACATCACGGGTTAGCTTTTCCGTGCGGGAGAAATTTATTGGGGATAAATTCAATCCTTCCCATGTGGACGAATCATGTGCTAGCACGTGATATCCATGACTTTTTTGCAGGTACGACCCCCTCCCGGGCCAAATTAGGCTCAATACGGCCTAAGCTTATAGCACCAGGCCACGAATCTAGTTGGATTCGGGAGTTTTGGGATGATATGCCACCTGTTTCTGGATTATTCGTGTCTGATAACATAGGCCACTCTGTTAGAAATAAGGAACTCAGGAACTGAGTGGTCAAGAGGAGGAAATGTCACATTCTTTAGGTCCTAGACTTAAACTCGGTGATTCGGAAGGGTCATGATATAAGAAAGAGTGGTCCGCACAGGTACCCGGAGAGCATAGTCATTCACCCCAGCAACCCGGTCACAGTATCGAGAGATCCGAGGCAGGTATGAATAACTCATTTGAGCGGAATATTATTTGAATTTCCTTCCAATCGACAATGGGAATATGCCTTAGTTTGATTTGATTGCTCATACTCTTACAAACCTACAAAAGTAGCATTTAATGCGTTTTCCTTGTGTGCAGGTGAAAGCAACTTTTCGCATGAGCTAGAGGAAAAGCAAAGGTTCAGCAGAGAGTCATACTGTGTCTGAGCCGCCAACCCAACCCGTATACTGAGAGTGAAAGAGACACGCCAAGAGACGGTCTCGTTGCAGGCAGAACACGCCAAGAAAACTTAGTAAGACCATCAGAGGCATGACGCCATCACAAGTTTTGAGTTCAGTCAATTTGGATCACGGGTTGATCCACCTGATCTACAATCCATGGGTCAACCTGGTATCCTAGCCCGAGTCAGGTAATTCTCTATAAATACATTATCTTTCCCAACAGGGAGGGGGTTCACGCTCTTAGCCATCTTAAAACTCACAAAATCTCTCTAGATACTTGTGGTTCTAAAGCTCAAACATTCTACACGATTCTGATCATCTTTCGCTTCTCCTCCATGGCAGTTCCTAAACCATGGAGCTCTTTTACTACAAGAAAACAGGCGTTTTACATCGAAAAATACCGATGTAAAATCGACGTAATGGAGGCTTTGCATCGAATTAAGGATGAATTTCATTTCGTCATAAACGAGTGTTGTAAAACTTAAATCTTCGTAAAATCATCGTAAATATTCCAACGCGTCAAAATCATTATAAATTCGTATGTATGAAATCGTCATAAATTCGATGTAATACTTTACGACGAAATTACGACGAATTACATATCTACATTAATTCGACGTAAAGTCGATGTAAATTTACATAGATTTTACAATGATTACACGAAAAACTTATTTCGTCAAAATCAAGTATTTTAATTTAGGATCGACGTAAAATAGTCGTAAAATATCGACGGAAAATCGTCATAAACATCTTCAACGTTAATTTGTCGTAAGGTATCCGACGTAAAATTGATGTAATTTTATAGCGATTTTATGTGGGAAATAAGAAAATAAATATTATTTAAAATTTGATATCTTATTAATTAATTGATATTAAATAAATCAAAATATAATATAAAATTCAAAAATAATCCTAATATTAAAATTCAAATACAAATACAAAATGTTTACAAAATATACAATCTATAAAGTAATATCAAAATCGTCGAGGTTGATATCAACGTCACGAGGAGGCTCCCCGTCATGTCCGGAGGAAGCCGCTGTACCATCGTTTCCCGTCTGAACTACGTGAGCCGACGGCTGATCCTCTGTACCGGTCTGCGGACCAGTCAACGTATCGGAAGGAGTTCCCCTAAGATTCTGTGATCGGCGTTGCTTCTCCGGGAGTGCGACGGCCAACTGCAGAATACTCACCGCTATGACGTCAAAGAGGTCGTTCATCTTGTCGATCTCCTGCTTTTGGATAACCTTGTCATCCCGCAAGCTGGTGATCTCAGCTTGGGCAACAGCTAGCTTCTGCCGCAGGTGAGCCAGATCCTCGTATGCACGGCTTCCTGAAGACGAGGCGACAGACAGTCTCTAATAGAGTTCATCCCTAAGATGCGGCATTTCTTCCTCGGAGCAACCTACAAATAAAATTGAAAACATTAGATAAGTATTAATCTACATATAGTAGTAATTAAATTTAAAAATAAATGAAGTCATACCTTTCGAATATCTTGTCTTGCTCGAGAACGGCCAAAGATACTTGGATAGTACCATCAGGTGTGACCTGAGTCTCCCATTCGGCGATCCTCGCCATGGCATTGTTGTAGATCTGCTCTGACCAAACATCTACAAATGATCCGTCTTTCTTCCGGTGAGTGGCTTCGAAGAGCTTCATCATTAATTGGAGGAACTTCTCCTCCATTCTCCTCCGCCTTCGAAAAAATTTACACATTAATAATATAGAAATGTAATATTTAGATAATTATATAGAAAATATCAAAGTAAATAACTAAATATTACCAACATCAGACGTCTTCCGTAAATGGTACTTGGCCAGAAGTGTGTGGGGTCATTTAACTTCTGACCGTCAGGGCCGATCCTATTTCGAAAGGCCAAACACTTAGACGCGGTGTCATGTGTATGTGGGTCGAGCCAGTACACATTCAACCCGTTCCAGCAATCTATGAACATGGAACTCGGCTTCGCGTCGTTGCCGTTTACTTCCGCTTCCAGTCTGAAATGGTGTTGACGAGGCGCCTCATGGCCTTCTTCCAGAACTCCGTCTGGACTATCTCGTTGATCGAGATGTACCAGTTCCACTGTTGATGCAAAAGAAAAAAAAATATATTTCTTAAAAAAATTAATAGGAAATAAATTTAAAATAAGTAGCTAATTAAAAATGTGAAAAAGATATTTACCGCAAAGTATTTGTATCAGGTCTCAAAAACGTCTGCCGAGACTTTACTCCAGTTGTAATGAGGCTCAACGAAGTAGCTTTTGATTGTGTTGGCAACGCTACGTCCGACATACTTGTCCAAGCCAAACCTAGGAAAAAAAAAGTGTTAGTATATAAAACAAATTATTTATATGAAATATTTGAAAAAATAGTTGAATGAATGAAGTTACACTCACCGATTCAAAAATCGAATAAGATAAACACACGAGAGCTTACGACGAATTTACGAATTTACGACAAATTCGTCGTAAATTCGATGCATAATGCCATCGATTCAAAAATCAAATAAGACAAACACATGTGGGTCTCGGTGCATTAAACGTCAGATTTACGACAACTTAAACATATCGTCGTAAATTCGTCATAATATTATGATGAATTTATGATGAATTTTAAAATATCATTATTTATATAACAGCTGGTTTTTTTGGATCTTCGTAAATTCGTCGTAATATTACGATGAATTTACGATGTATTTTTAAAATTTTGATAAAATGAAAAAATTGTATATGACAAAATATCTCTATGCATCACTGAACATTGTATATGAGTGAAATACAAGTATTGATAAGTATATATATCATAATGATGAATTTTTAAATGTTTAATATGAACCCTAACGTATTTCCCTAAATGTATATATGTACTTAAGAACACTTGATAACATACATATATGAAATTTTGGTATAGTTTTTTTTTTGTCTATAACTGATATGTATTTTATAAGAAAGTAAACCATATAATTCTCATGCATAAAATCCATCATATAGGCCAGAAAATCATGATTGCAAGTTTCATGGTTTTTCAATGTGCATTACATCAAAATTGTGTCTGAACAAATAATCTTTCTGGTACGGCAGATCCCAAAATATATTTTTTTTGTGCCAGTTATGATGAATCTCATATTCTTCATGTATATTTGCTGGAGTGTGTCAATTTCCTCCTCAAGGAACCGTTTTAAGTCTATCCCAATGATTTATTTGCGCTTCAAGATCTGCCCCTGTTAGGTACACTGGTGGAAGGAGACGAACCACTTTGTTCTTTCTAAACAAACGCCAATTCTTCTATATTGGTAGTTGGGTGGTAGAAAACGACGGTGACAATCAAACCAAAAGGTTTTTCTACGATGTTTAAGCTGAAATGCATCAGTCTTATCAAGACAATAAGGACATGATAACCTCCTGTGTGTTGTCCAACCTGATAGCATTTTGTATGCTGGAAAGTCGTTTATTGTCCACATAAGCACCACTCGCATCGCTTTTACCACTCGAACTGTCATATGTTCGTACTCCGACATGCCACAACTGGTTTAACTCATATATGAGTGGCTACAAAAACACATCAAGAGCCCGCTTCGGGTGATTTGGATCAGGGACTAAGATAATTAGAAACAAAATCTCTTTTTGCATGCACATATCTGGGGGAATGTTATATGGCGTAAGGATCATTGGCCATGAAGACATTTCATTGGCCCCCTCAGCATCTTTGGACGTATACATTCACTTTCGTAGATCTTATATAGACATTTCAAAAAAGTAAAAAGATCAACTTTTTGTTTATCACTTCGTTCTTATTTTGAACTACTAAAATTATACTCAAACACTCAAAGACTCAAAAAATTGTGTCGTTGTATTTTTTTTTTTGTTTGGTAGAACAATGAGAGAAGGGAAGGGGTATATATAGATTTTTGTTTGGCTACCAACATATTGTCATTGAATATGTACATCAAATTTACATCGAAATCAGTGTTACATCAAATTTACATTGAGATTACATCGAATACAAGATGAAAGCCAAATCGTCGTATAATCGATGTAAAACTTACGACAAAGTTATGACGTTAACTGAATCCTTGCTAATTCGTCGTATAATCGTTGCAAATTTATGACGATTTTACGACACCGTAATTTTACGTCGAAATTACGATGAAATTGGTTTCGTCGTAAACTCGACATAATTGAATCGTAAATTTACAACGATTTATAATCGACGTAAAAAATCATTGAATATGAGCCTCTTTCTTGTAGTGCTTCACTCTCAGACCTTTCTATTCTATCTTTCCACCACAAAAAGTCCATTCACATTCTAAGGCCTGAGTAGATCCTGTCTTTTTCAAGGACTCTCGGCCCACCTTTCTCCTTAAAAATTTTCCGATCGCTTTCCGCTCTCTGACAATTATATTGTGGTTTTTGTTGAGTTGTTTTCTGACTTGAGTGTCGAAAAACACACCCCATCATGTTTTCCGAGTCCTGACATCTTTTCTGTTTTGTAAGAGACTTGCCTCCTAGTGTAGGATTGAAAATCCTCAAAACAGTAGTGATATGCTATAAAAAGATACAAGGTGTATATATCTCAACCATGATCATTATGATACAAAGATAAAAATTTAACGTAACTACTATTTCTATAATTATAAAGATTTATCAGACAAATGTCAAAATACAATGCAATGATCCATTTGTTTGAGTTCTTTTTACTATGAAAAAGTTGCAATGATGCGTAACATTTGGGTCATGATCTCCAGCCATTTGTATGGCATCATGTCTGAATATGTAGATTTGAAGTACTTATGTGCTGCTGCAAGGATGAGAGGCTAAAAGTCAACAAACGAGCTGAGACTTCGAATATAAAAACAATGGAAAGCCATGTGAGGAAGGCCAAGCAAATTATAGCATCATTGTCTAAGCAGTTGGCTGATGCGAGAAGCCAAGAACTGTTACAAAAGAGGTTTTAGGAAAACATATCGAGGTTAAAACACACAAAAAAAAGTAACATTAACCTATCATAAAGCATGTGTCGAAGAGAAAATATGTGTTGGAGATTAATGTGCTGGAGATAACAGAAAAGTATGGTTTTCACGATTTCATATCCTTTTCCCAAAATCGATACAGAGATACCTATGGAGTATGGACTAATAACAGTGGAGAAATTAAACCATATGTACTTTTTTCCTCTAGAGGCTATCATTTTCTGGACGTATTTATCTTACGATAGCAACCAAACATTCTTAATAACGAGTACTTATCTCCAGATATACATTTATGATTTATATACATATATCACTTTGGTTTACGAGAAAATGACGTCTACACATGACAATACAAACACTGAGGAGATACATGCAGGAAATATCTCAGGGGTTTGTTTTACAGCATATTAAAGCCTAAACCTTGAGCTCTTTATGAATATATCTGGATCTTCTAAAACGACGTATTGAATCAATTTTGCATCTTCTACTTCCCATGAACGTAGTGACCATTCTATTGTCAACCAAAACAGTGTTCCATAAGTCTTTAGTGCGAACACAAAATAAGCGAACCATCAAAGGTATGTCTATTGCATTCAGCTAAAAAAAACACAAAACACAATCATTCAACATAAAATGACATAACCCATGACAACTAAAGATTCATCACATTCAAGTCATTGGCATCAGACAGTAGCAGCAAGAGCAAAGTCCACGCGACATGACTTGGGGACTGTAAGCATTGCGTCAAGCCATTCGACCTTACCCCAAATCTCTTCATCGTTGCGCCTTTCAAGCGCAATCACTGTGCACCAAATCACCCTGTCCTTATATCCACTGGAAGGCACACCCTTGTCCCAAAAAACAGCCATCTTTCCACCGTAATCAGCCAATCTAGCAATATAACGGGCAAACTTAGGCAGTCCTTTCACACCCTTCAAATTTCTCCACAGTCTTGCCTTAGAGTCATACCATTTGAACTTTCCCTCATCATAACGGTAAATCACGTTCTCAATCACGCAGTAAGAATACCATCGCCAATCCCATTCCATCTCCTCTCCCACTCTTTCCCATCTTCCTTCCTTTGGTTTATAAGCCAAACCATTGAAGTTTCCAAAAAAGTATACCTTTTCGTCAATCCCTAGGCTTTTTTTGCATATAAATTTTCCCGGTCCCGCATATCTCCGTGCCAGGGCTCGACACCAGCTCCCAAGTTTGAGTCTTTGGATCGAAAACCTCCATAAAGTCGGAGTCTTTGGAGCAGCCTCCTGCTACATATATCTTTCCGTCAAGGACATTGGCTTCTGGGCATTTCCGCTTCACCACCATGCTTGGAGCCTCGCGCCACGTGTGAGACGTGCAGTCCAGGATCGAGACGCTAGACGAACGCTCGTTGCTATGGATGGGTCCACCAATGTTGTAGATCTCTGAACCAATAGTGACGAGACCCGACCAGTGCGCAGTAGGAGAGTCTGGAGTTGGGATTTTAGCCAAAGCATACCCAAAACTTGACTTCTTCTTCTTCTTCTTACCGGTGTCATTGGTTAGGGTTCGATCAGGCTTGAGGCAGAGAGTGAACCAACGAGGGTTAGGGTCAGGATGGAACCGTAAGCACACGTAGAGGCAACTCTCGGTGCGTCCTAAAGATGACCTGGTCTTGTAAAGCTCCGGCGAAGCAAGGAGAGATCGGAATCTCTTGGAGACGAGTGAGAGAGTCGGGTAGTACAATCTCGAGACGCGGGCTAAGCAACTCACTAGCAAATCATCAGGAAGTGAAGGAGCCGATTCAAGCGCCAGCGACAATTTATTCGTCGTCTTCGTCTTCTTCTTCATCTTCCTCTCTTGGGAAGACATTGGCGGAACTATCGAGACGAAATCGCAATTGATCAACCTCGGATTATTTCTACTTGTTCTCCGATTTGCAGAGAACGAATTCAGGGGAAATTC
Source organism: Eutrema salsugineum (assembly GCF_000478725.1). Lineage (NCBI taxonomy): Eukaryota > Viridiplantae > Streptophyta > Magnoliopsida > Brassicales > Brassicaceae > Eutrema > Eutrema salsugineum. Next base: position 5,414,421 of record NW_006256686.1, on the reverse strand, counting down.
CTGAATCAATTTTGTTATAACCTGGAACCGGCCGGTTTAGATTTGTCTGGGGTCACTGATTTTGAGAACCGGGTTTTACAAACCATAAAGCCTTTTCTCTTAACCTAGTCAGTTTTGTTTTTGCTCTCTCAGCGGAAGGCAAAAGATGGTGAAACGAAGTAAAAGTAAGCTAAATCCCTCTATCAAATCTCTATTCTTGATTTTTGATGAACTGAAATCATTCAGCTCAGCATTGTATTGATTTGTTTGATGTTGTGACTGTTTTTTTTTTGCAGAGAGCAAGAGTAAAAGGGTGACCTTGAAGCAGAAGCACAAGGTCCTGAGGAAGGTGAAGGAGCACCACAAGAAGAAAGCAAAGGATGCTAAGAAGCTCGGGCTTAACCGTAAACCAAGAGTAGAGAAGGACCCAGGTATCCCCAATGACTGGCCTTTCAAGGAACAAGAGCTCAAGGCCTTAGAAGCTCGACGTGCTCGTGCGCTCGAAGAGATCGAACAGAAGAAAGTAGCCCGCAAAGAAAAGGTATCATCATTCTCAAACTTTGTAGCTCCAATCATTGAAACGATATTTAGTAAAAGCTTCAATTTTTCTGGTTTTCAATAATCACATCACTTCCAATTCTGTGTCACAATTGTTGTAGACTTGTGTCATGTGTGTTCTCATCTCTCTTAATAATCTATTTAGGCCAAAAAGAGGAAACTTGGTTTGGTCGAGGATGATGATGATACCAAGACGGAAGAAGGGTATGGAGAGGAGAAGAGCGGAGAAGACTCAACTAGAGTTGTCAATGTTCGAGGTGCTTTGATTTTGGATAGCTTCTCCACACGTTTACGTGATTTCTACCTGCCTTTACATTCACTGATGTCTATTGTTTGTTACATAGATAACTCGGAGAGGGCTTTCTACAAGGAGCTTGTTAAAGTCATTGAACTGTCTGATGTCATTCTGGAGGTTCTTGATGCCCGTGATCCCCTAGGCACGCGTTGTACTGACATGGAGAGGATGGTGATGCAAGCTGGTCCCAATAAACACCTTGTATTGCTGCTGAACAAGATTGGTAAGTTCTTTACAAAGTCTTTGCTTGTGGACATAAAATAAGTTCTTTGTTTCCTTTGGGTGGTGGCATCATTACTTTCTGTAAACGGATTCTCTTTTTTCTCTAGATCTTGTTCCTCGAGAGGCTGCTGAGAAATGGCTCAAGTACCTTAGGGAAGAGTTTCCAGCTGTAGCCTTCAAATGTAGTACCCAGGAACAGCGATCAAACTTGGGTTGGAAATCATCTAAGGCATCAAAACCAAGTAATCTTTTGCAGACGAGTGATTGTCTTGGAGCAGACACTCTTATAAAATTGCTGAAAAACTACTCAAGAAGTCATGAGGTTTGTTTTCAGAAATGTTTCCTGCAGTCACCCTTGCATTGAGTCCAGTTTTGATTGAAAATCTTGCTATGTTTTTCTTTCGGCAGTTGAAAAAATCTATTACAGTTGGTATTATCGGACTCCCTAACGTTGGGAAGAGTAGTCTTATCAACAGTTTGAAGAGAGCTCATGTTGTCAATGTCGGTGCCACTCCTGGACTGACTAGATCTCTGCAAGAGGTTCACTTGGACAAAAACGTGAAGTTGTTGGATTGTCCTGGAGTTGTGATGCTCAAATCTTCAGGAAATGATGCTTCCATAGCTCTCCGGAATTGTAAGAGAATCGAAAAGTTGGATGATCCAGTTAGTCCAGGTAATTTGGAAATAAGCTTTAAGACAGAGAATCGCATATCGTTTTGTGCTTTGCCTTGTTAGAGTTATAAATGTCAGTGACCTAACCTTGGAAATCTTCTGCTTTGTGGCAATTTTTAGTGAAGGAAATCCTCAAGCTTTGTTCAACACAAATGCTGGTGACTCTGTACAAAATCCCGAGCTTCGAATCAGTTGATGATTTTCTTTATAAAGTTGCCACCGTAAGGGGTAAGCTTAAAAAGGGTGGTCTTGTGGATATTGAAGCTGCTGCAAGGATTGTTTTGCATGACTGGAATGAAGGTATCATCTTTTAGTTTCTCATAAACCTGAGGAATTTTCAAAACCAGTTAAACTCATCATTGTCTCTCTAATATGAATGTGTTGTGCAGGTAAAATTCCTTACTATACAATGCCTCCAAAGAGGGACCAAGGTGAACACGCAGAGTCAAAGATAGTGACAGAGTTGGCCAAGGAATTCAACATCGATGAGGTTTACAGTGGTGAATCCTCTTTCATTGGGAGCTTGAAGACGCTTAACGATTTCAACCCTGTTGAAGTTCCATCCAATGGTCCTCTCAACTTCGATGAAACTATGATCGAGGTTGGTTAAGTCAATTCTCTTGTGATTCCATTTGCTTGCAAACTGAGTTTCATCCAGGTCTGGTTTAACCTTGGTTATGTTACACAAAAACCACAGGATGTGTCTAAGTCTCAGACCGAACAAGAGTCTGGCCTTGAGAGCGATGATGAGTCTATGGAAGACGAAGAGGAGGAGGAGGAAACAGGAAAGTTCAAGGAGAAGCTATCAGAGAAGAGCAGGCAAAATGAGAAGCTTTACGTAGCTGAAAGTATACTGAATACAAAAAAGCAGAAAGCGGATAAGAAGAGGATGAAGAAAGCGAAGAAAGCAGCAGCTGGTGAAGATGTGATGGATGGAGATTACGATTTCAAAGTAGATTATGCAAAGAACAAAGCTACAGCCATGGATGAAGAAGACGAGTTCCATCTCGATGCTCAAGTTCCAATGGCTGGACTTTTGCCTGAAGAATGAGAGTGATTTATATAAACAACGTATTTTTTATTTTTCACGTTTATGATTTTTGGTCAGAGTAAACATTTGATATATACATGTTTGATTCATGAATTAGTAGCGACACTAAAAGCAATTTTAATTTCTACAGTTGACCCTATCTTTTTCCTCCACCTATATAATTTTGGACAAGAACGCAGCAGCTTTATCTCGACAGTGTTTGTTGTTTTTAAGGCATTGTATTGAGGTATTGTGTGACAGTGTGAGTGATACAAAGAGATTGTTCTCTTGTGTTTGATAGCTCTCTGTATTGTATCTTCAATTTGGTTCAATAAGTGAATGAATCGGCGTTCGTTTGCTTATCGTTTGATGGTTAACATATTGTTGCTCAGCATTGAACCTGTACCATCCAAACCAAACCATACCAAAAGTGCCAATATGTCTGAATATTTCGATTCTTGATCCATCTATCAAGGATTCCCAAGTGCCAATAAAATTTGAAATGGTCTCTTGATCCTTCAAAACTCTTACTTTTTCTTAACATTTACATTTATTCAACATTCATATATTTTTAACTCCATGTTTTTGTTAATTTACTTAAATAGTTTTTCCCTAAATTTTTCTAATTTGATCTAAACTGAATGAAAATCAGGTAGTGGTGAGGTTAGTAAAAGAACTATTTGAGCGTATGCTTTGTATGAAAATAGTTGAGATTAGAAATTGAAGAAAAAATCCAAAGATTCAAATATAAACTAAACTGAAATGCGAGTTTCACACACAGTTATATAACAAACAGAGCCTAGCACCAAGACGACATATGAGTGGTTTCCTTGATCTCCCATATCCCGACATGCTAAAACGATGCTTTAATATTGGATTGATTATGGGCAATTATTGGATTAGGACGGTTCCTAAGAAACAAATCACAATTGACAATTTGACATGCTAAATCTCGTTCTCTGTATTCTACACGGAGCTGTACGGGTTCCTTAGGGCAACATAATGCCCAGTCTAAGAAAAATGTAAATTATATCGTCTAAATTCAAAAATGGACTATTCAAACTTGTTAAAAAGCACTAAGAATAGAATCTAATAGATTAGCATTATTTTCAACTGAAACTTGACTACGTTTATAATCTTACAGAATGATGTGAAGATTTAAATTTCATGTATCGCCAATATTTGTGTCAACCTTCTTGCAAAATACATGCGAACACAAAAATTGTTTTGTGTGGGATTTTTAAATAACAGTATTTGCTTTGATTAACTGGATCAATTGGAACAAAAAAAATATATAAGAAAAAATAAGTGGACCCACCAGTGAAAGATTCGCCTTTGAGTGCGTGTGAGAAAGCTAGGATGTGATTGGTCAATGGTGGGACCCAAACTGCTCTTGCGTCCGAAAAGCTTCTCGGGTTTTGTCTTTTCATTTTCAAAAGAATATATATATATTTCATTCGAAAGTGTAAACTACGCGCAAAAAACGCGTGTGATTAACAGTTTTTTTTGGCGCCCTTAAAAAAAGGGCGAGAAGACGTGAAGAAGGTTATTAGTTATTACATATGATTTAATTTTCTTTTTTTTTAACATCTATCTTATTTTCTTTGTCCTTTTTACAAATAAAGTAAATACTCTATTTTTTATATAAGTAATTAAATAAAAATGAATATATGGATTCGGTAGTATTGAGATTTGAGTTTGTTTCATGATTGCCCGAGTCATCGCACGTGTGCTTTCATTGTACGGTTAATTTTAGGGTCTGAACGGTAAACAATCTGGAGTAAACAAGAACGATAAAAAAAGTAAAGGGAGGATACATGGGCCCACCAAATTAGCGTTATATTTTCCACCTCTTTTGGGTTGAGGTAAGTTTTGCGATGGAAACAAAACAAAAACACTTGATAACAATAAAATTTTTACTCTGATTTTAGTAGACCATATATTGATTTAGTTTATATTTCAATGGATCTATGTTTTATCAAATTTAATCTACTTTTCTCTGATTTTAGTAGACAATATATTGATTTAGTTTATATTTCAATGTATCTATGTTTTATCAACTTTAATGTACTTTAAAAAAAATATATACAAATATAAGAAATTAAAAATTAAATATAATATAAATTAATCAAAAAACTAATCACTGATTAATCAACAATTAATCACTGATTTTTGGTTTATGCATTAGTCGGAGTCCGTCCGCCCGCCTACCATCTAACAATTTTTTGAGCACTGAATTTACTCTATGTTACGCCCACTTGTTTAGTTACCGTTCACAGCTCTTAAGATCAACTCTAATTGGACGGTTAAACACCAAATTTGGTGTGTGGATTGCTCCAACCGAACAAATATTATAATTTTGTTTTTGGTGTTTTATGAATAATACCACACCTATTAATGTAGCACTGTTCATAACACCAAACATTAAAATATTTTTTTGTTTTATTAAATAATATAATTAGTTTGTTGTTTATTCATATAGCCGAACTAGAATAATTTTGGTGTAAATATGTATTACATGATATAATGACAATTTGTATCATAATGCATATTACCATATCATAATAGAGAATGAATGTGGTGTTGTTGCAAGAATGTAATGTTGATGCAACAATTGAAAAACGAACCGAAGTCCTGGCTGCAGAAGTAGCGATGGCGGGTGATGATGATGCTCGATTTCAAGAATTCTTAATTCGACATAGGTAAATTAAGGATCAGAAAGCTCATATTGAACTCTGAAATGCATTAACTGAATGAATATTTATGGTCCAGTAGACTAATTCTGAGAATTAGTACTATGTAATTTATTTTTTATATTTTTAATTTATTGACTGTAATCTTATAATTAATGTCTAATTAATCATTTTAAGAATAATTAGTATTTATTAAAGTATTAAAAAATAATAGAATTTTAATTTAATAATATAATCATAAATAATATTTCTTTTAGTTTGAAATATAGTATTATAATTGGAGATAAAAAAATGGATTACCAAAACACACCAAAACATCAAATTTGGTGTCACCGTTGGAGTTGCTAATATTGTTCACTTGACACACTCTTTTACTTTAAACTGTTAATTATGTCTTTGTTTTTGGATGAACGAAGAAACATGTCAAGAGGATCCAAAGTTATGATTACTGCAGCTTTTTGAGTATTTTAATTGCAATTCCTTTTCTTGCTCGTAATGAATAAACCTCTATTTGTATAAAAGTACAAGTAATTGGGAGTCTCCTCACGTATGATCTAACTCTTACCTTATTGTTTCACGGATTACATATTTAACGTATACTATTAATAATGATGGCACAAATACATTTTTTATAAAAGAATGTGAGCTAATTAGTGAAATTAAGGATCTTGTAAGTTGTTACAATCCGACGCTGTTAGATCAACTGGTATACTAGCTATAGCCATCCAAATGACCAATGTTTTAAGTTCGATGATCGGCAATAAAAAAAAAAGAACTAATTTCGGTCCAAAAAGATTATAAGCCTAAAAATCAAAACTTATCTTACAAAAAAAAGAAATAAAAAAAAAGATTTCATCATCATGGAAAAAATGGTGAAGTGGTGACTGCGAACTTAAAAACAATTTTGTAAAAAAAAAAGCACATTTTGGTTTGTCAAAAAAATACCAATTTAAATGAGGAGTGCTTTCACATATGACCCACAATTTGAAGTCAAATGCAAAAATAATCTATTTTTTCTCTCTTTTCAACAAATGCCATTTTCTCCCTATTATCTCCTCACAACCACATATATTCACGAAAATGCCATTATGTTTTCAATTTTTATTTTTTCTAAAAAATACCAAAATACACAACCATCCTAAAATATATCACTTATTTACGAAAATACCATTTTCTTCAATTTTGCCAACCACCATTACCAACCAATTTTGAAGCTCTAAATGTTTGCCCAACCAATTTTGAAGCTTTAACTGCTCATTGTGTCGCTTATAACTTCATTTTACCTACAAATTTCTCTCCAATTTCATCTAAAAAACTCTTTCATGCTCATTTTTATAATTTTCAATTTCATAAATCATCTATTTTTGGAGATTCTTGCATAACAACGACTTAGCTAGTTTGCTATCGGTGCTATACAAAAGTCTGGGTGTATGTCAAAGTTAATCGAGTTTAAATTGGAAGTATGTAAACATCTACTTCATTTTCTTTAACATTTAGCTCTGTTTCGTGAAAGCAGACTTCTTTTTCAGTCTGCTAGTCAACGCAAAAGTTAGATTTGCAATTGACTTTTTTTCATATTTTTGTAAGCATACGAATTGTCCTTTGTTAACAAAAAAAATCATGTAGACTTCTTTTGTAGTCTGCGAGAAAAAAAGGTTAGTTTTGCATTTGACCAAAAAAATTGTCGATCTTTGACTTTTATAGCAGACTTCTTTGCTAATTCTTAGTTTGACTCGAAAGGTTATTTTTGCAATTGACCAAGATTTTGACCACTTTTGACTTTTATAGCAGACTTCTTTTGAAGTCTGCTATGCGCTTGTAGGTCAGATTTGCATTTGACCGAATCTTAATTAAATTAATAGCAGACTTCTGCTTCGAAAGTCAATATTTTGGTCAATTGCAAAAATAACCTCGAGTAGACTTCTTTTGTAAAGGAGACTTCATAAGCAGACTTCTCTACTATAGCAGACTTCTTTTACTCGTTAGCAGACTTCTAAAGAAGTCTGCTCTAAAAGTCAAACTTTTGGTCAATTGCAAAAATAACTTTTTCTTCTCGCAGACTGCAAGAAGAAGTTTACTACGAAAAGTCAAATATTTGGTCAAATGCAAAAATAACCTTTTTTCTAGTAGACTTCAACGTGAAATTTTCCCAGCGGACTTTAAACGGATGTCTGTATTTTTTAAAATTTTTAAAATGCAATTTTATAAAATATTTGTAATGTTTTTTTTAATTTTTTAAAATTGTAAATGCATTTTAGGTATGATTCTTGCACCTGTATGAGTTTGATGTGTTGATGTGTTATAAATATAAAGTTATGAATTTTCTTGATTTAAAAGGTAATTAGCACATCTAAGCAGACTTCTAAAAGAAGTTTGTAGACGAAATCTGCTGTTACGTATTAGTACATCATAGCAGACTGCATATGAAGTCTGCCTAATTATTCTTCTTAAAAATTCCATTTTGAAATATTTGTTACTTGTAAAAATGATATTCTTGTTTTGACATGTTTATTTGTTTTTTGTGTTGCATCTGTATGAGTTTGACGTGGTTATGTGTTATTTTTATAAAGTTATGAATTTTCTTGATTTGAAAGGTAATTAGCACATCTAAGCAGACTTATAAAGAAGTCTGTAGATGAAGTCTGTTGTTATCTATTAGCACCTCATAGCAGACTGCATAAGAAGTCTGCCTAATTATTATTTTTTTAAATAATTTTTAAATATTTGTTACTTGTAAAAATATTTTTCTTGTTTTGACATGTTTATTTGTTTTTTGTGTTGCATCTGTATGAGTTTGACGTGGTTATGTGTTATTTTTATAAAGTTATGAATTTTTTTGATTTGAAAGGTAATTAGCACATCTAAGCAGACTTATAAAGAAGTCTGTAGATGAAGTCTGCTGTTACCTATTAGCACCTCATAGCAGACTGCATAAGAAGTCTGCCTAATTATTATTATTTTTAAATCATTTTTAAATATTTGTTACTTGTAAAAATATTTTTCTTGTTTTGACATGTTTATTTTTTTTTATGTTGCATATTTATGAGTTTGACGTGGTTATGTGTTATAATTACAAAATAATGAATTTTTTTGTTTAATTTAGCTTTTAGCGGATTTCTATAGACTTTTAGAAGTCTACTTCGTAATATGTGGTAAACGTCAAGTGATTGCTTGCTTATGCTTGTATCATATTTATGCAGATTGTTTCAAAGATTGTAAAGTTAGGTATTTATAGGTTCTGGTGTTAGAAATATCCATTGTTCGTTGTTAACTAGGAATTTTGTGTGTATAAACTCTTAATTTTATGTATCTGAGCTTTTCTTCTATTTGGCCATAAAATTTTTTTTTTTCTGAATTTAGAACAATTTGTGGTTTTAGAACTGATTCTACATTAACATATATGACTTCAAACATTTTGATGTAAACCATGTTTTTGTACATTGCTTCTTCTGTCTGTTTATAAGCTAACATTGTTGTACATATTGATATTCTGCTTCAAAATAAACAAGACATTCTGCATTAAATAGTATATTACCATAAACAAGATATCATACATATTGTATTATATGTTTTTCTTCTCATGGATTAAGAAATCCGTTCACCTAATTGAGTTTTTTTCAGTAAAAGCCAATCAAAGAAGTAATCTTATTTTCTATATTCAAAAATCAAATCTGAAGCTTAATCATAAGAACAAAACAATGCCTCTTGTAGCTTGTGTCATCTCTCTTTCTTAGTCTCCCTCAGCACTTTTTATGTCGCCTCGTCCCACCTGTAATTAATTATATCATATTAAGGACTTAATTATATAAAATCAAACCACCAAATCTGTCCTGGTTTACTGGCAACATATGGTCATGGAGATGTTCAATCCCAATCAAGTAACCTGATCTGAAACAAACCAAAAGAAAACCAAACCATACCCTCATATGGTTGATATAAAATTCAGCTTTTACATATCTAAAAAGAACCGCAAAGGAATCTAAACCATACTAAACAGAAAATCATATGAATAACTTAATCTGAGATCAAACCAAGATACACAAAAGAGAAACCTGAGGATATAGTACGCTATATCTGTTAATCCCTAATATTATCTTCAATTTTCTTCATGTTTTTCTTTAGAGTTTGAGCAAAACAAGTGACCCTAACTTGGCAACACCGGGTCGAAGCGGAAGAAGCTTTTTCTCGATCAGAACCATGAAAAGCTCAGTTTTTTGCTTGTGAAGCCCAGCTATGAACACTTTCCTCTCTGCTTCTTCCTTGGGAGCTTTCTCTGGCCATCCAATCTTGTTAAAATACGCAGTCATCCTACAAACAAAACAAGCCATCTCAATGAAAAAAAAAAAAACTTGAACATTAAATCGTTGACTTCATGAACTCGAATTTGGTTGTTTAACCTCAATACCTTTCTTTTCCACCACCGATTTTCAGTAGCTCGCCGTACAAATCGACATCCTAGGTAACACCCAAATCTCTCTGCCAAATCACACCGAAACTCGTTGAAGGAGATCCTTTGACCGTCCTTCTCGGTATCAACAAGCACTCCTCTGCAATCGAAGAGAAGAGCGGAGGGGAGAGTCGCCGGAGAAGACGAAGCAGAGCAGGTGATTCCGCCGGATCGAGATGCTATGGATTTCACCGGTTTTGCTCTATAACCGTTTGAGTTCAATAACACCTTCGATTCCAACATATTCAACAGATCTGAAATCCCGTTGAAAACCAAAATCAGTCACGAATTTAAACAAAAAACGAGGAGACAGCAAATCTGAAGAAGAAAGAAAACGAACCAGGAAAAGCTAGCAGAGAAGCCATGAAAGAGAGAGCACAGCGCCGTTTTACAGAGAAGGAGTCGAGGGTTTCTAGTTTAGGGTAACAATTAGTATGTTTCATTTATATAATAGGTTAAAAATATCCGGTTAGGTTAATTATTTTCGGTTTATGTACACATTTTAATTTTAATTCGGGTACGGTTTATGCAGACTTCTTAAATTAGTCTGTAATCCTAAATTAAAACCTATAATAAAGATATTTATCTTTGTTGGTTTAATTTGAATTGATTATATTACTTTTTAATTTATATACATCAATGGGAAAAGGACCAAACTCTAACTGAACTAAATTTTGTGGACCAAAAAAAATCTGGACTAAAATACGGTGCCAATTACTATCTGTTATATATAAAAATTCAAATTTATGATCTGAACTCTAATATATGTGTCAAAATCTACTTTGATTAATTTTAGCGTTAGTCAACCGTTAATAAAACGCCAACAAGGCATGTCATGTTGTCACTTTACTAAAACGCTGTCGTTTTAATGTTTTAAAAATTAAAATTTTTCTTCTCCATGGGCTTCGAATCCAAGACACCGTAAACAATATACAAGCGAGTAACCAATTGAGCCGTGAAACATTATTGAATTTAGCACAAACATTATTATATATTGAACGTTGAGATATTCCAATTCCAACCCTCTGTTTTTTTTTCTCCTTTGCTATATCTTGCTTCTCTTCCTTCACTAAAGCCGTCGTTGCCTTTACTCCGACCAGACCAGAGTTCGACGGCTCCTAAACCCGGATAGTCTGCCTCCCAATTTTCCAACAAACGATGATAGATCTAAGTAAAACAGTTTCGCGACAAGACTAAACACATGTGTCTTCGTGAAATCAAGCTTTGATGGAGATGGATTGATTGTATAGCAAAACAAAGTTGAGTCCATCTCAATTTCTCTCCGGGGAGAAGAGAAAAAAAAACCGTTTGAAGAAGAAGAAGACAGGTGGCATCACCACTGCGACACACTTCGTCTCTCACTGCCTACAAATATCGCTTCTTATGTAGACATCTCTATTATCTCTACCATTAGAATTTCATGTAATAAACTCAATAAATATTTATATTCAGTTATTCGAATGTGGTGGTAGAATGGTATGTAGAATTAGGAGGTTACAGTCCTCAGAAATAGTTGCAACTCCGCCTTTTTCATCGAAACTTAGACGGAAAACGAAGCATTCTCCGTATAAAAAGAACATATTAATAATATAGAGATATGTTTGTAAAAAATAATAAAAATTTCCATTGTTCCAGTGGATAACACACTGAGTTTTGGTGTTTATTATCACGGGTTCGAAGCCTATGATGAGAAATATTTTAGATTTCAACGACCAATTTTTACTACGAAAACGTCGTCGTTTTGCATGTTGCCACATCGAAATAATGATGTGTCAGCCACATCAGCATTCTGTGAATGTTGACTAACGGTTCAATGGTCAAGGTAAGTTTTAGCACAATATTATAAATTCAGATAGGTAATTCAAATATTTAAAATATTTAGACAGTTTTTGACACCGTATTTTAGTCCGGATTTTTTTTGACCCACGAAATTGAGTCTAGTTAGGTTTTGGCCCTTTTCCCATACATCAACATTGTTTATATTTGTTTTATGAAAACAAATTTCAGCTTAAATTATTTTTATATAATTTTTAAATTAAAATATAAAGTTTAAAAATAGAGTAGACTTCAAAAGAAGTCTGTAACCCTAAATTAGAATTATTCACTTTTGATGTTTATTTTAGATGGTTTAAAATAATTAATTTTTATTAAATTCTAATTTATATAGATCATACTTATTGATATTTGATTTATAGAAACAAATTTCAGTTTATATTTTTTTTTACATAATTTTAAAATTTAAATATAAGATTTAATAATATAGCAGACTTCTTTTACGGTCTGCTGAGCAGACTGATAAAGAAGTCTGCATCCCTAGTTTAAAATTTTTCACTTTTTATATTTATCTTAGATGGTTAAAAATGATTCATTTTTATTAAATTATAATTTTTATAGATCTATCTTGTTGACATTTGATTTATAAAAACAAATTTCACTTTACATTATTTTTATATAATTTTTAAATTTAAAAATTAGATTTAATAGTATAGTAGACTTCTTTATCAGTCTGCTGAGAAGACTTCATTAATATTTGCAGACTTCGTAGGGTTATAATCGTAATTGAGACATCCGTTTTTTGTTTATTCATGTAGGAGATAATAGTAATTTCTCTACCCCTCTGACCTATTTTTGCAATAGGTTGAATTTGAGGTATACTTTTGCATTTGGAATCAAATTGTGGCCTATTTTTAGCAATTCCCCCTTTAAATGAAAGAATTTGTTATACAAATATGAAGAACGATATATCAAAAGATGAACTCAAGTTATACAGTGTAGACGTAACTGGTTATTGAGAAGATACACAGAAGCAACAAATCCAATTAGGGAAATCAAATGCTAATAAATCGAAAATAAATAGATTAGCGATCTGATAACACCGTATTTTGACCATTTTTATGGATCGTTTTGAAATACTTTTTCTATGTTTTTAATTGCTTTTAAGTACTTTTATCACGTTTTTTTCTAGTATTTGTAGTTTCAAGACTCTTTTCAGGTAACTTAGGGAAAAACTTAACAAAATGGATAGAAAACCAGATTTCAGCTCAGAGTCAAACCGTCAGAAGTTCACCCCTGATTGAAGGCTTTCTCACCGTCTGATCCAGCTCAAATTTGGAGACCTTAAAGATGGAAGTATCAGCTTTCCAGTGCACTTTACAGCTTGGCAATCCAACTGTTCAATCAAAAGATACGCAAAGAGCAAGATGTCCCGTAAACCACCTGGCCAGCACTTCCACCCGCGGCCAACAAGCATTTTCCAGCGGTCAGGAGCATCCCGACCGCGGAAAACCACCCATTCCCCGCGGTCAGAGCACTCCCGACCGCGGCCATCAACCTCCAAGCCCAAAAAACCCATTTCTGAAGCCCACATTTGGAGAAACCCTAAGTGACGTCCAGAGAGGTCTTGAGCACTATAAATACATGTCTTAGGAACCCAATATCGTGTAACCTAGAACCGAATATCATCTTTGATTACTTCTTACTTTTATTGTCTTTGCTTTAGATTTTAGGGAGAGAGAGATTTTTTCTCTTGAACCCTTGTTCTTTCTTTTTCAATTTCGATTTATATTCTACTTCTTAATATTATGTCTTTGATTTCGTTTATTATGTCTGAGTAGTTCTATTGTTGGGATTAAGGGATTTTCGATGGGGATTTATATGTTCGATGAGGATTCCATGAGCTTTTGAGCCGAATCTTAGAACTTTTTCTTCTGAATTCGTTTTTACTGCATGAAGGTAGCGTCATGAACTACAATTTGATCCAGATGCTTGGTGACACGAAAGTGTTCATCAGGTATCAGATCTAGTTTGGGAGAGCAAAACAAACATAGGAGTGGAAACCTACCTATGGGCGATTTGTGAATTAGGACGAGTCTTAAACATAATGCATCTCTTCTCTTCCAGGGCCAGAGTGGAAACCTACTGGTCAGGGTTGAGAGAGATAGTTGTCTATGATCACGACAGTGGCGTATTCATACGTCCGTGACTCCAGTTCGAAAATTTTAAGCTAAGATCTTATCAAATTTCCTTTCTAGCAATGTTTTGAATCGTTCGTACCCGTGAGAAAACTTCCCTGAACCCCAACGTCTTTTTCTCCATTGATTTACACCGATTTTCTTTAAGATTTAGCTCAATATTGTCTTTCCTTTTTAGTTCATTTTCATTTAAGCATTAGAATATCCGTTTTTATTATTTTTAGTCATTTTCGTTAAGTTTAGTTACTACGTCATTTAATTTCCGTATTCTCTTTTGATATTTCATTTTTAGATTTTAAACACACAACCAAACCCCCACAAAACCGTTTTTTGTTCTAGACTTCCTTACTTTAACTTATTTCAAAGGCTTTTTGCAGCAAAAGATTCTCCTTCCCTGTGGATTCGATCCCTAAGTACTACAATCGATCAGCTGTGCACTTGCGGCTATTGATTTCAATTAGGGTAAAACTTGACACATCCTCTCAACACACGACAGCACACATCAAGTTTTTGGCACCGTTGCCGGGGAAGGCACGCGTTTTCTTTTCTGCAAAACCCCGAGAAAGGTTAGTAAATCGACTCTAGAACCCCCTTTTCTGCAACTTTCCATTTTTCGGTTATTTTGTTTCCATTTCAGAAGATATGGATCCTATAAATCGAAATATACACTATGAGGAAGGTTTCTATAACACTCCTCAAGCCACAAGACGCAGAGAAGAACCCCAAGTTCGAAATCCTAGCTACATGGATCGATACAGCCAGCCAAACCACCCTTACCACCGGCGCAGAGAGACTGTTCGACGCCGGGAAGATCCTTATGGCCCTCCTCCAACCTACTTCAAGCCACACCCCTATAATCCTCCACTGCAGAACCCTAGTCAGCAAGAGGACAACTTGAGGATCAGAAGACGTTTGGGACGCCTCGAAGGAATGATAAACCAGTTCCTTGATCAACAGATTCTCACCGAGAACACCCTGCTCAAGAAAATTGATTCAATCTCTGAAGAGTTCAACAAAAAATTCGATGAGATGGCCAATCATGTTCGAGTTTTGGAAGAGCAAACCCACAAGGACTCACAAACACTAGCTGGGATGATCCACCAAGTCGCAACAGAGCAGACAAGACAAGGGTATGACATCATACAAAACTCAAGTGATATTGTCGAATCAAAACAGGAGATTAAAGAAGTCAGAGAATCCGCCTCCTGGTATAGAGAGAAGACAGACGAAGAGTTGCAAGAAATCGAGCAGAGGCTGAACAAACTCGAGCTCAAAGCACGGGAGATTGATGCAAGAATGGAGCAGATGCTCAACATTGAGCAAATTGAGAGGTTTTCTAAGAAATCTCCCAAAGATCCTGATGAAGATGCACATCAACGCCCTGGTATGAGTTCATATGATGCTAGTTTACCCAATGAAGAAGCTGGAGAGGTTCGTATCAAGTACAAGAAGGAAGAGACGGACTACGAGCAGTTTACATCCGGGGCCGCGGGTCCAAGCGTTCCGACCGCGGCCAATGCCTTGTTTCCCGCGGTCGCGACTCCTCTGACTGCGGGAGTTGGTCGTTCAGATGTTCCTCCGGGTTTTTAGAAGAAAATAATACATCTCCTGCCCCAACTTCAGCCTCCAGCACCTAAAAAAGCAACTCAGGAAGAAGAAAACCAAGTTTCAGATGAAGAACCGGATTGGCAGGAATCATTACCTTGTATGATGGCAAAGGAATGTGTTGAAGATTCAGCTGACTCTTCAATCCAAGAAGACCAGACGTGCAGCGAGATAAAGATGCCATATATTGATTCAATCATTGAATATGACGCTGCAGCTTTCTTTTGTGAATCCTATTCTGCGTTTGAGACACCAGCCAACACCTACAGAGAAAGGCAAGTTCGAATTCTCCATAAGGTCAAGACTACAGGTCAGTTTCTTATCTCTTGTTCTATTAGAGGAGAAATGTTTAAAAATGTGCTATGTGATTCTGGAGCTTGTCTTAACATGATGTCCAAGGCAATTGCTTTGAGACTTGGTATTAGACACATGCGCAGGACTAGAGCAAAGATTAGCTTAGCTGATGATTTAAATGCAACACCTCAAGGAATAGCTCATGAAATTCCTTTGAGAATAGGAGATTGCATAGTGCTTGTCGACTTCTACATTGTCGAGACAAGAGATGCAACATATCCAGTGATTCTGGGATGGTCTTTTCTAGCAACTTCCGGAGCTATAATGGACTGGCCAAACCGGAGGATTTCATTTGCTAATATCGACAAAGATGTCTTCACAGAAGCTGTTCCATACAACAGCAAAGCAGGAAAACGTTCTGCAGCAGAAGAGTTTGAAGAAGAGCTTTGGAGTGACGAAGAACCTGCTAGGCAAAGCAAGGAGATGTCAAAAAAGACTTGTCTCAGGACAAGGTCTTCTTCATTGGAATAAGTCACGTCCAACACCAAAAGTTGAGCTAAACGACTTAAAACAAAAGCGCTTAATGGGAGGCAACCCATTTAGATATTGTTTTCTTTAGGATTTTTCTTTCTTTTTCTTTTGATCTTTTTCTTTTTGTTAGTTTCAGGTGTTTATTATAAAAAAAAAAGGCAAAAAAATCAAAAAACCCGAAAAGACCAAAAAGAAGGATGTTACCTGACTGCTTGGCCCAGCAGGAACCAAGGAGAAACATGAAGAGACCGCGATATAAGCCCCCACGGTCGCAGGTGTTCGGACCGTGGGAAACCTACCGTCGGCCGCGGTCGCGTAGTCCTGACCGCGGCCAAGCAATGGTTTGCCGCGGTCGTGCAGCCCCTGATCGCGGCACTTGGTCGTTGACATCCAAACCCGACCCCAAACCATCCA
Source organism: Eutrema salsugineum (assembly GCF_000478725.1). NCBI lineage: Eukaryota > Viridiplantae > Streptophyta > Magnoliopsida > Brassicales > Brassicaceae > Eutrema > Eutrema salsugineum. The sequence goes on along the minus strand of NW_006256686.1, from coordinate 5,397,710 downwards.
TTTCACCTCATTTCACCTCACCAATCACCCTCCACCTCATTCATCACCTTCCACCACCTTCATCACCACCTATCACCTTCCCAAACCCCTTCGAATGAATCCGGTTCATCTCCACCAGCATCCCGGATCCAGGTAAGTTCTCTTTGACCTTACCAATTCGATTATCTATGCATTTTTCTCATCCAATCTCGACTTGTTTCACACTGAGGACAGTGTGATTTAAGTCTGGGGGAGGATTTCATCCCTTTCTAACCACCTTTCTTTCATGAGTCTTGCATTATCTACACTTTTTGCATTTTCCTTAAAGTTTTTCAAAATCGGTTTTCAAAACAAAATACGTTTTAAAGGGAATGGTGAACATGAATCAATGATAGTTGACTGTGTGCTTTAGACTGTTCCTAGTGACTTGCTCATTCATGATTCAGAACTAGACTAGGCGGTAGCTAAGCACATTTGAAACGAAGTACCCTAGAGGAATTTGAATGATTTCGATTTAGATGAAGGGATACACTAGCTCTGTTTTATTTGGACTTAATTTGGACTTAATTTTCTCATTGAAGCATTAGACCAGGGAAACGAATCATACATTTAGGACTCCTTTATCCTTTTACCACTCTCTGTTGATCCTGAATGGCTAGTTCATCTTTAGCTAGTTCCCCACCTTAACCAATCCTCTTTCAAGCCACATGCACTCTTGTTTTCTATTGTCTTATATGCAGATAAGTGCAAAAACGTTGGAGAGAAAGAGGAACGACGCAGTTTTCAGTCACCAAGGACAGAGACCTGCAATTTGCTGGAAAAGTTCCCGGAAGGATTCAACACAATAGGAAGCTCAGTTTGCCTTAGAAAAATCTCAAATTTTGGTACAATCTCGTCCTCTAGTCCTTCTCTCTTTAAAAGGCATTACCTTTCCAAAAAAAAAAAAAAAAACCGAAAATAAGAAAAGAAATAAGATAAAAGCCTTAGAGAGTCTAGAGAGGTCGAATTTTAAGTCCCAAGGCAACTGGAGTTCGATTTTATGGAGTTTTGGAGATTGTTTTCTGATTCCCGGAAAGAATTTAAGTCTGGGAGAACAGCTGTTTACAACAAAGGAGGAAGGATTATGCAACAACATTTGGCAAGAAGAAGTGATTGAAAACTGTGGTCATCAACAGGTCCTTATCTCTCTTGCGGTTTTGCATATTATCTTGCATCCTCCAGATCTTCAGGTAACCCGAAACACTTTAACTCCACCACTTAAATAGCCCTTTAATGCCAAACGCCGTCTACCCTGGATGATGTCTTTAATGAGAACTCACTATTGAACTTAATGAATGTAGAGAGCTAGTTGACTGAAATCAAGATTTAATTTGTTTAAGTTTTGCATGACGAAAAAAGTGGACTAGTATCTCTTGTGCTTTGGTGAGAATTTTCTAGACTAAGTTGTGGATTGATGCACTATCTTTGATCCTAGTTTAGAGTTCATGTCTATGAGATTTGTGCATTTCCTATTTTTGTTTTCACTTAACCAGTTTAGGCTTTTGCTTTGTTTGAGGATAAACAAAGGTTTAAGTCTGGGGGATCTGATAACACCGTATTTTGACCATTTTTATGGATCGTTTTGAAATACTTTTTCTATGTTTTTAATTGCTTTTAAGTACTTTTATCACGTTTTTTCTAGTATTTGTAGTTTCAAGACTCTTTTCAGGTAACTTAGGGAAAATCTTAACAAAATGGATAGAAAACCAGATTTCAGCTCAGAGTCAAACCGTCAGAAGTTCACCCCTGATTGAAGGCCTTCTCACCGTCTGATCCAGCTCAAATTTGGAGACCTTAAAGATGGAAGTATCAGCTTTCCAGTGCACTTTACAGCTTGGCAATCCAACTGTTCAATCAAAAGATACGCGAAGAGCAAGATGTCCCGTAAACCAGCTGGCCAGCACTTCCACCCGCGGCCAACAAGCTTTTTCCCGCGGTCAGGAGCATCCCGACCGCGGAAAACCACCCATTCCCCGCGGTCAGAGCACTCCCGACCGCGGCCATCAACCTCCGAGCCCAAAAAGCCCATTTCTGAAGCCCACATTTGGAGAAACCCTAAGTGGCGTCCAGAGAGGTCTTGAGCACTATAAATACATGTCTTAGGAACCCTATATCGTGTAACCTAGAACCGAATATCATCTTTCATTACTTCTTACTTTTATTGTTTTTGCTTTAGATTTTAGGGAGAGAGAGATTTTTTCTCTTGAACCCTTGTTCTTTCTTCTTCAATTTCGATTTCTATTCTACTTCTTAATATTATGTCTTTGATTTCGTTTATTATGTCTGAGTAGTTCTATTGTTGGGATTAAGGGATTTTCGATGGGGATTTATATGTTCGATGAGGATTCCATGAGCTTTTGAGCCGAATCTTAGAACTTTTTCTTCTGAATTCGTTTTTACTGCATGAAGGTAGCGTCATGAACTACAATCTGATCCAGATGCTTGGTGACACGAAAGTGTTCATCAGGTATCAGATCTAGTTTGGGAGAGCAAAACAAACATAGGAGTGGAAACCTACCTATGAGCGATTTGTGAATTAAGACGAGTCTTAAACATAATGCATCTCTTCTCTTCCAGGGCCAGAGTGGAAACCTACTGGTCAGGGTTGAGAGAGATAGTTGTCTATGATCACGACAGTGGCGTATTCATACGTCCGTGACTCCAGTTCGAAAAGTTTAAGCTAAGATCTTATCAAATTTCCTCTCTAGCAATGTTTTGAATCGTTCGTACCCCTGAGAAAACTTCCCTGAACCCCAACGTATTTTTCTCCATTGATTTACACCGATTTTCTTTAAGCTTTAGCTCAATATTGTCTTTCCTTTTTAGTTCATTTTCATTTAAGCATTAGAATATCCATTTTTATTATTTTTAGTCATTTTCGTTAAGTTTAGTTACTACGTCATTTAATTTCCGTATTCTCTTTTAATATTTCGTTTTTAGATTTTAAACACACTACCAAACCCCCACAAAACCGTTTTTGCTCTAGACTTCCTTACTTTAACTTATTTCAAAGGCTTTTTGCAGCAAAAGATCCTCCTTCCCTGTGGATTCGATCCCTAAGTACTACAATCGATCAGCTGTGCACTTGCGGCTATTGATTTCAATTAGGGTAAAACTTGACACACCCTCTCAACACACGACAGCACACATCACGATCCAACCATACGATATTGATTTTATAAGACGCTTGTCCCATAAAGAACAACACATTGCCATCAAATATTTGTAAACTTTTTTTATTTTTTTGTGTGAAATGTGAGAAAAATATTATTGACTTTCAAAACATAAGATCTAACCGATAACCTGCCTAGCATCATAAAATTTAATTTGAAATATATGAATACTAGCTATTGTTTGGATTGTTTGATATAAATTTAAAGTTGTCTCCAGCTACCAAACTTAAGTGAAATGATATGATCATATGAAGTTGTATAGTTGATGCTAAACGAACTGCATTATTACCTCAGAGCAAAAAGTACTAGATACAATGATACACGTATATATGATATGATCATGGATGAACCTAAGAACATCTCCAATGGTCCTTCAAATTTCACATTTTCTTTCATTTTGAAGATAAAAATGAAAAAAATGTTCTCCAATGGTGCTTCATATTCATCTTCAAAATGAAGAAATGAACAGTGTTCCTTCATATTTGAATGAATGAACACTGTTCATTTCTTCATTTTTTGAAGATGAACTTTTTTATTTACAAAATATATCTTTAACTTTCTACATGCTTTGTTTTATACCGAAACAAAACTTATATGTTTTTTTATCCAATTAATTTTAAAACTGTTAATTTTTTTAACTAAATTATAAAGTAAAAATACATTGAACACAATAAAAAGATACAATAACATATATTATATATAAAATACAAGAACATAGCCCACAACAAAATTAAAAATGCATAATTAATACTGAATTATAAATAATAAACTTAACATAACATAAACTAACAACTTAATAATTTGGTAAATCACTTCCAGATCCATTAAGATGATTAAAATACTCTCCAAATAAAGTTGATGCTGAAGGAGGAGTTTGCTAATTTTGTTGTTGTTCAGCTTTTTCTGTAAAATTTGTGCTTGTCTTCTAGTACATCATAAGATTATGCATGGTTTGTTCTTATTTACATTATGTATTATAATTTTCTTTATATAATAAAATTTTTAATTATATAAAATTTATAGTTTGGTTGAATAATTACTCTATATAAAATAAATAGGTGAAATATTGTAAAACTGAAAAGTATAAGATCTTGTTAGCAATTAATAAAAAAATAGAGATGAAATATGCTTGGAATATTCTTTTTGAAGAGAAAAATGAAGAAAGTTTGCTCCAATGGTTTTTTCATTTTTTCCTTCAAAAATGAAGTTTCTTCATTTTTAAAGGAAAAAATGAAGAAACCATTGGAGATGCTCTAAGGAGCAAGAAGAAGCTTTGGTAGTCCCGATTGGTCCAATGACGAGGTCTATGATCCGGAAGTTTGTGGGAGCCGTCCAAAAGCTGCTTAATGAACTCCAGAATAAGGAGGTTCAAGACCGGACCAAGGAGTATCAACTCACACATCCAATCCTAACCTTAGTTCAAGTTCGGACATCTATTTGAGGTTTGGCCGACAATTTAAGTCTATTGTACTCTTTTTTCTACTTTCAGTTTTGTCCCAATGAGTTTTTCAAGTGAAAGTTTTAAAAAGGTAATGGACTTACATCTCATTCTCGGTTCAAAACTTAAGTGGAATGTCAAGGATCATTTTTGGCTAAGAAGTTCAAGAGTCCGTCAAAGGAAGCCAAAGGATCATTCCAAACTTTATTAAATTTTAGTCTTTGTCTTTAATATATTTTTACATATCTGAATATGGCTCTTGGCCTACTCTTCTTCTCTATATAACGATGTAAGATCTCAGATCTGGATTTCATTCACTTTTTTTAAATAAAAATCATTTTCTTTTATTTCTTGCAAATTATTTTAGTTTCTTGGTGGATTTAGCCAACAAATATTTTTGGTACATTATGTTGTCTCGTAGAAGTGTTTTAAGTCGAGTTTAATTAAGGCTCAAAAACTTTCGAGAATTTATTTCTCACGCTTTTACAGTTGACAACTTGCTTCGTAGATTCTATCAGTTTGCATCGCTACCGCCTTGTTTCATTGCTCGTTGTGAGTTTAAGGCCTAAAAAATTTCGAGATTAGTCTTACGCCTTAGCATCCAGCTTCACAATCCGTTGAAATCAAGGATTATCCGAATATTACCAACCTCAGAGCGTGATTTTCATCAATATAACAGTCATCTTTCTTTCAGACCAAAAATAAATTTCCCCAGATGCAGTCAAAGTGTCAAACCCAAGAATTTTTACATTTTAGGTGTGGTGTTCGACTGTTCGTCGTGTCTAAACATGGATGGTCTACCCAAATGCTTAAAATATGATCTGATTGGTCTTTTTCTCAAAGAAATTGTTACTTTCGGCACCATTTTATTAATGTTGTTGCATCAACCACTTATCCCATAAATTAAACCATCATATTATTTTGGCCTTTAATAGTTACCAAAAAAAAAAACTTTTGAATAAGTTGAAAAGCAACACTAAAAGTGCAAGACTATCTTATAAAAATAAATGAAATGATATTATTTATTTTTGTTAAAATTTGAGGTTGGTTAAAAATTCCCAAAAAGTTTGATGATCATTTTCTCCATTTTATTCGACCTGATGTCCCAAAACAAAGTAAAGACAATCAGTGCCAATCAGGTGAGCTTTTTGAAACCCCAACACAAAAAAAAAAAAAAAAATCAAAGCCAAATAAAAACCCTAAAACATTTCTTTCTTTTTTTTCACTTTTCAGATTAAAAATCACTTCTTTCTTCTTCTTCATCTTCTTCTTCAAGGTTTCCGTCCTTTCACTCTCAACCAGAAGATTCAGTTGCATTATCTTTCCCGGAGATGGGAAAATACCTAAAGAAGTCAAAGATCGCCGGAGACTTTTCCTTAAAGGATACCCCTCACACAACCACTCTCGGTTTCCGCACCAGAGCCGCCGCCAAAAACCTCGCCTTGCACCGTCTCCGATCTCACTCCACTTCGCCGTCCGACGTCGACGCAGACTCCTTTTGCTACCTCCAGCTCCGGAGCCGCCGTCTCGTCAAGCTTCCGTTACCCACCGATACGAGGAAACAGCAGCAGAACCAGCTCATACAAGGAGAAACGAGAAACCCTAGGTCTAAATCTGGTTCTCCGGCGGAAAAATCAAAGCCGGAGACGACGGTTTTGGCCACGGAGAAAGAAGATTATTGTGGTGCTAACGATGAGAAATCTAAATCTGATTGTAATTTTGGAGAGAAAGGTTTCGATTTCGAATCAGAAGAGAGGTTAATTTTCGTAGAAACCTATATACTCTGTTTCTTGATAGTAGAAACCTTATACTCTGTTTCTTGATACAAAGAGATGATATTTAAGTTTGTTTTTACAGTGAAACGACGCCGTGTAGCTTGAGAAGAGACTCAGAAGCTATACGAAGTGTTCCTTCGTCTAGTGAGATTGAAAGCTTCTTTGCATTTGCAGAGCAGCAACAACAGAGATTCTTCATTGAAAAGTAGTAATCTTCTCTTGAGTTGATTCATGGGTTTAGAGTTTTAGAGTCTTTCTTTTCCTGATCTTGATAAGAGTTTGTTTGGTTTTGTAGGTACAACTTTGACATTGTGTCGGAGAATCCATTGCCAGGGCGTTACGATTGGGTCAAAGTGGTGCCACAAAATGGTTTGTAAAGTTGTGTGATTTATGTAACATCTGTGTCCTAATAGATGCAATGAAGTTTCACACAGACTAACAAAGATTTAGGGGTTGTGGATAACTTGTTAGTTAAGGTAATGTAATGTTTTAATCTCTCTAATTTGCAAGAAAATAAAGTCTAATTTTTTTTACTGGTTAGACATGTCTCTGTTCTGAATCATTTCATAGTTTTCTTCTCAAGCTAATAATAAATCAGATTGTAGTTTGCAAATTGGTGAGTTCTTTGTCTGGGTTTGTGGTTCTGCAAGTGATTTTACTTACAAAAGTCATAAACTTTGGATTCAAGTTGCAAAAGTAGTAAACTCGTCTGAAACAAAAAACGTCGTCACAGGTTTCTTCATCTCTCTCGTCTTTATTGATACTGTACTACTCTGTATAAAGCGAGATTGAGATTGGGCTTTTCACACGTTTGTAATTTGTACCAAAACACAGCAATATGCTTCTTCTCTCTCTCCCCTCTCCTCTCTCTCTCCTCTCTCTTTCTTCTCTCTCTCTTCTTTATTGGCACTGCAGTCACTGTCTCGCTTTCTGGGCTTTTTTCATCAAATTGGGTGTTTTGATCATCGGATGAACCAAAACATTAAATAATGATTCTTTTACTGCATAAGCGTTTAACAACACTGTAACATGTCTGATACTAAACTCACATGATCATTTACTCCTCTAAAGATGTGTAAACTTGGTTTTGTCACTCTTAAGCACATGAACACGATCAAGCGCTGCTCGAAGCTCCTGTCATTTAGCATTTTGTTTTTGGTTACAAAATACTTTCTTAAACCCAAGCTTGTGAGCCAAACTGCGAAAAGCAAGCATAAGTGGCTTAGAGTGATTTCATCCTAAGCAATGTAAATGACATTGTCACAATAAATGACATGACACAAGCATTTAATAGCAAACTACAATACCTGTCCCAAACTTTGTCACACTAGCAAACCGAGTTATGGAGTTGCAGGTCCAGTGCTCAACCTTTGTCTTGTTTCTGACATTTCAACTTCATATACACCCTTGGTTTCTGAAGTTTCACCTTTCTCCATTGCCATCCTCTTAATTCTGGCCTGTTGGATTGCTAGCACCTCATATCTACAATATAATTTCCAAGATTTTTTACTCATCTCTTTGTTCCAAAGCAAAAAGAAAAAACCCATCCCGCTAACTCCATGCGAATGTGGGAATCATGCACAAATCAACGCAGTAAGGTAAACACTTTATATGTGCATTTACAGATGGAACCATAAAGTACTTACTTTGCCACAAGATTCCTCACAAGTTGGAAATATATCTTCCAAAACTGCTCTTCCTTTAAGAAACGTGGACACAACTTAAATCTCAGCTGAGAGAGTTCCTAAAACACCAAAATAATTAATCTTGCTTAGAGCAGATTTGCAATCTATAAGATTCAAACCAATGTTCCTAATCGACCAAATTCAGTTTTACTAACATTAAACTCATCTTGAACATTAAACACGTGAAGCAAGTTTGCCATTTTCATTAATATATAGCCTCAGCAGTTTACAAGAAATTCAAGAAGAGAGCAGCTTTAAAATGAACAATAACATTCAACACACAAAACTCTGATCCGAATCTGATTCAAGTTATACACTGACACCAAATGGCCAAAGAGCCTTACTGCTACGGTACCAATAACCATTCAATTAGAAATATAGATCTTACTATCAGAGATATCAAATTTTAACACAAAAAACCTATGATTTCACTTAAAAATCAAAATCAATCTTGTCTAGAACAGCTTTGAAAAAATTTCTATACAAATTCGACACATTGTTCCTAATTTACCAAAACTCAAACCTACAAACGGCAAAACTAAAAAGTAATATTTAATTGTTAACATGAGCATAGTTACAAGCAAACCAAAAAGAGATCAACTTTTGAAATAATCTCTATTAAGATCAAACCAAAAAGATATCAACTTTGATTCAAACAAAAGAAAAAAGAGATCAACTTTGAAATAAGCTCGATCAAAACCAAAAAGAGATCAACTTTGAAATAAGCTCTGTTTAGAAGAACCTTCGATTTCGATAACACGAGAACGGCGTGTTTCTCCTGCCAATTAGATAAATCCTTCTTCACATTAGCAGATGAGCTCACTCTATTACCTTCTTCATTCAAAGGATTCACAGACGCTTCTTCTTCTTCATCTGCTTCATAATTTCAGCCGATAAAGAAACCCACAAAGACATTGAACAAAACTTGGGAGCTGAATTTGTGAATTACCGTTCAGAGAGAAGCTCTTAAATGTGTCAATGGTGAAGGATCTGACGTGATCGATTAGTTCATCAGTTACTCCAAGAAAATCATCTTTGCCTCTGTCTTCGTTTCTGCTCGATGATCCATTTGCAAGTTTTTTCTCCTTCTCTCTGAAAAAGCTTCGTCGAATCTTCGACGCTATATTCATTGAGCGATCCGTTGTTGAATCCCTTGAAGAGAGAAAAGTAAAAGAAAACTAAAAAAAAAAAAAGAGTTTCAGAGGTTAAGAGGCTTTTAATGGGCCTACTTGATAATACCAAAAGCCCAATGAAATTAGGTTTTTGGAGACTAAACCCTAATTTTCTTCTAGCCGCCTCATATATAAAATTCGCCATTGAAGTCGAGACGTAACCTTTTCTCGAAGAGCGGAAGTTTAGTGAGAGAGAGATTCACATCGAATCGAGAACGAGAAGATGGTTTCTGGGTCAGGGATATGCGCGAAGCGTGTCGTCGTCGACGCGAGGCACCACATGTTGGGCCGTCTTGCTTCGATTATCGCCAAGGAATTGCTCAATGGACAGAAAGTTGTGGTGGTTCGATGCGAGGAGATTTGTCTCTCAGGTGGGCTTGTTCGCCAGAAGATGAAGTACATGAGGTTTCTCAGGAAACGCATGAACACTAAACCTTCTCATGGTCCTATTCACTTCCGTGCTCCGTCTAAGATCTTCTGGCGTACCGTTCGTGGGTTCGTAATCTAATTCTCATTTATCATTAAGCTTTTACACTTGTTGTTACTCTTAGGAAAATGAAGATTTGGACTAGATTTTGGAAGTTTTTGGATAAATTGTTCATTTCTTTGTATAGTTGATCTTGTTTATGTTCGTTGAAATCAGTTAATGTGTGGTTATGAGTTGAAGACGATGACTAATTTCACTTAGAAGTATCCAAATTTAGATATTTTTGTGTTGCTCATAAGTGTGTTTAGTTAGATTGGCCAGTGACATTATCTCCTTAAGTATATCATTTGTTTTGTTAATGTGTTCTTGTAAATGCTTATGAGAGATTGTTTGTGTTGGGTCACAGGATGATTCCTCACAAGACCAAGCGTGGAGCTGCTGCTCTGGACCGCTTGAAGGTTTTTGAGGGAGTCCCTCCTCCTTACGACAAGGTCAAGAGGATGGTTATTCCTGATGCTCTCAAGTAATAATCCTGAAACTTTTCCTCTATTTGATTATTGAAAATGTTCAATGTTTCAATTAGCTATCAACTGGTTTCATTTTTGTTTCCTTTGTTCTTGCTTAGGGTTTTGAGGCTCCAGGCTGGTCACAAGTACTGCTTGTTGGGTCGTCTGTCTTCTGAAGTTGGCTGGAACCATTACGATACCATTAAGGTATGTCACTTTCTCTGGTTATGAAGTTTATGGAACACCAAGTTGCTTCATTTACTATCGTATTCATAAATTGAGTTTATTTAAAGTTTATGTCCTCTTTTTGACAACTAAAACAAGTGTTCAAAGTATTGTTAGGTCTTTTGAGTTGTAGCAAAATCAGTTGTAGTTGAGAGGGTAATTTTGCACTGACAGTTGCATTACTGTCACATTCTTTCACTGTTAGGATGCTGTAATGAATCTAGCTGATGTTTTAATGCAAAACTTAGAATCATATCATTGTTCAATCTGTTTAGTTATGAGGAAGAAACTCGGAGATTTAACTTTGGTATTATGATTTTGCAGGAGCTTGAGGTTAAAAGAAAGGAGAGGTCACAGGCTGTGTATGAGCGTAAGAAGCAGCTCATCAAGCTCAGGACTAAGGCAGAGAAGGTTGCAGACGAGAAACTTGGATCCCAGCTCGATGTTCTTGCACCAATTAAGTACTGAAAATCTGCATCTATCTTTTTGTTTAATCCTTGCTTTGGAGCTCGTCTTGATTCTACCTTTGAATTCGGGTTTTGATTTTGGTAGCATTGTAGACTTCTTAAACATTGGAAAGAGTAAACATTTTGGTATTTTGATTGTTCTATACAATCCGTTATGGTTCTTGTGTTAATCTATTCAGCTTCTTGTTTTTGTTTATTGTTGAAGTCGCTCCCTTATTTTCTACGTTGCTGATTTAATTTCTCATCACTATAAAGGAGAATCTGAATCTCAAACAGAGCAAGATTAAGATATGAAAGATAGACTAATTTCGATTCTATATAATATACAAACGAGAAAGTTTGTTGCATTGTGCTTTTTTCTCGGATCCGAATTTTCATGGTACGATACAAAGTCTTTTCGAACTAAGACATACCTTTTCTGGATCGTGCACGTTGTAAGAAGAAGAAATCAATATTGAATTATCGTCTTGATATTTATGTGTAAAAGTTTGGCAGCAAAAATGACACCTTAAAGCCAGTGTTTAGCAACCGTTGAAGACGAATACAGAACAATAATTTAATATGTATATTGTTTTTAAACTCTTCTTAAAATCCATTATGTGTTTTCTCACACCTCTACATAAAATTAGTGTATTTATTAAAGATTTCCCCAAGAAGACTTTTGATGGGAGTTGAATTTATATAGATGGTTGATTTTAAAAGTCTAAGGGATTTGTCAAATTTACATAGAGTTGTGTTGAATTTATAAAAGTTTTTTAATCTTGTAGAGATGTTTAACAGAGTTTTATTATAACAAACTTTGACTTTCAAGAGATATATTATTTCGAAATTTATGTTTTATAATTTAAATTATTAAGAACCTATTTTCCAATAACATTATAATGTCTAAAACGCAAAATCATTAAACTCCCATTTTTTTCTAATAACAATGAATTTTCATTGGAATTTAAAATTCATCAAACTTATCTATTATAGTATTTGTAAAGTGAATTGTGTTGTGGTTCAATGAACATTTTTTGATATCGTTTTGATTAATGAAATCCTTATGTTTTGATTGGTCATCTCATATTATATTTTGATTGGTTGATGTTAATTAATTATTATTATTATTTCTATCGTTTTGGTGGAATGTGTTAAATTACATTTATGTCATTAATGAAAATACTCTATTCTGATTGGTCAGTTGATTATTATGCAATTAAAAAGAAAATCTGATTAAAATGAAATATTTCATAATTAATACATAACAAAACATGGAGTATAGCCCATGATAGAAAATAAATGGCATAATACCATTTTTTGTCGACAATAAAATATATATCTAACTGCTGATTGGTTAACATAAAAATAACACAAATTACAATGGTTAGTGACCCGCATTCTTATCTCATAGGTAGCAAGTACGAATCTTATACTAATTTAATAGTGTTTTTTTCTTCTAAATTTATCTCTTTCTATTTTTTTTTTTTAACCAATCGTGGACCAGATATAGAGAAAAGTGAGTCCAAGCCCATGTTTGTGATAAATATAAAGAAATAGTTGATCACATCAATAATAAACAAATAAGTAAGGAAACACATAAACCCTAAATCGTTTTCTATATAAATAAATATTTTCAGCCTCCGCTCATATTCATATGCTATTTTTTATACGTTTTGTTCTAGGGTTTTGGCGATTGATTTCTTTACTTTTTTTTTTTTTCTTTTTTTGTGCGATTTCCGATATGTTCCTTTTCTTACAGACTAATCTAACTATGTGTTCTTCTAGATATGGTATTTTGAATCCATCGAAAAGTATGATCACAATTTTGGGCTTCGCAGTATATTGTTAGGTAAGTTTTTGTTTGGTTTGGTGTTATTTGAATATTTAATCGGTGTTTTTTTACTGTTGTTGTGTTCTTATTGTGTTGTCTATTTGATTATTCAATATGTTTTGTAAGTTGTTCAGTTCTATTATTTATGTTCTATAAATCATTATAGATAAATAATTCATCACCGTCATCTAATTGTTTGTTATAATTTTTAAAAGCATGTTATATCCTCAAAGAAAAAGAGGAAGACGGTGAAGAGAACTCGAAGAAGAGAAGGTAATTCCTTTGTCATACAATCGTTTAGTCTACTTCTATGTTCTTTTTGTTGGATTTTGTTTGTGCATCATCTCAATTAAAAACAAATGGGTATCTCTTTTTTCATTATCATATTTTCATATATTTTATGTTTTGTTATGCCTAGGAAAGAATTGGAGGAAGACGGAGTTGCGTAAGCTGCACCATCTCAATTCAAAACATATGAGTATCTCTTTTTTTCATTATCATATTTTCATATATTTTGTGTTTTGTTATGCCTTTTTGGATGATAATTTATTTATATAATCTTTTCAAATATAAGCTGATTTATTTCAGGTACTAGGAGAGTTTGAAATCAATTTTGATCAAGATCAAGATGGTTAGATATATGCTTTAGGTTTTTGTGTTCAGTTTGATATCTCCTATTGTAATATGGATTTTATTATACTGACACATATACATGTAATAGAAAATGGTCGGCGGCAAAACAACGTGACAGATATCGGATATGGCAACAACTATAATCAAGACAGCAGAGGTCGATTCTTTATTTTAATTGTGCTGATTTAAATTTATGTCTTCTAACCAAAAAACGTTGGATCATAAGTTTTGAAGTGGTTTGTTTTGATGATTGGCTATTCTTTTTGGCCAGAAGTAAAAACGAAAACAAGCCAGAAAAACCAAGAGATGGTTTTCGAGATGAAGTTCCACAACGAAGGGCATCAATGTAGTATGTGTAGATTCAATTCTAGCTTTAGCTAAATAAATCATAAGCATCATGTAATTATTTCCCTTTTTATTTCAAGAAGAAGAAGAATACGTAGTAAGAGCATGTAAGATCTTTAGGTTCATTGTAGTTGTCTACATTTTTAAAAAGTCTTTAAAGTATAAGGCAAAGAATAGCAAAAAGAAGACAAGAAAGGAGAAGGATACAACTATTAAGATGAAGGTAATTCTTAAGTCATCTAAGTATTTTTTTTTCAATTTGTTTATTGTCCTTTGAGTAGTGTTATTTCGTTTTAAATAAATCGTCATTGTTATCTGATTTTTTGTTTAGCTTTCCAATTTTGTGGTCTAAACTACACAACCAACGAATGAGAATGAGAATAAGAACAAGAAGATGATAAGGAGGAGTATTGTTGTGATCTTGATGATTATATACGAAAAAGAGGTTATGATCGATGTACCAGATTTGCTTTGTTCTTGATTTGTGCACATTTTGATTTGCTATATTTTTGTTATCTATATATGGTTTAGGTTTTATGTTATCTTTTGAGCTCTGAGAAATTCTAATAATTAGATTAAAAAGGAGAGTTCTTTTTAAGAGTTTTGGAATTCTTTTGATCAATCGATAGTTCACTCTTTGAACCTCTGTGTTCATATATATGATTTGCTCTATTCGTCTCAGACTCCATTTTCTATAACGTTCCTTAGAAACACTTGACAGTTACACAAACCAATATAGATAGAGACATCTATTTCACTAACCAAATTTAATTATAAGAGAAACAAATATCAGGTCATAAGAATTTTAAAGGAGATGATCTCGATCTCTTTCTTTGTATGGCCAGAAGATTTATTTGTTTCTCTTTCTTTGTTTATCTATTAAGTTTGTTTTTTTTTGTTTTTTTCTTTTTGTTCTAACAGGAAATATCTTTAGACTTGAGTTACTAGATCATCAAAGGCCATACCAGTTTCAGAACAAACAGCAGCCATAAATATAGGTTTTTCTATAAATTATTGGTTTTGGCTTTTTTTTTTTTATTTTAAGAGACGTATAGTGTGTGTTTTACATATAGATGAATAAAATCATAATTCCAAACATTAATAAAATTCAAGTCGTTTTTAATCCAGTAATCTTTTTTTGTCGGAATAACACAACTAATGCATACACTATCTGGCTTTGGTTTGGTTTATTTTACTGGGATTTCTTTCATAAGGTTATTGTTAGACTGCTTAGCTGCAGAGAACAAAAAGAAAACTTTGGTTACAAGGAACTACCGATAATGACAAAAAGATACAGTCAAAGTGAGCTCAAGGTTTGGTCTTTTTGAGTTCGTTGATCTGATTGAACATAACCTGTGGACAATGTCTGTGTACTGACCCTTAAGATAGCTTATACAACACAAGAAGATTGAAGATGCTGTAAGATATCAGTTTTTTAGGGGTTTTAATACTAATGTCATTGTTGTTTTCATAGACAGGGGGACAGAGGGGTCTATGCTTTTAAATTCATTGTTTATGTTTGAATTTCATTTTTTTAAGTTAAAGAAAAAAAACAGGAGACAACAAAGGCGAGTGAGGACGATGAAGGAAAATTGGAGGGCTTTACTAGATAAGCCAAAAATCAGGTGAAATGTTATAAGAGATACTGATATGTACGTGAGTATGGAAATAACGTCTGCTTTTAAAAACATTTTGTAATTTATTATAGTATTTGTGTAAGAAAACAATATAAACAAAAGGAAAACAAAAGGAAATAAAGATATCACGAAAAACAAAAAGAAATAAGGATAAGAAGATGAAAAAGTTAGAAGAAGTGTAAGAAGACAATGTAAACAGTATAATAAATGAAATAGTTTTTATAATCTTATAAAATTTTAAGTTTACCTTTCTAACTTCTTTTGTAATGATTATGTCCAAAATAATTATTTGAAAATTTTATAGATAAGGGCATCTCCAACCCTACCCCATTTCTTCCTCCAAATGCCATTTTGGAGGAAATTCTTCTCCAACCCTACCCCATTTTCACCAGCAAAATGGAGGAATGCCATTTTTCCTTCCAAATATGGAGTAACCCCATTTTCAACTCCATTTTGCAGATGAACTTTTTTATTTACAAGATAATCCTTTACTTTTTATTAATTCTTAAAACTATATTTTTAAATTATAATTTAATCCTTTATGTTATATATATTTAATTTAAAATTTTTTTTTTGAAGAGAATGTAAAATTGTATTCATCACCAAAAAAACAGCGGTCTTTTACATTAGGTGCAGAAAAAGTAGAAAGCTTTTGAAATTACACAATCAGAGCTTTTATGTCTCCAAAGCTGCAAACCAAGTAACCAAAGCCTCGTTGAAACGAGGTTGCGAAGCTCGGATTGTATGAATCCGATTTCTCACCATATGGTCGATCATCTTACTCAAAGTCTGGGATGTGTGATGTGGTTCACCATGTCGTCGTCCATTTCTCTCCTTCCAAATTGCAGATATTGCCGCTTGAAAGGCGTAACGATATAGGAATTTGCCGAGGAAATCCAAGTTACTCGAAGTGAGAAGAGCAATGCAGGAATTCCATTCATCGCTCCATCTCTGCTTCAGCAACCCCTTAGTAAGATACTTCCACACCTGCTGCGAGTAGCTACAGGCGAAAAAGAGATGATTGCGCGTTTCACCCTGTTGTAAACAGAGGGTGCACTGATCCGATATCGCAGCATTCCACTGTTTAAGCCGATCTCCTGTAGCTAGCCTGTTATGAACCGCTAGCCAAGCCATGAAAGAGAGTTTTGGCGTCGCATTTGGAAACCAAATCCCCTTATACCAGTCATTCCGATCATGGGTTTGCCGCAGCTGCACCCAAGTCTCCTTGGTTGAGAATTTCGGTTTGAATTTGCCATTTGAATGCCTCCATAATACTCTATCGTCCTCTCCAAGAACTCTGCTTTGGCGAATGTTTTCCAGAGCATCTTCGATGGAGTTAAGAATAGATTGACGATGACGCCGCCGTCTATGATTATCAAGAACATGCCCAAGTGATGTGTTCACTGCAATGCCCAAATCTACAATCCCTCTTGCACCAGTTTCGTCCAAAATCTTCCCCAATGGTGACCAGCGATCGAACCAGAACTGAGTGGAGAAGCCATCCTTCACCTCAATCCTGTAGAAATCATAAGCTAAAACTCTGTATTTTAGCAGTTTTCGCCACATCCAAGAGCCAGTGGCAGGGTTCACATTCAAAGACCAAAAAGAACTCTTCCTGATAAGATTCATCTTTATCCAATTTACCCACAGCGATCCCCGAGCTGAGAGAATTCTCTAAACTAACTTTAGGCAGCAAATTTTATTCGCTTCTCGCAGAGGTCGCAATCCCAATCCTCCCTCCTCCAAGGGTCGACAGACATGATCCCACGCAATCTTAGACTTTCTGGTATTCAGTGCAGGGCCTGACCATAGAAACGCAGAACAGAGGCTTTCGATTTCGTCAATACAGCTCCGAGGAAGTCTGAAAGCCGAAATCCAGAAATTTGAAATGCTCGCTAGAACAGATTTTATGAGTTGTAATCGACCTGCGTATGAAAGAGCTCGAACTGTCCAGTTGCTGATCTTTGATCGGATTTTCTCGATGAGTGGAGCATAGTCCGTGCGAGACATACGCTTTGTAAGCAAGGGTAATCCCAAATAACGAACCGGAAGAGCTCCTGATCCAAATGGGAAAGCATTCTCTAATTCCTGTCGTCGATTTCCAGCGATCCCAGCTAGATATAAAGTCGACTTTTCCAAGCTAATTTTGAGACCTGAAGCAACTGCGAATTCATCAAATACTTTGATTATCCCTTCCATTGAACTCCGTTTCCCATCTGAGAAAACCATGATATCATCTGCAAAGCAGAGATGTGTTAGATTAAGAATCTTACACTTTGGATGGAATCCAAATTTCTTTGCTTTTGCAGCCTCATCAAGCATCTTAGATAAAACATGCATACAAATCACGAACTGATATGGCGACAGTGAACAGCCCTGCCTTAAACCCCGCTTACTCCGAAAGAACCCTGCCAATTCTCCATTAACCTGCACTGAGAATGATGCAGTGGAGACACACAACATCGTCCAGTGAATAAACTGATCCGGGAGCCCCAAAGCAACAAGAATGTTCCTAAAAAAATCCCACTGTACTGAGTCAAACGCCTTAGATATATCAATTTTCATAGCACATCTCTGAGATATCAACGGTTTATGATAGTCTTTAACCAATTCGGACGCCAATAGAACATTCTCAATAAGAAGTCTGTCCTAAACAAATGCAGACTGATTTGGTGAGATGAAATCCGGGAGGATCTGTTTGAGACGATTAGCTATGATCTTGGAGATGACCTTATAGACAACATTACAACATGAGATTGGCCTGTAGTCTTTCATCTCCAGAGCCTCTTCTTTCTTTGGGATCAACGCTAGAATAGTAGAGTTAATCCCCTTCGGTAAGAAGCCCTTCTGGAAGAATGACTGAACCGCAATTGTGAAATCTCGACCAACCGTTGGCCAAGTTTGTTTAAAAAACTCGCTAGTAAAGCCATCTGGACCAGGCGATTTATCATTCGGCATAGCAAACAAGACGCTCTTGACCTCCTCATCGCTAACCTCCCGAATTAAACACGCTTTGTCTAAGTCAGAACACTTGTATTGCAATAGCTGTTCAAGGTTTCCCACTGGCAGACCGACATAATCAGCTGGAGTAGCCGAAAGGAACTCACAAAAGAACCGTTCTGCCTCAGCTTTAATCTCATCCATTTTCCTCAACATTGCCCCGTTTGCATCCTTAATCTCTCGAATGGAATTCCGCACTTCTCGTAGCTTCACAGCCTTGTGAAAAGTTTTGTTATTTCCATCTCCCGCCTGCAACCAATGAAGCTTCGATCTTTGTTTAAGAAAACTTTCTTCCAGGTGTGACACATGCGACCACCGTGTGAAAGCAGACGATTCCTCTAAAACATTCTCAGGCGTAGGATTAAGCATGTTTGCTCTCTGTTTTTCACACAAAGTTTCAAAAGCCTCCTTAGCTTTCTGCGAAAGATTTCCCATCTGCTCTTTTCTGATGTCTCGAATCACTGGCTTGAGAGCTTTGAGTTTTTTAGAGAACCGATAAAAGGCTGATGTTGAATGATATAGAGCAGTAGTACCAGACCAGTAGCTATCAATCCGTTGATGAAACACCGGTAGAGTCGCTATTGCATTAATGAATTTGAAAGGCCTCTTGGGTTTAGGCTTCTCAGCATCTAACATAATTCTGCATCGCAGATGGTCTGAACAACCACCTGGCTCAAAGACGCAGTATGAGCGAGGATACCTCTGCATCCAATGTTCATTCATGAGAACTCTGTCGAGCTTCTTACAGATCAGTCCGTCCTCCCGCTTATTGCACCAAGTAAACAGTGGTCCTTGAAAGTTCAGATCCGTGAATGAGCAGTATCTCGCAAGCTCCTGAAAATCTCTTGTTCCCGAAGAGATAATTGGGTTTGTACCGTATCTTGAGCTCTCATCTCCCTCAAGAATTTCATTAAAATCTCCAAAAACCAACCAGCACCGATCCTTGAATCTAGGAGAGTCATAATGATCCCTTAAATCGCTCCACAACTCTTTTCTATCATCCTCAAAATTTGATGCATATACGAAAGAGCAATAAAATTCCTCCTCAATCTCTTTTGTCTTGACTGAGCAAGTGATAAGTTGCCCACTTTTAAAAACAGGCGTGAGACGCACAGAATCTCGCCACACCACCCAAATGCGGCCAAGCCTATTGAACTCATAGTTGGTCAAGGCTGACCATTGCTGAAAAACTGTATTTAAAACCCTTTCCGACTTGCTCTCATTTACTCTAGTTTCCAATACACAACCAAACAGGCACTGATTTTCTTCCACCCACTTCTTCACAATGGAATGTTTATTTGATTTATTAAAGCCGCGTACATTCCAGAAGAATCCTGTCATGAATTAATGGTTTTTGTTGCGGCCCCTTTTACTCGCCACACTAAGAACAGAGTTCGTTGTGTTTTGAGCTACAGGCTCCGAAATGTATGTATGTGAGGCTTTAGAGGCCCTGGGAAGAGTTTGCCTTAGCTGCCCTTCCGGTTTCTCTTGTATCTCTGGTTGAGACTCCTGAATCTCCCCTTCTTCTTTAGATTCAGATGCTTCATCTGATTGTACAATTTCTGTTGACTCCTCCTCAGCAGTCGACAGAATCAAGAAACGTGATGGAGAAGATATGTCCGTACTTGGATCCTGATTTGTTCCTTTCAACTTTCCGCTCTTTTCCGGTGAAACTGTAGTCCAGGCAATGTCGTCCCTTGCCTGCTCAGTCATCTTATCTTTTGTCGGACTATTAGATTGCTCATTCCTCTCAAGAGAGTCCCAAGCCGGTGGAGTCTGATTTTGAGCTTTGCCACGAAAGGGCACCTTCTCTGAACTACTGTTTCCTGTTGCAGGGATTACTGGTTCAGGAGCAGTTAACTTGTTTGAAGTGGGAGACCCTGCAATTGCCTGTGTGATCTCGCGTTGCAGTATTGTTACTGTTTTTGAACTCTTTTGCTTACAATCCTCCTTAATGTGACCCCATTTAGAACAGAGTGTACATTTCGGTGGGAGCCAGGGGTAGACATATTCCACAACCTCATCTACTCCTAGATTGGATTTAAACCGATATGACTTAGGGAGCTCCTTTGACAGATCAGCGACAACAAAGACTTTTGCCTCTTCAAAGCTTTTGCAGATTTCCGTTTCAGGGTGGAGTTTTTTTGGCTCACCCACAGGACTGGCCAAAAACGAGATTCCATCCCATGAGAATATCTTTGGCGGGACGTTTCTGAGCGTTACCCAAATTGGGATAGATGTTAATGCGGGTTGAATTTCCTCTTCCACCGGTGACCACTTTGAGAGCACCATCGGGATCTCTGCAATGTTCCACATGCTGCGCCTTAGAACACGAGCTCGAACTGATCCATCTCTGATCCGAAACTTGACGGTGGTGTCGTTCACCGGAAATACGTCTATCTTAATAGATTTATCGCCGTGAGTCCAAATTTTGTTAACAATGACATGGATTTTTGCTACATGCGGTGCTGCAGCGAGGAATTTGCCAAGGAGGAGATCCTCCCACAGAGGGGTTGAGTTTTCAATGACTGAATCTGGGATTTCAACATACGAGCTCCCATCCACTTCTTTGATCTGAATATCATGTTTGGTTAGAATTGGTTTGCTTTGAACGATAGATGAATACGAAGTACGCTTGGGAACATCTGCTTGAGTATCTGACTGGGACAGAGGAGGGAGATCATCCCCTGCCGGAGAATCCATACCGGGTAGTCGGCGGCAAGCCATCGTAAAACCCTTGCCTGGGCGTGAAGAAAACGAAAACCCTAAATCACCTTTCTAATCGCTTTGCCACGTCAGCTTGTGTGTCCAAAATTGATTATTTAATTTAAAATTAAGGATAGATAGATTTAAAATTTGAGAATAGAAAATAAAAAATATAAGAAAATTAACTGAAACTAGAAATAATATAAAATTAAAAATACATAAGAAGTACTGAAATTACAAATAACATAAAATAAATTTATTATAACAACTGATTAATAAAAATCTGGTAAACTGCTTCCAGATCCACCAAGATCATTAAAATATTGTCCAAATGAACCAGATTGAGGCGGATTTTGCTGAGTTGATAACAGCTGATGTTCCATCATCGATTTTTCTTTTCATTTTAGATTTTTTATGCCACTTGGTGCTATTTAAATTAAAATGGTGATATTTAAATTAAAATGTACTTTGTTTCCTTATTTTAAATGGTGTGTAATGTTCATTTTATATTATAAGGGTTGAATTTAGAATAATATTATAATTTATGAAAGTTTTAAGAGAAAAAAAATAAATGGATTCATTTGTAATTTTTATAAATAGACTGCATTATTAGTAATTAACAATAAAATAAAAAGAAAGAATATACTCAGAATATTCTTTTTGGAGTTGAAAATAGAGGAATACATTGGAGAGAAATCCAACTTCATTTTGTAGTTTCCCCATTTTAGAGATAAAAATGGGGGAATACATTGGAGATGCTCTAATTACAATTTCGTATTTCTCACATAAAAAAATTCACATTAATAATATTTTCAAAAATTATTAATAAATTCACATTAGTTAATAGACACGGTCTTCAGACTTTGATGATATTACTTGGATATGAGTATCTTCGTTTATACATACGTGATATTTATTGAAGACTGCATTTGATGATCTTAGATAAAGAATGATGCTAAAATTATGAACTAAATATCAGTTTCCCTCGGAAAACTAGCTATCGTACTAATCCACTAAACTACTAAGAATCGTAGCAACAATTATGTCACCCTTTAATCAAAATATATGATCAAGTTAGATAGTGAATTTAAAAATAAGTAATATAGTTTTCTTTTTTTATACTTCAATGTTCATCAGCCAAAAGAAACTTTCTTGGAGAGAAACTATAACCAATGTCTTCAATGATATCTTTAATTACTTGAATGCATATGCACGATCTTTCGAATGTCAAATCCAGTTCGGAAATTCGTTCACATGCGACATTTTTTCTGTTGATCAGATACGAAAAGACAATTGTATATTGTGAAATTCTGAGTTCTAAATTTTCTCTATTTAGTGTAAAATTGTATCATTTCACTATTTTATAGATGATAACTTACAAATATATCACTAAGACTCCAATTATTTCTACTTTTAAGAGTACCAATCGTTGTATGAGAATTATTAAGATTTAGATTAGCTTTTTAATGGTCATAAAATATTAAATGTATATAGATATATCAAATTCTTATGTGTGTTTAACGATCAAAATTTATACATAAACGGATCTATAACATATTTTAAAGAAGTTTCTGTATGGCAATAGTATGGATTTTCACGTTATTTTTGCTATAGATTCTTTTATTACTTGATTTTGATTTTCTTAAAAAAGTTTTTGATCAACACTTTTTGTTGGTATTTATTGATTCCAATAAATTGGGTTTATTATTTAATGATGTAGTTCTAATATTATTCTTATTTTAAGCCCATTAATTATTTATTTTGTGTATCAACTACTACCCATATTCTAATATTTTCTTCTAATATTTCAAGTCCAAGGTGTGTGGAGATGTTGCAGAGAAGTGACCAATAATTGAAGACATATTCTCTAATCCTATCTACAAATTAAAGTTATAAAAATTTAATAGATTAATATAGATTCAAAATGTTTATTATTTTTTTAAAAGGTGATATATGTATTTGAAAAACCACTTATATTTATATCAACCAATAAACATGTGATCATCTGTGTGTTGAGGTTTGTGAAGGTCATCCAAATACATGATGTTTGGATTATTACAACACCCTTCAAATGCAGTAAAGTTTTGTTGAACCCTCCATTCCCTGAAGTTCACCGCCTCAAGAAGCTTATTCTGGATGCTCAGACTTAGAGAGTATATATATATTTTTTTTTCACTACCCAACTATTACATCACTATTGGGCCGTTAAGGAAATGGTCCGAAGATCCCCCGCAACGGACTCGTTATGATTTGGGAAAAGATAAACCCTTTTGCTCGAGCTTCTAGCTTTCGCTAGACTATCCGCTCGGACATTTGAAATCCTGGGAATATGGGAGAGAGTGAAGTCCAAAAAGCTTTCTCGTAATGTCCGGAAGATTTCAAACTCTGAAAGGAAGTATGGCCAGTCTGATGGAGATTCTGCCATGCTTACCAGATCTAAGCAGTCGGTCTGAAAGTGAACGGATATGATCTGTCTATCTCTCACGCAAGACATTGCCCATAGGAGGCTCTCCAATTCGGCATGAAGGGCCGAAAGGCTTCTCCGACAGCTCTGAAGGTCAAAGATCTCTTCACTCCTCTCCTTCCTCAGACTCCACCCGAGCCCACTCACCAGGCCGTTCTCTATCCAGGATGCATCGACCTGGCAGATCGGGAACCTCTAGGCATCAGGTAGAGATAACGGAGTTAGAGGAATGGGAGTAGTCTCGTCTATTGCATCCTCGTCTACTTTCAGTTTGTTTGCATTCCTCCAGCTTTCTGCTTCAATCTTTGCGTGGATTAATGTATCTACCGGGAAATTTCTTTCCCGTTAAAGATCTTATCGTTCCTGGCTTTCCAAATATACCATAGGATCCAGGGATAAATATCCTTTTGTGGATCTTTCATGCCTAACTCTTTTGTTTTCCAAAAGAGGAAGCTCATATTTTGGTAAATAGAGGTACTCGGGAAGAGGCCCGGAAGGGACAGAAAGTTCCATAACGCCCAGACTTGTAAAGCCGGGAGACATAAAAATAGAAGATGGTTGATAGATTCTTCAGGGTTCCTGCAGCGGGGGCACCACCTATCTGTTCCCAAATGCCTTCGGGTCAGGTTTTGGCAAGTAGCAATGCATCCTGATAAAGCTTGCAGTATTGTTACTGTTTTTGAACTCTTTTGCTTACAATCCTCCTTAATGTGACCCCATTTAGAACAGAGTGTACATTTCATCTGTATTTTGTGCAAGCTTCGCTCTTCTAATCAAATCATAACCCGATTTAACCGAATATATCCCTGATTTAGTGTGGTTCCATGCATATCCGTCTAGGGTACGGTTCCTAGTAGGTCTCAACCCAAGAATAAGCGAGACATCCTCAGGTTGGAAGCAGACTCTTAGGAGAGGCTCATCCCATTGTTTCGTATCTTGATGGATAAGATGATATACTAGCATTCCTGGATCATGAAAGCTGATTTTGGGGGCTGCTCTTGGAGCTCGGGCTCTAACATCGGGGATCCAAGGCTCACTCCAAACTCTAGTGTTGAGTCCCGACCCGATTGTCTTCTTGAGTCCCAATTTGAGGTACGGTTTGGCAGCCAACATACTCCTCCATCCATAAGATGGTGAGTAGACTTTTCGGTCTTCTAGTGGATCAGATTGTCAAAAGTATCTTCCTCTTAGCATGATGTGGTGTTGAGTGAGGGTTGTCAAGTTTTACCCTAATTGAAATCGATAGCCGCAAGTGCACAGCTGATTACTTAGGGATCGAATCCACAGGGAATGAGGATCTTTTACTGCAAAAAGCCTTTGAAAATAAGTTAAAGTAAGGAAGTCTAGAACTAAACGGTTTAATGTGGGTTTGGTGGTGTCTTTAAAATCTAAAAACGAAATATTAAAAGAGAATACGGAAATTAAATGACGTAATAACTAAACTTAACGAAAATGACTAAAAATGCTAAAAACGGATATTCTAATGCTTAAATGAAAATAAACTAAAAAGGAAAGACAATATTGAATTAAAGCTTAAAGAAAAATCGCAGGAAATCAATGGAGAAAAAAGGCGTTGGGCTTCAGAGAAGTTTTCTCAGGGGTACGAACGATTCAAAACATTGCTAGAGAGGAAATTTTGTAAGATCTTAGCTTAAACTTTTCGAACTGGAGTCACGGACGTATGAATACGCCACTGTCGTGATCATAGACAACTATCTCTCTCAACCCTGACCAGTAGGTTTCCACTCTGGCCCTGGAAGAGAAGAGATGCATTATGTTTAAGACTCGTCCTAATTCACAAATCGCCCATAAGTAGGTTTCCACTCCTATGTTTGTTTTGCTCTCCTAAACTAGATCTGATACCTGATGAACACTTTCGCGTCACCAAGCATCTGGATCAGATTGTAGTTCATGACGCTATCTCATGCAGTAAAAACGAATTCAGAAGAAAAAGTTCTAAGATTCGGCTCAAAAGCTCATGGAATCCTCATCGAACATATAAATCCCTATCGAAAATCCCTTAATCCCAACAATAAAACTACTCAGACATAATAAACGAAATCAAAGACATAGTATTAAGAAGTAGAATAGAAATCGAAATTGAAAAAGAAAGAACAAGGGTTCAAGAGAACAAATCTCTCTCTCCCTAAAAGCTAAAGCAAAAACAATGAAAATATGAAGTAAATAATTCGGTGATGATTGTTGATCTCGATTAGGGTTCCTAATACATGTATTTATAGTGCTCAAGACCTCTCTGGACGTCACTTAGGGTTTCTCCAAATGAGGGAATCATTATGGGCTTCAGAAATGGGCTTTTGGGCTCGGAGGTTGAAGGCCGCGGTCGGGACGAGTGTGACCGCGGTGGATGAGTGGTTTGCCGCGGTCGGGATGCTCCTGACCGCGGGAAAATGCTTGTTGGCCGCGGGAAAATGCTTGTTGGCCGCGGGTGGAAGTGATGGCTAGCTGGTTTACGGGACATCTTGCTCTTCGCGTATCTTTTGATTGAACCGTTGGATTGCCAAGCTGTAAATTGCACTGGAAAGCTGATACTTCCATCTTTAAGGTCTCCAAATTTGAGCTGGATCAGACGGTGAGAAGGCCTTCAATCAGGGGTGAACTTCTGACGGTTTGACTCTGAGATGAAATCTGGTTTTCTATCCATTTTGTTAAGTTTTTCCCTAAGTTACCTGAAAAGAGTCTTGGAACTACAAATACTAGAAAAACGTAATAAAAGTACTTAAAAGCAATTAAAAACATAGAAAAAGTATTTCAAAACGATCCATAAAAGTGGTCAAAATACGGTGTTATCAACTCCCCCAGACTTAAACCTTTGTTTGTCCTCAAACAAAGCAAAAGCTTAAACTGGTTAAGTGAAAACAAAAATAGGGAATGCACAAATCTCATAGACATGAACTCTAAACTAGGACCAAAGATTAGTGCATCAATCCACAACTTAGTCTAGAAAATTCTCACCAAAGCACAAGAGATACTAGTCCACTTTTTCCGTCATGCAAAACTTAAACAATCTAAATCTTGATTTCAGTCAACTAGCTCTCTACATTCATTAAGTTCAATAGTGAGTTCTCATTAAAGACATCATCCAGGGTAGACGGCGTTTGGCATTAAAGGGCTATTTAAGTGGTGGAGTTAAAGTGTTTTGGGTTACCTGAAGATCTGGAGGATGCAAGATAATATGCAAAACCGCAAGAGAGATAAGGACCTGTTGATGACCACAGTTTTCAGTCACTTCTTCTTGCCAAATGTTGTTGCATAATCCTTCCTCCTTTGTTGTAAACAGTTGTTCCCCCAGACTTAGATTCTTTCCGGGAATCAGAAAACAATCTCAAAAACTCCATAAAATCGAACTCCAGTTGCCTTGGGACTTAAAATTCGACATCTCTAGACTCTCTAAGGCTTTTATTTCCTTTTTTTTTCTTATTTTCGGATTTTTTTTTTTTTTAAAAGGAAATGCCTTTTAAAGAGAGAGAGAGACTAGAGGACGAGATTGTACCAAAATTTGAGATTTTTCTAAGGCAAACTGAGCTTCCTCTTGTGTTGAATCCTTCCGGGAACTTTTCCGGCAAATCGCAGGTCTCTGTCCTTGGTGACTGAAAACTGCGTCGTTCCTCTTTTTCTCCAACGTTTTTGTACTTATCTGCATATAAGACAATAGAAAACAAGAGTGCATGTGGTTTGAAAGAGGATTGGTTAAGGTGGGGAACTAGCTAAAGATGAACTAGCCATTCAGGATCAACAGAGATTGGTAAAAGGATAAAGGAGTCCTGAATGTATGATTCGTTTCCCTGGTCTAATACTTCAATGAGAAAATTAAGTCCAAATTAAGTCCAAATAAAACAGAGCTAGTTTATCCCTTCATCTAAATCGAAATCATTCAAATTCCTCTGGGGTACTTCGTTTCAAATGTGCTTAGCTACCGCCTAGTCTAGTCCTAAATCATGAATGAGCAAGTCACTAGGAACACTCTAAAGCACACAGTCAACTATCATTGATTCATGTTCACCATTCCCTTTAAAACGTATTTTGTTTTGAAAACCGATTTTGAAAAACTTTAAGGAAAATGCAAATAGTGTAGATAATGCAAGAATCATGAAAGAAAAGTGGTTAGAAAGGGATGAAATCCTCCCCCAGACTTAAATCACACTGTCCTCAGTGTGAAACAAGTCGAGATTGGATGAGAAAAATGCATAAATAGTCGAATTGGTAAGGACAAAGAGGACTTACCTGGATCCGGGATGCTGGTGGAGATGAACCGGATTCATTCGAAGGCGTTTGGGAAGGTGGTTGGTGGTGATGAAGGTGGTGGAGGGTGATTGGTGAGGTGAAATGGGGTGAAAGGGGTGGTTTGGGTCGGGTTTGGATCTCAACGACCAAGTGCCGCGGTCAGGGGTTGCACGACCGCGGCAAACGAGCACTTGGCCGCGGTCAGGATTACGCGACCGCGGCCGACGGTAGGTTTCCCGCGGTCCGAACACCTGCGACCGCGGGGGCTTATATCGCGGCCTCTTCCTGCTTCTCCTTGGTTCCTGCTGGGCTGAGCAGTCAGGTACCATCCTTCTTTTTGGTCTTTTCTGGTTTTTTGATTTTTTTGGCTTTTTTATTTTATAAGAAACACCTGAAACTAAGAAAAATAAAAAGATCAAAAGAAAAAGAAAGAAAAATCCTAAAGAAAACAATACCTAAATGGGTTGCCTCCCATTAAGCGCTTTTGTTTTAAGTCGTTTAGCTCGACTTTTGGTATTGGACGTGACTTATTCCAATGAAGAAGACCTTGTCCTGAGACAAGTCTTTTTCGACATCTCCTTGCTTTGCTTAGCAGGTTCTTCGTCACTCCAAAGCTCTTCTTCAAACTCTTCTGTTGCAGGACGTTTTCCTGCTTTGCTGTTGTATGGAACAGCTTCTGTGAAGACATCTTTGTCGATATTAGGAAATGAAATCCTCCGGTTTGGCCTGTCCATTATAGCTCCGGAAGTTGCTAGAAAAGATCATCCCACAATCACTGGATATGTTGCATCTCTTGTTTCGACAATGTAAAAGTCGATAGGCACTATGCAATCTCCTATTCTCAAAGGAATTTCATGAGCTATTCCTTGAGGTGTTGCATTAGAATCATCAGCTAAGCTAATCTTTGCTCTAGTCCTGCGCAGGTGTCTAATACCAAGTCTCAAAGCAATTGCCTTGGACATCATGTTAAGATAAGCTCCAGAATCACATAGCACGTTTTTAAACATTTCTCCTCTAATAGAACAAGAGATAAGAAACTGACCTACACCTTTTATTTTATGAAGTGTTCGAACAGGTTTACCTCTTCTGGCATGATTGAACAAGTCCTCTATCTCAGGGATTGATTCTTTGCTCTCACAGAAGTAGTGGCCTATCATGAAGTCCTTGCAAGCTTTGGCAAACGTGATTCCTTCAGGTAAATTTCGAACTACATCATTGAATTCATCGAGCTTCTCCTTGCTGATTTTGTTGGTGTAGTGGTTGCAGTCTTCCGGATTTTTGAGGTGGATTGAATAAACAGCAGCATCAGGTGATGTTCTGGGAAAAGTCAGACGTCTGGCCCTCCCAAAGTAGGTTCGAATATCCTCCTTTGTCTCCTTGCTGTACCTAAAGAAAACTTGCAAACAACCAAGATGCCATATATCATCGAAACCCGTGTAAAGAGGGATCGATTTCACAAACTTGTTGAATTCAATGAGCCTTTCTCTGGAGATTGGTGCTCCTAATTCCACCATTTTGTCTGGATTCCCTCCTTCTATGAACAGACGATAGTCTTCATCTTCGAGGTAGTGCCCTTCATATTCATCTTCATAAGCTAAGACTATGTTGCAAGGGAGTACCTCATTTTCTTCTTGAGATGTTTTAGAGCTGAGAACATACACCGTTTGCTCCTAAAGAGGGGCTTTGACCATCCCAGCAGATGTACCAAATGAGCATTGACCTGTAGGAGTGGAAAAGGGCTGAAGGGCATCTGAAGGAGTGCTGGCCGCGGGTAGAAGCTCCACGACCGAGGGTGAAGAGGGCTTTGCCGCGGTCAGGATGCTCACGACCGCGGCTGGAAG
Organism: Eutrema salsugineum; assembly: GCF_000478725.1. Lineage (NCBI taxonomy): Eukaryota > Viridiplantae > Streptophyta > Magnoliopsida > Brassicales > Brassicaceae > Eutrema > Eutrema salsugineum. The sequence goes on along the minus strand of NW_006256686.1, from coordinate 5,368,143 downwards.
CTTGTTGGCCGCGGTCACAGGAGTTCCGACCGCGGGAATGGGGCTCCGAGTTGTTTCTTCAGTTTCGTCTGCTCCTCTGCCATCTGAACTGATTCCTGCACCTTCTAACTCCGTCTTCTCCTCTTTTAGGCTAAGAATTTGATAAGAAGCGTCGAACCATTCGTTTCACATCCTTGAATAAGCTTTTCGACCTTCTTTTCGATTTCGGTGAGGGTATAGACTACTTCGTCCACATTTGAGTCTATTGTCTCTGCTTTCTCTTGAACCTTGTGTACTCCATCCCAAATCTCTTCCACGTAGGAATAGGTTTGGTTGTTGTGGTAGTTAATAGTCTCTTCTGCTTCACCAAGTTTTATCTCTAAGATGCGGATGCTCCAACCGGCTTTGCGAATGCGAACTTCGTGTGCTCCAACTCGTTCCTCGATTGCTTTCATCCTCTCCTGGACGGTTTCAGCACCTTCGTTCAGCTGGCTTTCGACGGTCTTGACTTGAGCTGAAAGATCTTCAAGCTTTCTCTTAAAGAGTATTGACAAGTCGTCAATTCTCTTGTCAATTTTGGATCTTGCTTGAACGTCGAGTAAGTGCGAGACTGCCATTTCTAGTAGCTCCAATCGGTGAATGGGTTTGACGTTTTCATTCTTGTGAGGCAACCGACGAGCAGGTTGTTCAGGGTTGGCCATTTGAGGTGCGCAGGGTTCCTTCTGGGACGTTCTGTTGTCTTCGCTTTGAGTTTCTTCGTAGAGATCGCTTAGATGCTTCTCTCTGCGTCTGGTGGCTTGAGAAGTGTTATAGAAACCTTCCTTATAGTGCATATTTCGATTTATAGGATCCATATCTTCTGAAATGGAAACAAAATAACCGAAAAATGGAAAGTTGCAGAAAAGGGTGTTCTAGAGTCGATTTACTAACCTTTCTCGGGGTTTTGCAGAAAAGAAAACGCGTGCCTTCCCCGGCAACGGCGCCAAAAACTTGATGTGGTGTTGAGTGAGGGTTGTCAAGTTTTACACTAATTGAAATCGATAGCCGCAAGTGCACAGCTGATCAATTGTAGTACTTAGGGATCGAATCCACAGGGAAGGAGGATCTTTTACTGCAAAAAGGCTTTGAAAATAAGTTAAAGTAAGGAAGTGTAGAACTAAACGGTTTAATGTGGGTTTGGTGGTGTCTTTAAAATCTAAAAACGAAATATTAAAAGAGAATACGGAAATTAAATGACGTAATAACTAAACTTAACGAAAATGACTAAAAATGCTAAAAACGGATATTCTAATGCTTAAATGAAAATAAACTAAAAAGGAAAGACAATATTAAATTAAAGCTTAAAGAAAAATCGCAGGAAATCAATGGAGAAAAAAGGCGTTGGGCTTCAGGGAAGTTTTCTCAGGGGTACGAACGATTCAAAACATTGCTAGAGAGGAAATTTTGTAAGATCTTAGCTTAAAATTTTCGAACTGGAGTCACGGACGTATGAATATGCCACTGTCGTGATCATAGACAACTATCTCTCTCAACCCTGACCAGTAGGTTTCCACTCTGGCCCTGGAAGAGAAGAGATGCATTATGTTTAAGACTCGTCCTAATTCACAAATCGCCCATAGGTAGGTTTCCACTCCTATGTTTGTTTTGCTCTCCTAAACTAGATCTGATACCTGATGAACACTTTCGCGTCACCAAGCATCTAGATCAGATTGTAGTTCATGACGCTATCTCATGCAGTAAACGAATTCAGAAGAAAAAGTTCTAAGATTCGGCTCAAAAGCTCATGGAATCCTCATCGAACATATAAATTCCTATCGAAAATCCCTTAATCCCAACAATAAAACTACTCAGACATAATAAACGAAATCAAAGACATAGTATTAAGCAGTAGAATAGAAATCGAAATTGAAAAAGAAAGAACAAGGGTTCAAGAGAACAAATCTCTCTCTCCCTAAAAGCTAAAGCAAAAACAATGAAAATATGAAGTAAATAATTCGGTGATGATTGTTGATCTCGATTAGGGTTCCTAATACATGTATTTATAGTGCTCAAGACATCTCTGGACGTCACTTAGGGTTTCTCCAAATGAGGGAATCATTGTGGGCTTCAGAAATGGGCTTTTGGGCTCGGAGGTTGAAGGCCGCGGTCAGGACGAGTGTGACCGCGGTGGATGAGTGGTTTGCCACGGTCGGGATGCTCTTGACCGCGGGAAAATGCTTGTTGGCCGCGGGTGGAAGTGCTGGCCAGCTGGTTTACGGGACATCTTGCTCTTCGCGTATCTTTTGATTGAACCGTTGGATTGCCAAGCTGTAAAGTGCAGTGGAAAGCTGATACTTCCATCTTTAAGGTTTCCAAATTTGAGCTGGATCAGACGGTGAGAAGGCCTTCAATCAGGGGTGAATTTATGACGGTTTGACTCTGAGCTGAAATCTGGTTTTCTATCCATTTTGTTAAGCTTTTTCCTAAGTTACCTGAAAAGAGTCTTGGAACTACAAATACTAGAAAAACATAATAAAAGTACTTAAAAGCAATTAAAAACATAGAAAAAGTATTTCAAAACGATCCATAAAAGTGGTCAAAATACGGTGTTATCATAGCACTCGAGCCAGAAGAGAGCTCGGAAACTGAATGAGTCTCAATGGCTGCTTAGCTAGCAGAGCTAGGTTAAAATCGTTAAGATCCCTAAATCCAAGGCCTCCCATATCCTGGGGAATGCAGATCTTGTCCCATGCAATCCAATGTATTCCACTGTTATTTTGTTTTGAGCTCCACCAAAAATTGGCAATGGCGCTACGGAGTTTGTCTGTTATTCCCTGTGGAACAAGAAAACAAGACATGATGTAGGTCGGAACGGCTTGAGCCACTGATTTGATCTGAATCTCTTTTCCGCCTTTGGAAAGAAGTCTTGCAGACCAATTATTAACCCGGGAGCTTAGGCGATCATGGACTAAAGAGAAGACTTTATTCTTTGATCTGCAGATTTGCTCTGGGAGGCCTAGATACATGCCCATGCCACCTTCTGTTGAGATGCTGATGGTATTTTTAATAGCTTGTTTTTGGTTCGAATCTAGTTTATTTCCGAACATGATGGATGATTTGCCCAGGTTAAGTTGTTGCCCCGATGCCGCTCCATAAGTGTTTAATATTCTGAGAATCTCTTATCCCTGTTGTATGTTCGCTCTACAGAATAACATGCTATCATCAGCAAATAGTAAGTGGAACAGTGGAGGGCTTGCTTGGGCCACCTTCAGCCCAGAAATACGTTCTTCTTCCTCAGCACCTTTGAGGAGAGAAATCAGGCCTTCTGTGCACAAGATAAAAAGGAACGGGGATAGAAGGTCTCCTTGTCTTTATCCCCTTGATGGTTTAATGTGTCCTTTAGGTTCTCCATTAATAAGGACCTGGTATGAAACCGAGGAGATGCAATACATAAGTTACTCAACCCATCTCGCCGAGAAACCTAGCTTAATCAGGAGGGCTTCGATGAAACTCCATTCAACCCGATCATAAGCTTTGCTCATATCTGTCTTTATGGCCATAAAGTTTTCTCTACAGATGGTGTTGGTCTGGAGTGCATGAAAGTTTTCTTGGGCTAACAAGATATTCTCTGTTATAAGCCGTCTAGCCATGAAGGCCGATTGTGTTTCTGATATGATGTTAGGTAATGTCTTTTTGAGCCGCTTACACATAAGTTTTGATATGATCTTGTAACTCACATTACAAAGACTGATTGGACGAAATTCTGCCATCGCTCTGTGTTTGTTTTTTTTTCCGGAATTAGACAAATGTTGGTCTGGTTGAGTCTATGGTCAAAAGTTCTGGAGCTAAAAAGGTCTTTAACAAGTTTTACGATGTCTTGGCGGAGGATATGCCAGAATTTTTGGTAGAATTTACTCGTCATTCTATCAGGCCCAAGAGCTTTATCCGGGCTAATATCAAAATCTCTTCTTTGATTTCTTTTTCGGTTGGATCCTTCAGTAGTAATTGGTTTGCATTATTTGATACTTTCTCGGTGATAAACCAGAGCAAAATTGTCGGATCATGGGGAATAGATGAGGAGAAGAGCTCTTGAAAATACGTGGAGGCCACCCGTTCAATCCCTCTTGCATTTTCCACCAACTGTCCGTTGTTATCTCTGGGGGAGACGATGCGGTTTCGAGCTCTCCTTTGCTTAGTAAGTGCATGGAAGAATTTTGTGTTTTTATCTCCGTCCTTGTGCCATTTTTTCCGGCTCTTCTGTTGCCAAAAAATTTCTTCTTCTCGGAGGGCATTGCAGAGTTTTCTCCTAATGTTTTCGATTTCCTCTAGTGTTGTATTGTCATCATCTTGAGCAAAGTCCAATTGATTTTTTAATTTTTCGATCATCTTTTCCGAGTTAGTCGGGTTAGATTTTTTCCAGATGGAGATGTTTTTCCGGCATCGGGCCACTTTCAGGTGGAAATCTCGACGTGAGATTCCATTAAAAGGGCCCCACCCGGAAGAGACGGTTTCTTTGAATCCTGGTTTTCCAATCCATCTTTTATCAAAACGAAAGGATTTTTTCTTCCTTATGTTTTCAATTTGTATCATAGCTAGGACTGGTCGATGATCTGATCCCCAGAGTTTCAAGTATTCCGCGGATGAGTGGGGGAAAATAGATAGCCATTCTTCGTTTCCAAGTGCTCTATCCAGACGGCATTTGACTTTTCCTAAGCGTCTTCTTCCCACCCAAGAGAATGAATTTTCTTTGTAATGAAGATCAAGCATTCCACAATTAGCTATCATAGTCTGGAATGGGATGAACGAGAGTTCAGAACGCCTGCGGCCTCCCTGTTTCTCGTGATTTCCGGTTATTTCGTTAAAATCTCCTATCATAAACCAGGCTTTATTTCTGTTTAAGCTCATCCTTGTTAAACGTTCCCAAACATTCTCTCAGTTTTTAATGACCGGATCACCATAGATGAATGTCATAAAAATTATATGCCCGTCTAGACTTGATTCAACATCAATCATATGTTCATCAGAATAAATAATAGAAACTGTAGGTTCATCCATATAAAAAAGAGCTAAACCACCGCTTCGACCTCTTGGTTCAACGGTACAAACATGGTCATAGCCAAAATACACTTGCATATCTTGCAGAAAAGACAACTGTTCTTAGTTTCTGATAAAAATAAGAACCGAGGTTGGAAGCAGTGATGAAGTTCTTCTAGGTGTTCTTTTGTTAGGTCGGCTCCCGCGCCCTGACAGTTCCATCCGATCACATTCATTCTGGCGGTTTAAGGTTTTTTAGCACCTTCTTAACCAAATGATGATGGTGGTTTTGGTCCTTGGACCTTACGACCTTTCTATTCTCATTTGGGCTTGGCCCAGATCCTGCTCCTTTTTCTTTTGCTTATGAAGAAACTGGCTTTAACTAAAAACTTCGCTTCTTCAACGAATTCTCGCACCGAGATTTGGAAATTTGCTTTGACCTCCGATAAATCAGCATCTAAGAATAGAGCTTTAGACGGTTTGCTTGGTTATGGATTCTACCCGAACCAGAAGATGAAAAGATATATTTGATTTTCGGTTTTTGAAGTTTTTTTTTTTTTTGGGTCTATCACTTTGTTCCTTTCTTGGGCTTGGCCAGACCCTGTGCACTTCCCTTTCCCTTGCCGATGAATGACGATGAATGGCTATTACGGAGCAGAGAATCTTCGCCACCACTGAAACTGATCTGATCCACCGCCACGACGTCTTCTGCGATCATCAAGCTTTCCTTTTTATTTCCTTTGATTTGAAATTTTATTTTTATTTCCTTTTGTTTGTCTCAAACTCAGATTGCTTAAACCGTTCTGCGATCAAGCTTTACAAAGGCAAGAGGGAACTTCAAAGTAATTCACATAAATATAATCTTAGCAAAAGCTAGAAATTTTTCAAGTATGGGGAAAACCAAAACAAGTTCTGAGCAGAAGAGGAGACACTTGGAGATGCACGATCAGACCCCTTTGAGTTTTTGTTTTTTTTTTTTTTGATGGGAGAATTCCAAAGCGCTCTCCTTCTTCTTCTTTCCTTTGATAGAACAACTAAATCCTCCCAAAAAGAGAAAGCTTCAGCCTTGCTTATAAGAGAAGCGGCTTGATATAAAAATGTGATGATGGCTTCCGGCGGCGGCAGAGATTCGTACTGGAAGACGCAGAGAGGAAGATTTGGTGGTCAAAAAATAAGGAGACTTAGTTTATGAAAAAAGCTTAGCACAAGGCTAGAGGTCTTCAGTCTTCAAGCTTTACTCCTTTAGATCTTCAGACTTGCTCCTTTGTGTAGAGAGATTGGAGCATCTTCGTGGGCTTTAGGAGGTAAGGAGTATAGCAAACAAAGTCTGAAAATGATTGAAACAGAGCAGACTTTCTTTGGACTCCTGAATTTGAACGGCTTTTGTTCTTGAGGGAGGCCTTAGCAAGAGCTAGAGAGAGCTGATGATGGGATGTGAAAAGAGCTTAGGAGCTGAACATTGACAGACACAAGCAGAGAGAGGGAAGAACAAGCAGATCAGAGAAGAAACAGGGGGAATCCATGGAGGTTTCCATCGTCAGGATTGAAGGAAAGGGGGATGGTTAGCTATTTCCGGTAAAAAAAGAGGGTTTTGGGATTAAAAAAGCAGATCTGAGACATTTTGGAAAGTTTTTACTTAGAGAATATACTAAAAAGGAAAACTTATTAATATTTCTTTTATTAGGGATTTAATACCATTTATTTTTTCTATTTTTACTTTACATTTTGTGTTATAAATACTGATTAAAAATAAATTTTATAGAAGTGATTTATAACGAATGTTTATAGAAGTCTTTTAGAATTTTTAATTTCAAAATAATTTAATAAAAGTATAAAGAGTAATGAATTTAAAAAATAATAATTGAACAAGCTAATTATCTATAAATTCAGTATGTTATTTTGTATAAAATTATAAAGTATTTATACCCGCGCAGCGCATCTCAATATTTAGCCAAAGCGCCTCGAAATCAATAGCATCTTTGCCAAATACCACACATTTGATATCGACACATCTATGAACATAAACAAATGGTCACTTAAAAACTTTAACTAATATTCTCTAATACAAAAAATTAAGTTTGTGTATTTTTTTAAAAAAATGAAAAACCTGGCATGTTTACTTACTCAAAACTTCTAAGAGCAAACTTGATGCATATCTGTGAATCAGCATGGCATCTTCCATATTTCGTCTCGGCATGCTCGCTTAATTTACGAATTTTGATAATTCTTCCGATCAAGTCAACTATAAAATTAAAATTTATCACTATGGTTAGATCTAAATACTAAATAAGTCTAAAACAAATTGTATATGAAACATACCAATCCTTGAGCGTGTAGATGGAGTGTTGAATATTTCACTGAACGATATGAATTAATATAGATGATCTTTGAGAACTGATGATGTTTCTTGGATGCGAGTATGTTCTTTGAAACACAACTGATATTTGTTGAAGACCGCAACTGATGAAACGTAGATCATGTATGACGCCAAAATTATGAATAAATACCAATTCCTTTCAGAAATTCGGTACTGTACTGATCCACTAATTTACTGGGCATTGTTGCTACAATTCTATCACCTTTTGACCAAAATATATTAAAAAGTTAGATAACCGTTTCGTTAAAATATATGGTATTGCAATTATGTACTTACATGTTCATCTGCCAAGAGAAGCATTTTTTTATGCATTGAAACCAATGTATTCGATGATAATTTTGATAACCTGAATGCATATGCAAGAACTCTTCGAAGTTAAATTCAGCACAGATACGTTCACATGGAGACATTTTTTAGTTGATATTTTTTAGTTGATGAGAAATGAGAAGACGGTTGTATTGACTTTTGAGTTTAAAAATTATTTTTTCTGTATAATAAAAAGTGTATCGTTTCGTCATTTTATACATGATAACGAACAAGTGTATCATTAAGGCACCAGTTAATTTCACCTTAAAAAAACACCAATCGTTGTATGATGACTATTATTAATTAGGTTCACTATTTAACAGTCATATAAATTAAATGTTCTTTATAAGGATGCATTTAATTAACACGTATCAAATATTTTTTTTTTAAATGACACATATCACTAAGCTTATAAATAGATTTGATTTATATTAGTCAAATATATATGATGCGTATCCATCAAGTCTTATGAATTAAATTATAAATTTCTTTTCAAATGGAAACTTATAATAGTTTCTTTCATTAAGGATTTAGTATCGTTTGTTTTTCCTATTTTTATTTTATATTTTGTGTTATTATAAATGTGATGTGTCGTTTAAAATCATATCAAAAACAAATTTATTTTAGCAAGTTATAGCAAAATTTGTAAAGAGTATAGTCTTTAACAATTTTAAATTCAATTCCAAGTATTACGATAAGGGTCCAAAATTTTAATAAAATAATTTTAACCAGTTAATATAATAGAAAACCTGAATCGGTTTGATATAAACGGTTAATTATGTTGCACCCAAATTATATACACCATATGGGCTCAATATTTTCATGTTAAAACAACTTTCGACACTTCATTTACTAACATATAAACAGTAATAACCAATAATATCTCTACAATCTTCATCATAAGTTGCAACTTTTCAAATATTGAACATTTATAAATTATGAAAAGATGTAAAAGGCATCGATTCACCGACCCTCTCCCTTAAATATCTACAACCGTATAACTGTTGACTAGACGTTATATATATCCTCATTTATATGCATGCAAATATTCTTCCTCTATAAAAACTAACAACAAAGCAATCTTTACCTGCAACCCTTTTTTTTCCTTTTTAAAAACACTTTCTCAATGGCTGCGTATCACTTTGTTGATGAGTTGCATGGATGGAGACGAGACTGGAAAATCCGTGTCAAAGTTTTGAAAAGATGGAACAAACCCGATCGACAAGGCTTACCAAGCATGAACTTCATTTTAGTCGACGAAAAATGTAAGTATTATCAAATAAAAATGTAAGTATTAACATGACGGATACGCAAGTTGGAACAAGCACAAAAAGGAACCCCTGAACAAGATCGTTTGATTATGATGGAGTTTTAGTTTTAATCTCTTTAGATTGCATGCAACAAGATTTAATGGAGTTATGTTTTCATATTATCGTTTTATAGCTACATTTCTTTTTTCTCATGCTAAGATTTTCTATATTATGTTATGTTTGATCTTTCTATTTTATTTGATATTTCTTTTATTCTATTTTCTTTGCATTTGGTTATCATTTTATAATATTTGTTATATATATCTATTTATAAGTGTAGATGATTGTTAAATAACGTTAACACATTAGCTATACATATATAAATCAATTTAGGAAAATAAATAATTCAATATATTTTCGTGATCTATAGATATATTATATTTTAGTTTCAACTATTGAGAATGGAGAATGTCATGTATATGTTAGAAAAAAACTCTCTAAATTTGATAAAAAATTATAAAATATGTCAAATAAAGATTTTGATATGATCAAATTGTAGCAAAATTTGTATAAGTAATTATGTCCGCGTGCCGCGAATAGTTGCCTAATAATAATAGATTTATAAAGAGTTTCATAATCTATAAATGGATGACACTAGAATTAGAACACAAATAATCAAAAATAAAATCTCAAACTCTAAAATTCATCAAAAATTTACTTTAGTGTTTTCACTTTTCAGTATATCAATAATTATATTTTGAAAGAAAAAACATATTTTCAGGTCATGACCAAAAGAAAAAAAAAAGATTTTATTCTTTCATATGCAGCCATGAATTGATGAACTCACGTGGTCTATCTGTCACTATCCTTTTTGGACCTAAAGTTAGCTACGTGGCACTTCTCTCCCAATTCTGCGTCGGCCGTTTCCACGTGGCTAACTCTGAGTGGACATAACATGGAGTAAAACTATTCTGTCGGTGGACCCACATCTAAATTAAATAACCAAACAGTTAAAATGGAAAATTATGGTTAGTTTTATAGCTTAGCGCCTACGCGGACCGTAACCACCGCTAACACCAACCAAACAGACGTTTATCTCGCCGTTAAATATAAAAGTTAAATTAACTTTGACTAGCCGTAACGTAAAATTACTCCAAATCTCGAAGCATTGACAAAAAAAAAACAAAGGTTTGACCAATCTCCGGTTTACGTTCGATTCCGGTTTAATATTCGTCTTCTCTACTTAAAAATCGGTTCGAGGCTATAAAAAGGCGAACATAACCGGCTTCTCTCTTCTTCTTCTTCGCATTAATGTTAGTCTGAAAACGACGCTTCGTCTTCTTTCTCCAAGCTACGTTCCGAGGAAAACTGTATACGTATATTATATATATGTATTTGTCGTGTATATAAAGAGATTTGACTTCGTAATCTGAAAGCAACGTTTTTGTTTTGAAGAAGAGAGATACAGAGCGATAGAGAGAGAGAGAAAAAGAGAGCTTTTCTTTCTTTACCTAAATCGGGAAATTTTAAAGAGTGTTTAAACGTATCAGATTTGATACTCGGGAGATTTTTACGAAATCGATTATTAGGTAAAGGAATTGAAAAATCGTGGAGAATAATGTCATCGTTTTCGTGTTGATAATCATTTCTGCGTTTCTGGATCTTTTTTGAGAGATCATGATTCTCGTTTTCTTGATCTGTCTTTTTTTCGGATTTGATTTTTAATTTCCGATTTTTCTGATTCTACCTTCCTCGTCGATTTCATATAAATCTGAGTTTAAATCTACGTTAATTCTACATTTATGATTCCTAAGCTTTTCTGGGTTTCTCTGCAGATACAGAGGTTTACACTTTCTTGATTTAACCAAATGCCAGGTAACATTTTCAGCTAAAATCTGATTTGCATTTACATAAATTTTAAAGCTTTCTGATTTTTGTTTTTTGATCTGTTTCTCTCAGCTTTAGGCGAGATAATCTCGGTTCCAGAAACTGATAGAGGAAAGAGTAAAGACATTATTACTGAGAACTCAGATGATGAGAAGCTCCCAAGAGCTCGTTCTAGATCATTGAAGAAGAAAGCTATCAAAGCTTCGACGAAACTGACACATAGTTTGAGGAAACGAGGGAAACGTGTAGCTGATCAGTACGCAGCGATTGTGATCGAGGATGTGAGAGATGCAGAAGAGGAGAAAGCAGTGAATATGTTTAGAAAAGCTCTTGTTTCTCTAGATTTGCTTCCATTTTGGCACGATGATTATCACACAATGTTGAGGTAAAGTGTCAAGATTATCTCAGGTGAAAGTGTTGAGTTAAGTATCTAGGACTTGTCATTGATCAAGTTTGTGTTAGCAGATTCTTGAAAGCGAGGAGATTTGATATTGACAAAGCTGTTCATATGTGGGAAGAGATGCTAAAGTGGAGGAAAGAGAATGGAGTTGATACCATAATGCAGGTGAAGGATTAAGAATTAAGAACCTTCCTTGAAGTTGGTAAAGAGAATTTGTTGTTTTATGAGCTCTGCTAACAAAAACCCTTTTAAAAAGTTTAGATTTTTTCTCTAAGAATCTTCCCACATGGGAGGCTTTTTGCTGTTTCCTAACTGGCAAATGATTTTAAATCATCCTTTCAGGATTTTGTTTATGATGAGTACGAACAAGTACAACAATACTATCCACATGGTTACCATGGTGTAGACAGAGAAGGCCGGCCTGTCTACATTGAACGGCTTGGTAAAATTGACCCTTGCAAGCTAATGAAGGTTACCACATTGGAGCGTTTCTTGAGATATCATGTACAGGGTTTTGAAAAGACTTTCTCTGAGAAGTTTCCGGCTTGTTCGATCGCAGCAAAGAGGCATATAAATTCTTCGACAACCATAATAGATGTGCATGGAGTGGTTGGTACCTTTTAAACTTCCTTTGCTCAAACCTAAGTTATAGTAGAGTTTTCTAAATGCTTCTCCTTTTGGATGCAGAGCTGGATGAGCTTTAGAAAACTAGCTCAGGACCTTGTAATGCGCATGCAGAAAATCGATGGTGACAATTATCCTGAGGTGGGTGTATGTCTGAAAGTTATTTGAATGCCATTTTTCATTATTGAAGAACACTAACATTGCTTTTGGTTCATTGAAGACAGACATTGAATCAGATGTACATCGTTAATGCTGGGAGCGGATTCAAGCTTGTTTGGAACACAGTGAAAGGGTTTCTCGACCCTAAAACTACTTCTAAGATACATGTATTTCATCTTCCACATATATATAAAAGCCTTATACATGACTTTTTGAGGTGTTCCAACAATGTACATTGGCTGTTGCGCAGGTTTTGGGAAACAAATATCGTAGTCACCTTCTTGAGATTATAGATCCAAGGTCAGAATTTCTACTGTATAACTCAGTTTTGCTTAGTTGTTTCGAGGCTGATACAGATAGCCTCTGTTGCTTTGTTTACACAGTGAGCTTCCCGATTTTCTGGGAGGAAACTGTTCGTGTCCAAATGAGGGTGGATGTATGCGATTTAACAAGGGGCCTTGGAATGACCCGGAGATAATGAAAGTATGATTCTTTTCAGCTCAATTTTTTTTTTTTTTTGTGTAGACACTGGTCTCTCTTGAAAAGCATATTATGATAAAATCTCTGTTCCACAACATACTTGTAGCTAGTTCGCTCGAGAGATGCAACGTACAAAACAAAAGAAATAGATCTCCCGGAGAATGGGGAAGTAGCTAAATTATTTGCCTTACGGGTGAGTATCAGTTAGTTCTATACAACGATTGGCTTTTAATACTTTCTGTGTTAATATCACCTTTCCCATTTCTTGCAGCAGCATGTGAACACAGAAATATCATCACCTGATGGAAGACAAGTTAGGGAGAGCGAATCACATCTTGAACATGTTAGTTTACATATATACATCGTCTGGTGCTCCTCTGTTTTGTTCATCATGGTCTAATATCTTATGTTTCCAGGACAAACGTGCACAGTTGAGAAATCAAGCTGAAGCAGTTGGTATTGGGAGAGTTGTACAGTCTGATTCAACAAGTAGGTGTAATGTTCCCACTTCTTATGTCATGATTTATTTTAGAGAAGTTCCTAAAAATCTCTAGAACACTTTCCTTCAGATCAATTACATAGTACTCTGACGGAAGAAAGGAGTTTGAAGAAGTCACTTCAGAAAGTTGCAAGTTCGTTGGCTCGTTTTATCTTCCAGCTACTTGCGTGTCTATGTCTCATGTTCCGGATCTTGGGAAGACTTGTAAATAAGCAACCAGAGAACCAATTGAGACCAGAAGAGTTAACGGTTTCCGTCTCCCAGCAACATGTTCCTCCCACTCCTCCTCACGTGCAAGGAAGAGAGTCTCTCCATCCATGTTGGCTGAGGTTGCAAAATCTGGAAACCATGGTCACAGTTTTGTTTGATAAACCAAGAAACATTCCTCAAGAGAAAGAAGATATACTTCGTGATTCATTAGACCGCATCAAATCCATTGAGCACGATTTACAGAAGACAAAGAAGGTAAACTGTAGAACCCATTTTCCCTGTCCCCAATTTAAGATTCATTTGATCTAATCAGGATTTGATGTTGTGAACAGGCGCTCCTTTTGACGGCGTCAAAACAAATTGAACTCGCTGAATCTTTGGAGAGCTTGAAGGAGAGCAGCTCAACGGTAAGGGCTTAGTCTTCTTCTCCTATGTGAGCACTTGGGATATCTCTGTGTGCATCACAATATGAAACATTGTTCTTTGCTAAACGCAGGGAATGCGATCTTGCTGGCCAAGACACTGCAGAAATTTTCAAGTTGAATAAGTATATCTTTGAATCTCATATATGAAGTCTGCCTAAGCTTACTACCTCACCTTCCAACCATATTACAGGTGAGTTAGACATCATACTTATCTCTTGTCATTATCCAAACCAAACATGAAACATATGTATACATGTTTTGTTGGCTTGCTCACTTGGAACTTCTTTTCCTTTGAATGGTTTTTTTGGTCTTTCAGATGGTTGAAAGGCAAAATGGTAAAAGTGAAATTGAAGAGAGAGAGCTTACTATTGTACCGGTTTTCTTAGGGTAGGAAACAGTGGAATTAGTGACATATATTTGGGATTTTTCATATTCCATAACGATTTTATTGCACATCATTGTTATATAGTGTAAATCCATTAGTGGTGGGGTATTATATTGGCACAACTCAAATGCTTATACACTATTGTGTAATTATACTTACAGTTTACAAATACACTTACATTTGATGCTAAGGAAAAAAGTAAACAAAAAAAAAACATGAACTTTTCTTTCTTTTTTTTTTGGTTGCTAAACCGTGCGTGAATGTTGAAGTTTCTTCAGTAGAAACCATTATTTATTAGTAGAAAAAAGGGAAACAAAATTAGATAAGTATACAAATCCTCAGACATAGCCACAAAGCTTGTCTGAGTTTTACGTCACAATCAGTTTTTTCGGGCAAACCTTTTCAAACTTGTGAGCATCTTCACCGAATCTTCTCTTCTTGGCGTTCTCCACCATCTCTTTCTTCTTCTTGGTCCGCTTGCTTGGGGTTTGTTCCTTCTTTTCGTATTGTGGAAGTTTATCAAGAAGCAAATGGACTTCTTTCTCTCGTCTCTGTTTCGATGTTTCAAATGGAATTAGAATGCTAGACCAACCCAACGAGTAACCACTAACCAATCCCGAGAACATCCTCATATGGCCTGAACATAAGCTTCTCGATCTTGTAACCTTTCCCCATCGAGTGGTTCATGTATCTAGTATAGTTATGTGAAGAGCCACCACTCGAATTTCTCAGAACCTCAACAAAAGATCCAGCTCCAGCTGCTAGCAAACCGTTCTGACTGAGACTGGCCCAGGGTGACACTGCATTTGGACTAGAGGTACTTGACTAAGTAAAACAGTATGTTAGAAAGATCTTCAACCGACCCATCTTGAAAAATCTAAAGAATAGCATGTAAGTTTGATCTCAAATTCTCTATTTATATCGTCTTGAAATGCTTAATTATATGCTCATATGGATTTTGGTCTGGCAGAATACAAATACACTGAAGATTCCAACGAAAACATCCTCTGCGAATCCACCACGGAGGAGGAGCAATGACATCTGATTTTGTTAATATATGTCAGACCTTTTTTCATGGTATATGCATTAACTCAAAAATCTAGGACCTTCTTTATTTGTCATACTATTGGTTTTCAAAGTTGTTTACAGAGATGCATGGACCTATATTTATTAGAACATGTTTCAGATGGTTGTTTCAGAGTTCCGCTCATTTTATGAGGTGGTTCTCAGTTTGGTTTCCACTTTTCGAACTTTAAATTTTCTATAATTGTGTGATTTATCGAGAAACAATTGAATAATTTGTCTAAATATCTTAGGCTAAGAGCCAATTTTGTTTGAATTTGTAGTGAACAATAAAGATTTCAGACGACTACAAACTAATAATTAAAGTCTAATAAAAATATCCAATATGCTCCGTCTAGCGTTTCAAAATCATGTGTTGTAAAAAAAACGGTGTATATAATATACAAACAAAATAGTGGTAAAATTAGTTCCTTAAATACAGAGGATTTAAGCACTACTAATAAATTACAGAAACTTTAAATATATCTCAATCTATAAGGAATTAAAGAGATTAAAAACATTTTAAATTGAATATCACATATGTTGTAAATAATTTGCACAACAAAAGTTTGTTTTCAAAAATGCTTAGGTGCAAATACATAAATTGATTTTTTGGAAACTTATTACTCTAATTTCTCAAATAATAAAATAGAAGATCCTCGAATGCTACAATATGATCACAAAATAAAAATCAACAAAAATTATATAAATGTTACTAAACAAACAATTGCATATAACGCGGACAATCCATTAGTTTAAAAGCTAAAATTAGTTTATAAAAAAAAAGTCGCAATCATGGGTTTGCTCTGCTTGAACTCAGAGCCGGCTCTGACTCCAATTAATAACTTTTGCAGCCGGTTTGTTATCTAAAGAGAGGTAAAGTCCATCGTTTTTGCAAATCCATTTAGATGAAGTAAAATAATTGTTCCATGAACTTGAAGAATAATTGTTGCTTTCCCTATATACTTGCCAGCTCTTGAGAAAATGCTTTTTTCCATTCTGAATAAAGCTTAAATCACAAAAAATATTGCCATCGCAAAAATTGATACTCCAAGAATAATTGAAGCGTAAAATCTTTTTTCCTGAATCAACTCTTGTTCCAGTTTTCTTTGTTGGATTGTAACTACTACCACGACATTGAAAATGAAGAGGAATATTATTACTGAGTAGGTTCGTAACTATTATACGAGCTGTGGTACAAGTAGTAGCAGCTTCATTCAATCCAAAATACATAAAAATAACAACTAAAGCACAAAATATCGAATGACTCATTTTTTGTATAGAATATGGTTTACAAAGATCAGTAGTGTGTGCAGTATTTATAATATTTTATGTGTGAAAAACATGTTACTCTAACTTATTTGGTATTCTATTTATGGTGTTAGCTAAATTTATAAATACAATTATAACCAATTGAAATTTGTGGTTGGGGTAGAGTTTACTCAGTTTAGTGTTGTAAAATATGGTTAGTTTTTTTTGAGGATTTTTATCCTCTACTGTTGAAATTATTTTTTAAAAAAATATTTGATCTTTCTTTCCAAAACAATTTAAAATTTCATTTTAGATACTTAGTATTGAGATAGTAAGAGCAGCTCCATCAGTGGTATCTAAAAGGGTATCTCACCATTTAAAAAAAATAGAAAATAATGAAAAACAAAGAAAAAATGTGAGAAGCACTTCTCATTTGAGATACCCATAAGATACTCATGAAATACTTGTTTCTCTATTAGTGAGTAACTTTTTAAAAAATATATATATATGCTGGTGTGCAGGAGCGCATTTTCTTTTTTTCTTTACTAGTAGGGTAGAGAAAGCTAACTCAGCTAAGATGAACAAGGCTTTTTGAGTTTGCGGTCCATCCCGTTTCTAACCAATCTCCTCTTGGGGGGGGGAAGGGGGGAACAGGGAAATAACTAGATCCCTCATGGATTCTGATAGCCAATGATGCTTAGCTGGTCTATAGCCAATGATGCTTAGCTGGTCTCGAATGAGCTCAAAATTTAATTATATAATTTTAATTTATTAAAATAATAATATTTTTGTTTTGAGAATTTTTTTTAGAATTTTTAACCGATGGAGATGTTTTAATGTTCCAAATGAACTCTTTCATATGTAAATCAACATTACAACAGGGGAAAAGGTCCAAAATCAACATGGATTAAATTTGAGGTGCTGAGAAAAATCTGAACTAAAATATGATATCATTTCCTATCTGAACTACCAAAATATTCAAATTCTCTATCTAAACTATTGAATTTAAGCAGAATCCAACTTTGATCGTAAATCTGTTAGTAACAGTACTGATTCAACAATCCCAGTCAGCTGTCACGTCAGCTAAAGCGTCCAAAAATATTGAGTCATCTCCCACGTCAGCTGTCATTATTTAAAAAAAAATACATCCGATTTTTTTCATTTTTTTAAAAAAGATGATATCATTTATATATTTTTAAATCTATTTTAATATTTTATCAATCTTTGTTAGTTAATAATGATTCTATTTAGATCTTGATTTTGCTGTTGTACAAATTCTTTTATACACAAGACTTAATAATATATAATTAATTTATTTTTGTGGAAATATATTTAAAAATAATAGAAATTTTATGTATATAGGATATTATGTATATGACGGCGTCAAAACAAATTGAACTCGCTGAGTCTTTGGAGAGCTTGAAGGAGAGCAGCTCAACGGTAAGGGCTTAGCCTTCTTCTCCTATGTAAGCACTTGGGATATCTCTGTGTGCATCACAATATGAAACATTGTTCTTTGCTAAACGCAGGGAATGCGATCTTGCTGGCCAAGACACTGCAGAAATTTTCAAGTTGAATAAGTATATCTTTGAATCTCATATATGAAGTCTGCCTAAGCTTACTACCTCACCTTCCAACCATATTACAGGTGAGTTAGACATCATACTTATCTCTTGTCATTATCCAGACCAAACATGAAACATATGTATACATGTTTTGTTGGCTTGCTCACTTGGAACTTCTTTTCCTTTGAATGGTTTTTTTGGTCTTTCAGATGGTTGAAAGGCAAAATGGTAAAAGTGAAATTGAAGAGAGAGAGCTTACTATTGTACCGGTTTTCTTAGGGTAGGAAACAGTGGAATTAGTGACATATATTTGGGATTTTTCATATTCCATAACGATTTTATTGCACATCATTGTTATATAGTGTAAATCCATTAGTGGTGGGGTATTATATTGGCACAACTCAAATGCTTATACACTATTGTGTAATTATACTTACAGTTTACAAATACACTTACATTTGATGCTAAGGAAAAAAGTAAACAAAAAAAAAACATGAACTTTTCTTTCTTTTTTTTTTGGTTGCTAAACCGTGCGTGAATGTTGAAGTTTCTTCAGTAGAAACCATTATTTATTAGTAGAAAAAAGGGAAACAAAATTAGATAAGAATACAAATCCTCAGACATAGCCACAAAGCTTGTCTGAGTTTTACGTCACAATCAGTTTTTTCGGGCAAACCTTTTCAAACTTGTGAGCATCTTCACCGAATCTTCTCTTCTTGGCGTTCTCCACCATCTCTTTCTTCTTCTTGGTCCGCTTGCTTGGGGTTTGTTCCTTCTTTTCGTATTGTGGAAGTTTATCAAGAAGCAAATGGACTTCTTTCTCTCGTCTCTGTTTCGATGTTTCAAATGGAATTAGAATGCTAGACCAACCCAACGAGTAACCACTAACCAATCCCGAGAACATCCTCATATGGCCTGAACATAAGCTTCTCGATCTTGTAACCTTTCCCCATCGAGTGGTTCATGTATCTAGTATAGTTATGTGAAGAGCCACCACTCGAATCTCTCAGAACCTCAACAAAAGATCCAGCTCCAGCTGCTAGCAAACCGTTCTGACTGAGACTGGCCCAGGGTGACACTGCATTTGGACTAGAGGTTCTTGGCTTGTGGGTTTCCACATTGTGACGGTTCCACCAGAATGTCCCAAGGCATGCAACAACACCATTGTAAGGATTCACTTCCATTACATCTGTCCGGCCTTTACCTAGTCGGATACTAGCCACCATGTCACCATGGATTACGTCTTGATAATGTAGCTGCCCAATTTTGTTAACTGACGCAAGCAAGAAATGGTTCTTTAGGAACCCAAGTCTGGTCACTGGACCATGTTCCTGAAGTAGACAAAGTTTGAAGTCAATAACCAAGACCACACTAGGCATGTGTTTCTTTCTTTCAACCGAAAAGCGCAAATTTTCACCTTTAGACAACGCAGCTCAGTTCCCATATAAGCATTACCTGTAACAAGTTAAGATATTAGACCAAGCACCCTCTAAAATACAAGGAATGTAGACCTTTCTCTTGATGTAATTGAAAGTGAAGATATACATACTTGTTTTGGGCAGCTGCAAAGAATTGGTCATTGTGCAGGAATGCAACATCAGGTACTGTTGAGATCTAAATCATAAATACTACAAATATAACAAGCCCGGATTAAATATTATAATCAAGTAAATAAATAAAAAAAACCAACCTGGATCTCTTTGATTAACTTAAAATCCATCATGTCTACAAGAGCAGTGTGGCCTTTGCGACCCCCAAGTAGCATATGCCGACCACTTGCAGTAGAATCAAGTTTGTAAGGGCCAAGATCTAGAGTAATATTGAATTTATGTTATTTTTCTCATGTAGATGCATCACCCCCAATTTACTGGTTTTGAGAAGAATCGAGTGCAGGATGATAAATAAGGTTTTGACGCTGACCAATTCAGAAGAAAAGGTGAACGCATGAGTGGAATGGGTGAGCACATCTGGAAGTAAGCAAGCGACAAACATGAACAAGAGAACAAGATATATTTTGAAGCCAATGTTTAGCTTCTCTTTATTCTTGATACGAATGAAAGACATCTGCTAAAGTTAAATTCACTGATATTTGGCAGGTTTCTATTGAGTTTTACATTCATGGTTTTGTATAATTTGTAAGCTGTTTTTTAGTTGATCAACTGAAGTATGAATACAAAACCATCGTCCGTTCATGTATTCATCTGGGATAGACACCTTTGAGTCAAACCACTTTAGCTCATAAAATTGAGACCCATTCTTATATGTTATTTATTCCATTTCAGCTGAGTTATATATGCGATCACTTAATATAATTTTGTTCTGAAGGTACATTAAACTGGTAAAGAACCATGGCATGGAACATTTTTCAACCTGCCTTGGAGCGCCATGGATCAACCGAGGGGTTCACACGGTATGTTACAAAAGAAAAAGAGATGTAAAATTAAAGTTCCATAAGTATGGTTGAAGTTAGAATAAACTCTGGCTTGACTTAGCTGAATTTTATTATGTTCAGCAAAAGTAGTCGTAATAAAATGTTCTCTGAATCACAATATCACATCATGGAAGCTAATAAGAAATTGGTATGCTTTCTGGATCCTTATTATATATTTGCCTTCATGTCTCCTGCATGCCTTTTGTCATAAATGGTTTTAATCAACTGATAACCATGTTTCCAATGTCCACATATAACGACCCTAACTTGAGGGCCTAGCTTCTACGCTTTTTTTATGTCTTCGATTAATTCACATCTATTTGTAAGTACTCTTAACTCTGATGACTGTTTTCCAAACAATATATGGTGTAGCAATTTTTAGTAAGCCTCTTTTTTTTTTTTTTGGTGTACACGATGATAGTGAAGAGATTGTAATTTCATATACGGTGGGAGAGAAAGATATAATTTCATAAGGTGGATATGATGATAATTGTTTGGGACTAGAGAAGGAAGATGGAAGCCGTCAGCAAGGGTTTCAGGTGATGAATATAATAATAGCTAATACATAGACAAAAGAGGAATAGATCGTGATGAATTGTTGGGATTGGAGATGGTGAGGGCAGAATTTGGGACATAGATTGGTCAGCAAGGGAGAGTAACATGAATGATGCAAGAGAAATTAGGACAAAAACAGTAATGGTCCGGCCGGAGTAGTGATGAGAATGATGGAAGCGATCATGATGTGGCAAGAAAGAGAATAAGAAAAGACCTGAAGGTAAGACTAAAGTTAAAACACACAGAAAACACAGACAAGGCAAAAGGTAAGAGGTAAAAAAAAAAAAAAAATAAGGCAAAAGGTAAGAATCATTGTATTGTGATGTTCGCTTCATCGTGATTATTATTTTTCCCTGTACAATGGCAAGGAAGGGACAATAAGGCCCTAATCCTTCAAACAAATATCAAAGATGAATCATTTGATCCCTGCTACAAATTTTCAAACAATTAAGTAAAACAGTATGTTAGAAAGATCTTCAACCGACTCATCTTGAAAAATCTAAAGAATAGCATGTAAGTTTGATCTCAAATTTTCTATTTATATCTTATTGAAATGCTTAATTATATACTCATATGGCTTTTGGTCTGGCAGAATACAAATACACTGAAGATTCCAACCAAAACATCCTCTGCGAATCCACCACGGAGGAGGAGCAATGACATCTGATTTTGTTAATACTACGTGTCTGTCCGCGCCAAGCGCGGGCTTTATATATTTAAGAAATTGTATAATATAATTTTATATCTGAGATTATGCATAACTTATGTATTTATATATACATTGAACAAAAGAATGTTTATGCAAATTTAAAAGAAATTATAAGATAACTCCTAAAAATTGAATGATATACAATTCATCATATATATTTGAAAATTTCTCGATATATATTAAATCTTAATAGAAGCTTAACATAAATAGAGACTCTTGATAGTGATGTTTTATTTATGACTGTATTGAATTTTTATAGGCTTTCTATTATTGATTTTCATAATTATTATATTATAACAAAACATGATATATATATTCAACTAAATTAGCGGTGGAAAACATGACCGTTATTTTTCAAAACATTGCAAAAACTACTATTGGTTGTCGTAGCGGTGGTTTTCACTTTAAAGTAATACCCATTTGTTACTTGTAATCTAACTTCGTTTATTTCTATTCATTGTTGAGAATGACTGCATCTATTTTTGAAAAAAATGTCTCCTTGCACGATGATTTCTGATTTAGGCATAGCATCTGATCGATCTTCTATCTGTGTTCAATTTATCAAGAGTGTCGAGGAAAGTCTAGGTGTTCACGGTATTCAGCGATCGTTTATATTCGCAGACGAAAATGTAAGTATAACTTCAAAAATAACATAATGTCTGAATCTTAATATATTATCAATACCATCATTATTTTTTAACTGAAAATCTAGGGTGATCGAATACATGCATCGATTCAGAATCGTTTAGTAGACCGTTATGAAGGCATGATGTGTGATAAAGATTGGTACTTCATTGGTAACTTCAAAATTACTTCACACACGGGAACTTCGAGGATTACAGTCAATGGTCTCCATATCTGTATCGATGAGGATACTCATGTTGAGAAGACATCGCCTAAATCAGATGACCAGTTGTATTCATTTGCTAATTTTAGAAGAGTCCTTGACGAATCTCTGATGGAAAACATAGACGTTGGTATGTTTTCTTAGTATTTTATTATACTCAATTAGATTAATTAATACTCTACTTAACTATATGAATATATTGCTTTATGCTAGTTGATTTGATCGGAGGTATTATCAAAGTTTGTCAATTGGAACGTCAAGACCAATTTTGGATCGGAAATCAGAGAATCAACTCAAGTGTTCTAAAATTTACAATTAGAGATTTCGAGTAAGAATCCATTGATACAAAGACTAATACATATATAAATCTTTACTATCATATTCTCGATATTAAAGAAAATGATATATTAATTCTGGTTTTTAGGGGTGTCGACATCAATTGCATAGCGTGGGGAAGAGATGCTGAACATTTTGAATCCTTATGGAAAAACACTCCTCGTCGCAAAATCGTTTTCTGTGTATTGAGATTTTGGGAGATGTGTCGATATGGAGGTTATTTCTCATTCTATCGACCAACCATATATCAATTTATATTTATATCAATTGTAGCTAATATAATTTTCCATATTGTACAGATGAAATACGTGTTTGTTCTGGTCGAGAATTCTCTGAAATATTGTTCGATCCTCCAATTCCTGAAGTCGAAAATTCTCATTTTATGTAAGCATTGTTCACTGTTATCATTTTGTAAATTTCCTAAACAAAATTGTTGAATATTCGACTCATTATTCATCTTGTTCTTGCAGGCTTGACTACACAGATGATTTTAACAACATTGAAGATGGCTACTTTTTTTATCACTCACCTATTTTTCCTAGCCATTGAATCTATCAATTTCATTTGATGTTTTCCTTTATTTTGTTTGACACTTCTGTTTGACTTTTTTCTCATTATTCTGAATTTTAAAACCCTTTAATTAGATGAAAGAATTATTATACGTAATAAAATTAGAAAATATTAAAATAACACATTAATAGTATGAGTGATATTGAAAACATTATTAATTACTAATCAATTTAGTAGATTAGGGCAATAAGATATCAGCTGCATCCAAATAATTCAACCTGTTCCAAATCCTGAATTGATCTTGTTCCAAATCCTGAAATATTGATTTTAAAGGTATATCAATCAACCTACTTATTTATTATCCTGAAATATTGTTGTTTCTTTAATTCAAATATAAATATTATCAATAAAACTACTTACTTGGATTTTAAAATGGATACTTGATTGATATCTGGAACAATGTCAAAACGGGATAAACCATGTTCTTCATGATCTTGGATAATCACGTTCTCTAAAAACGTACATAATTTGATTCGTTTTAGTTTATAAAACATTAATTATAAAACATAAAAAATCGTAGCATCAGAACACATACCCCCATTAATTATGACGCATCAATCCGTTAAAACACAAATAGCAAAAGATCCTTTAGACTTCACACACTTTTCATTTATCTCAGATGTTAACGCACCATGCGCAATACACTCAAGCATTACATCCTTATGTTTTGACAAACAAATTTATTAAGAACTAATTAAATATATAAATTATAGGTAAATTAACTTACTCATCGTCTATGATACGAAACCGAATTGATGCCTTCGTCGTACCATCTGGATACGTGATAGCAAAGTACCTAGCATCTTCAACCAATCCTATCAAATCTGAGTTTACAATTAAACTAAATTAAAACGATGAATTAAAACAATTAATTTTCTTTTATATTTCGAAATTAAAATCAAACTCACCAATAAATAATAATGCTCACTTGGGTACTCATAAATTGATAAGAAAGAGATAAAATTATGGAATGAATTGTTTGTTACCGGTAGAACCGGTAAAAGGATAATATTTTTCGTTAAAGTAATAACATAATCATGTTTCATAATATTTACGACAGTTCTCCAATTATAAGGATTCAAAAGAAATCCAGATAACATGATACATTGTTCTTCTATACAATTCCGATCGAAATAGTCCATCATTTGGTTATTTGCCCGAATATGTATTCTAGAACCCTACATCAATATACAAACAAATCAAAATATCGTAATCAGAATAATAATAATACATGTATATATATATATAAATATCACGAAACATAATTAAAATACATGTTCGTCGACAACGATCAAATTTAAGCTTCTCTTGCTACACGGACAATCCACCTTCCATTTTTTTCAATATTTATACCACAATTTTCCAATCAGATCTCCGTGAGCTCAGTGTTCGAACAAAATCATAATTTGTCATCACTCAATGTTAATCTTTCTTGAAGACCGTGAACAAAGTACACATATATATATATATATATGCATAAATCAACATAAAAAGTATATTCGCAAAATGTAAATATTCCGAATATTACTCATTAAATATTTGTAAATATCTTCAAAAACAAATTACAATCCATACTAAATGTAAATTTTACATTACGTCATAAATTAAATTCCAAAATTTTCTTAACTAATTTGTCTTAAGATTTAACCCCAAAAGGAAAAGGAATAAAATCAATTGAAATGAAAACTTCTAGGGGATAATTATCCTAAACCACTAATTTATGTACGTAATAAGGAGTCTTATATTTCTCATAGAATAATATAAATTGTTATTTTTGTAAGTATCAATATCTTCTTGGAAAATGTAATAATAAGTAGAAGACTATCATACTTTATGAGAAAAGTGAATAACTTTTACTTTATGAACATGGTCTGTAACTTATACAAAAATACTGAAGTGAGATTATCTATGATAGAATAAAATTTTATTTAGAAAGCAAATTACAATATATATATATATATATTTATTTATTTATCTATTGTGTTTGTAATTCAGATTTTCTGTGTTATAATATATATCACGATAAAGTATTGTTTGTAGTTTTTATTGCATTAAATTATATAATGAGATATCAGTTAAAGTCAAAGACTCAAAGTCGTTGTGTAAACACTAAATAGTATTTCCCCCAAAACCATTGAAACTTGAGAAAATTGAATATATTACAAACCCAAAGGTCTTCAAAACGTCTCTGCTTTTACCATTCTTTATTAGCAAACCACACAAACAAACAACAACAAAATGGAGAACAAAAAGAACAAAAGAAATACGATGAAAATAGACTTCTCGTAATCACACCAGCACCATTGAGAATGCGTTTCGGTGAGGATGAACCTAAGTCACCACCTATGCCATCTGATTGGGAGATCGAACTAAATATGATTTGGGAAGAAATGGAATCGCAAAGCAAACCAACTGAAAAAGTCACACCGACTATCAAAGAAGTAAGTTATACTTTCATTCATATTTAATTAATAATATATTTCCGATTAGAGATCCATGATTTTAGACTGTATAACCATTGTTTTTGTTTGTAATATCTCTCTATAGACTGATAATGAGATATCAACTGATGAATCTCCAAAATCACGCTGTAAAAAAGGGAAACATAAATTGTGGCTAGATCTCGAAATAGGTTTAAAATGCATAAATTGTGGATTCGTTGAGAGAGAGATCAGGCATATGGATACAGCGGAATGGGTAATCAGTTAAATATTTTATTAAATTATAGAGAACTTTTAGGACATTACTTGATATAACCGTTATTTTTATATGTTTCGTCTTGTAGTCAGAGAAGAAGGTGAAGAATGGGAAGAGGAAGAGAAAGTTGAGAATATAGTTGATGGTGAACTATATTTTCTTTGAAATTTTCTTGCTACTATATTTTATTTTATGGTTAGCACTTAAAAAACTTTGAATGGCCATATTTATGTAATATTTTTGACTTCTCTCTTTTATGGTATTTGATGATATATTATTTGATGATATTATTATATGATTATTATGATATATATAAAATCAATAAATACATTAAATAAAAAGTGAATCAGTAAATAAATAGTGAATTATTTTTGTATCTAAATCTAATCCAACCTTAAAATATAACTCATAGATGATAAATTTTTCTTTTTGTTAAGCAAGAATCAAATAAATACTAATCGAGTTTTAAAACAACAATAGAACAGAGAAAAACAATGCCACAAAAACAACAAAGCAACTAAATATTTTCAAATACATCCTTGTATACAACATTTAATGTCTTCGTTTGAGGCTTTTTGTCTTTGTCCGTGATTAAGATTTTTAGTCCTGATTTGGATGTTACCCGCGAAACAGCAACATACAGTTGACCATGTGTAAAGACTGGTTTAGGCAGATACAATCCAACTTTAGCAAGTGTCTGACCCTGACTCTTGTTTATCGTCGTCATCGCAAAAGCAAGGGTAATTGGAAACTGTTTGCGCCTCATTCTGAAAGGAAATTTAGTCTCTGTCGGAGATAAAAATATCCTAGGAATAAGAACTTTCTCTCCTATTTTGTCACCAGTTATTATTATAGCCTCTAGGACATAATTGGCCATCTGAGTAATAAGTAACCTAGTTCCATTACACAAACCATTCCTAGGATCAATATTCCTCAGCAACATAACAGGAGTACCGGCTCTTAAACGCAAACAATGGTTGGGTAAACCAGAAACTTTGACACTGTTTAGAAACTCTTCTGTATATATCATATTACCCGGATCGTTTTTGCTGTCTGAGCGAACACTCTGAGAGGGAATTTCAGATGCATCATCCGTATCAATTTCTCTATCAGAGGGATCAATACTATCACAACTTAGATAGGTTCGTTCCTCACCTGTTATATGCAAAACGATAATCAGCATTACAAATAAAAAATATCTAAAACATTAATAAAGACGAAAATAATAAAACATTTCAAAAATTAACTATTTAAGTATACCTTTTAATTGTGATAACATGTAATCATTTATAAGCCCAACATCATCATTCCTTGGACTCAAAATAGCCTTATCCTGAAAGAACTTAGGATCAGTCTTTTTGTGAAAATCCTGTCCATAAACTTCATCAACAATAACTTTAATCGGATTCTCACAATCATTAATCAATAGTTCACTCGGAATATCGATCTTGCTTTCCCTGCTATCACTCGGATTTATTTTTCCTTCTCCAATATCAAGAATCCACCTTGTAAAAGATGCTAGCTCACACATCTCACGACTGTTGTCTCCAGGGATTAGTCGCATGTTACGTGTAAGCCTCAACACTTTACATCCAAACCAAAGGGGAGATGAATTTAAAGTAGCCATAAGAATCTCTGTTTTGCCTGCGTTTGGAATAACAGGCAAAATTTAAAGGAAATAAGAATAAAAAACCTGGAAACTCCATTAGAAGAGACGCAACGAAACAATAGACCTAGGACGATGAATTAACCTAATGGACATGAATACATATACACATATATATATAATGTTACAAATTTAGGGGTTTAGTACTTTAAACATTTTTAATTATATAAATATTTAATTTTAACATTTTTGATTATATAGATAATATTAATGCCTAAACCGCATGTAAACGATAAACGATTTCCATAAGCCATATATTCTGTAAAGAGATAATCATTACCGAAAATATAATAATAATAAGTAGTTTACAATACTAGATTAACAGATATTAATATACTAAATTATTAATAAATTATTAATATTAATATTTTGTATTATCAGACTATAGGTATATTAACGAAAGACTGACCGAAAATATTCTATCTAGGCTGTCATAATACCAACAATATTCTATCTAGGCTGTCATAATACCAACAAAACCATAAATGCTTTTTAGAAAAGGTTCTCTACAAAAAATTATATTTTGGGGAAGCTCTTCTATGTTAAATTTTTTACAATTTATTGAATATATACACACCAGAATAAACAATATACCAGAAAAATAAAGGACTAAATCGAGGAAATACAGTATATGAAAACCAAATAATTTTTTTCGAAATTAGAATAACTGTCACGGTCAGTGCACCAGTCATTGAATAACAAATTTTAGTTTATCATATATAACATATATATATATATATTACACAAAATCATAATATTAGTTAGTATTTTAAATTTATGTTTTCGATAAGTTTATTGTATATTGGACATATACATCTACCAAATATTATAGATATACATATATCAAAAACTATAGATATCCATCAATTCAAATCTATCAGAAGTTGTCAGATATTTTTTCAAAAACGCAATGAATACTTAGCCCTTTGAGTAGACTATAGTTTACAAATCAACTTTTTAAATCACCATACATCACCAAAAAAAGACGAAAACACTACAAAACCATTGATATACAGATTTATTCTAAACACTAAAGACAATGTAACGATATCATTCATAACATTCATAATATAAATAAGACATAATCATTCATAACATTCATAATATAAATAAGACATAATGCAGTATGCATAGAGTCAAACCGAAATAGTAGATTAAACAACAACCAATATCACTTAATAAGTATCATAATTTCATATTTTTACAAACATTAAAAAGAAAGATAAGGAATTGACATTCCATCGATGGTGTATTAGTTAAGGCGGTATCGCCTACAAAAAAAAAAAAATCGATATGTTAGATCAATATATCTAAAATCAACTAACAAAATATGTCAATAAAAAAAAAATAAATTTAATAATTAAATATGTTTTAAGATGTAATTCAATATATTTGATAATAAAAAATAAAATTTGTTTTTTAATTTAAGATAATATTTAACTTAAGTTTTCAATATTAACTACACTAATTTATAAATTTTTACAAAATTAATAATATTATATATATGAGTTACTTTAGTAGTATCAGCATTTCCAATAGAAACTCTTAGAGAGATTCTTAGAATTTAAAATAAAGAAAAAAAATAAAAAAGTAAGAGAGAAGGTTGTGTCAGCTCCGTTTTGTTTTGCGGGACATAGAGTGGGTATTGGTTTTGTTTTGAGACTATACTGGTCTTGATGTTCTCGCTAATATTGTATTGTGTTTAAATGCAAGGGACTATGAGTTGGAAATAGTAGCAAAAGGCAAAATTGCCATTGATTTTTACAATAGATGGCATGATATGAACGTTGCCGATGGGTTGACTGTTTGTATTCTTAGTGACTGGCGTGTTGATGAAGACGGTGAGTTTGCGGGTTTATGTATGTTATTGTTTTGTATATGGATATGTGTTTTGTGACCTATCTTTTTGTCCGTTTGATAGTTTCGTTTCAATGTTCAGCTCTCAAAGATGAAGGAGGGATCTCTAGGTTTTATTTCGAACTTGAGATAGACGAAGTTCGTGAGCTACACGATCCAACTTTTAACGTCGTCGACATCAGCGACGATGGTGGGGACGAGGATGGAGGGGAAGATGGTTAGGCGATGAGAACGATGAGCATGGTGCATCCCAAACTCTGAATTTCTCTGTTCGTTCGGTTGTATGGTTCGTTTTTGGAAACGCTGTAATGTTTTTAGTTTGGGATCTTCGAGTACAGTTTATCTGATATCGTCGACCCATGACTTTCATACTTGGGCTTGGTAGTCCAGATATCATAAACTTTCGGTGGGCCAATGTGGGCCGAATGATGTTATGGGTCGTATTTTGCTGTTTCCTAAATCCTAGGTAATATAATGACTATCTATCAAATCTCATCCTAGGCTCTCATATCAACACATGTGTCGTACTATAGTCCTTTATTCAACATGACTATTCAACATGAGTGAAAAAAAAACGTGGTTTTGTGATGTATCTTTAGTGAATCTATGAAGGGCCAATATTTGGATGGTAACTTTTTCAAAAATCATGAACTGGGTTCTCAGCAAAATCCTGTTCAGATATCCATTGGACCCTGAATTGGTGGACCTTGGCCAGTAATCGGATCGGTACAAATTCGAGATACCTTATTAAGACCGGCGAAATCCCTGTTTTGATGACATTATATGGTTATGGGTCTCTGGTTTATAAATAAAGTATATGCCCTGCGCGGGCTGGCAGAAAGTCGACCCATTGTATTGTACGCGTGGACTTAGTGGTCTAAATGTTGTGATTTTTCAGTGGGCCAATGTTGGCCGTATAATACTATGGATCGTGAACTGAGGTTTGTTAAATTAGATAGTGATTATTGCGCAGATCTTATACACGGCTCATGCAGCAACACAAGCCTTTCTGTTATAGTTTATTTTCCGACTGGGCCTTTCAAGTTACTGTTCCGTAGGCCTTTGGAACGAGTGTGAGAGTTTTCCTTTAGCGTGTAAAATTTCTCTTTCGAAGAAAGAAAAATAGTGTTTGCTAATACCGTATACGTCGTTTACACGGCCGTTACATTGAGCTTAAATTCAATGATATTCTATTTTTAATTGTGTTACCAGAATATAGAATTGTGTGACTAAGCTATTTTAAAAAATGGAAGTGTATATGGACTTCATTCCTTTGTTATAAATACTTGACCTTATCGTGAGATATACGTAATATTCGAGAGGAGCTATTCACATAGATATATACACGCGATATCCAAGAGTAATCATTTACACGAAAATTTAGAGATGTTTATAATATTTACGTTTTCGATAAATCTCTACTCCTGTGAAAATATCAATATATTATGCTGTGTATATTGTTTATTATCTCCTCCTAAAAACACGTTCTTGCCACTTGTGCGAAGTATCATCGGCAATATGCATGAGTCAAGGTTCCTCTCTTTGCCAACTGAGCTCCTAGAATCCATCGTCGTCCGTGTCTGTCGTGGTTCTCTCGAGGATCTCCTAAATATAAGGAAGACCTGTAGAGAACTGAGAGAGGTTTCCGAGTTGTCCAGTGTATACGCATCCATTGACTTGCTCAAGTTTACATATAATCAGTTTCTCTGTGGTGCATCATTCGTTGCGAAGTGTTACTATAGTGGAAATCCATTTGCTATCTATATCAAAGGAACACAAGATTTCTTTGTACATGGTGAACAAGTGAGGGACTTCGCATGATTAAAGCTGCGGCGGACATGGGATGTGAGTTTGCTTTATACACTTATGCTATGGTCCGTAAAACGTTGTATGATGACGACGCTGCCTTATCTCAGATTGCTCGAGGATTTATCATACGTGCGAGTTCTCGCCTTTTCCTCTATCGAATAGGTCGTCTTCATGTACTGCATGCTCTGGCGATAGCGAGAGACAGATTTGTGGAGTCGATGCTTCCATTGATCTACAATTGCAGTTGTAGTCCTTGCAAATCCACTTTTTCTTGGTGTCGGTACGACTCGGAGGATCGTGACCTATGTGATGTTTGTTTTCGTTTGAATCATTTAGGAGTATTCAGTCATTACTTTAGTGTAGTGATATTGCTGGAGACCAGACTATGGTGAGCTCTTAGTTGGAGCTATAGTTATTTTAGCTCCGTATTTGTTTTGGTATTTTGATGCTCTTAATTTTCTCCTCATGGATTACTGGTACCTTTGTGTTTTTTCTTTCCTGATGAACCGTGTGTTCATTGTTATTCTTATTATTGCTCTTTATGGAACGTTTAATGAAATGCTATTATCATTCTTTATCCACGAAACGTAGTACTCTGTTTTAGAGTATGTTTTCATTGCATTTTTGCATTGGTTCGAGAAATGGGCCTATTTGTATTAGGATAGTTTGAAAACCAATGGGCAATTTTATTGGGCTTTGTCTATTTTGTTTATCAGTGATGGGTGTATTGAATGGTTGGTTTATTTCTGACCAAGTTATAGTGCATGCAAATCGTATGGTTGGCCGAGGAGTGATCGTTTTTTTTTAAAAACAAAACTAATAGACATAGGTTTGTCGTTACAAAACCAACACACCGATAACAAATGTGCTTATAAAATTCAGAATATAAATCCAGGATAACCGAAAAATAGTTCATGCCTAGGGCCGAATAGATGAAAAATGGGACATAGCGACTTGGATACATGGGCTAATAAGGATTGATGACGGATCCTTGATCTGTCTTTCGCACGAAGCTGCAAAACAGAGGATTGCAAATGTTTTAGTGTTAACCAAGAAATCTATAAACAGACATCTAAATAAAACTAACATGATCATGACACAAAAAAAAAAGCTTACTTTGATCTAAATTCTACCGCCTCCTCAGCCCATGGATTGAGAAAGAAATCTGACCAGCCACGAGCGGATGAGCATATCATCTTGGTGTATTGAGCACCTGTCGAGTAAGACAACGTTCCCTTAATATGCTTTTTTTTTTTTTGGTTTATGCTAATATAGATTAGAGTCGCAGTTACGGTACCTATCTCTTTTTCAAAAATCCAAAACCTTAGGAGGCAGACCATGCCATATTTCCCTTCCGCGACCCATTCTTCGTGGAACCTTCGAGCAATGGATCCATGAGCCTCGCAAAAGACCACATCATCACTGCAGTTTAGATACAATGTTGCTTATCATCTAGCACTTTTCATAACGTTTAAAAGGTTACGAGTCTCGGAAGAAATTAGCAAACGCATGTTTACTTTTCATCGGTTAAGACGAATGACAAGGTGTAAGGTTCTTCGTTCTCTCTTGCGGGTTCGTCCCTTCGAAGACATCCAACGCCGGATATGCAACCCATTACATCTAACATCCAAACACAAAAGCAGCTGAGAGTAAATATTGAATATTATGTCAAAAAGGGTGTGGTTGTGTTCGATGTCTTCTCACCAGGGCGCGGGCCCACCTCTAGTAGATATATTATACGAATTCCGAAGCGAGACAATAACCAATGTAATAGTAAAAAATTATTCCGAAGGAAAGACAATATGAATCCCCCGCATAAAATATTGAAAGAAGAAGAAGAAAATTAATGGTAGAACATACCACCTTGAATGTTGTTGATCTTCGTAACCGGGGATGAGAGGTGTGTGATTGGTTTTCTAACGCTGATTGAAGAGATTGGCCTGGCCTTATAACCAAAACCCACTTCGAGATTGATGTGTATAGAGGAGAAATACAAATGTGGGAGATGAAGTCATGAAGATGACGATTGCGGTTTGGCGATGTGATTTTTCGTTGCTTGGAATCAATATTTATAGAGGAAGAATTTTAGAAACGGCTGGATTAACGTGTGGTGAAGTCAGATAATGGGAACTAAGGAATGGAGAACTGAAGCGGTAGGAGAAGATGATCGAACGGTGACAACAGTTACGGGAAACACGATCTATATCGCCATGGAGTGACGTTAAAGATACGGTGGTTTATCGGAAAAAGGATTGGGTAGAAAAAATGAGTTGGACTTTATTTTAATGTTGGGCTGCTTGTATTTGTATCGTTTAATGGATCGTTCAATTTTTTTATTTAAGAAGTTAACACGTGGCAAGATGGAAGTGATGACGTGGCGCGATAGGAGAAGAGATAGTTGGCTCATTATATAATAGATGCTAGTAACATTTGTGATAATGTTTAAATTCGATAAAAATATTTATGATGCTAAATCTATTAATGTTCTTTAATGATGTTTAATTAATAAAATTTATGAAATCAATGCAGCAGGTATTAAAATCCTTTAAGATCCTATATATATGGTTTCGATGTACTCGATGATGTTATGAGCAGTGTCGATGAAAAAGCAAGTCACAACTGCATCCCACATTCCTGCAATTCCATGTTACCGGTTACTTTTAGAAAAATAAATGCTGTTTTTGGTATGAAACATAAAGCATCTTGGCCTAAACAAAAGAACGTAATAAGAAATTCTTACCTGCATGACATGATTCATTGTATACTTCAACAAAATCACCACCAGTAGAGAAACCTTCCGTTATTCCTGCACTGCTCCACAAAATGTCTTACATTTTAGTAAAGTGACAGAACGATTGTGGTTACATGAAATCACCAATGCAAGTTGCTTGATCACTTTCCAATTGAGTTCCCTTATGTCGTACCAGGAAAACAGATACATAATACCTTAAACGAACCATATAGACATTTCTATGCCGAGTTATACTTTCAATTGAGTTCGATAAAGGCATACCTTGCAGGATGAAGTGACTAGAATATCTGAGAGCGAATTGCAGTTGCTGTGTATCCAGGGATATATTGTCCACTCACCGGGCGCTTGTGCACTGATGAAAAAATCAAGCTGAGTAAAACTCAAAACTGGACCAAAAGCACGAAACTAGCTAAACTAAATTTAGCGATACACCAGAGAAGACACTACATCATGGAAAATACAGAAATTGAAAATATAGAGCTTGGCTGTTCTGAAAAATTGTTCAAGGGACAAAGATATGTATATTGATTGGTATATTTGAGAAGTGGACGAACGGACAAACAAATTATAAGGAAGATAAAAAGATAAACATATTCAGGAAAGTAAGAAACTCTTACTAATTGAGAATAAAACTTGAGCATATCATCATGTAGTATGAAAACTCATTTCCTTGGCTATCGAAACCTGTCCAATGCACAAGAGTTGTAATATTATTTATTATCATCGAAGCTAACCAGAAATTTTATTTCTCCATGGCATACCTAGACAAGAAATTTCAAGGGCCAGACGTCCAAGTCCATCACCTGGGACTAAACAAGCATGAGGGGTGCTGCAAATCAGATAATTAACTTTTTTTTTTTTTTTTTTTTTGATAACCCAGGTATCCTAGCACAACACCAATCAGGGACCGCCAGCTCCGACCAGTGGTCCTTTCTCGACCAGTGGTCAAGGGACACAACCGAGGGCCAACGCATCATCCCCTGGGTCCTGCCTAGACTAGCCACGTGGGCGGCCAAATGGCTCTCCACGTGTCGACTCCTGGAGTGCTGCAGCCCGACCACAATTATAAGAGACCGCAGTGGCCAGGATTCGATCCCCCGAGGCGGAACTTACAGCTGCAAGCCCTTTACCCCTGGACCACGAAGCCCTGGTTATACTTTCAATTGAGTTCGATAAAGGCATACCTTGCAGGATGAAGTGACTAGAATATTTGAGAGCGAATTGCAGTTGCTAATTAACTTTGTAAGTGGCGCAGCGTAGGGTTTGATAATTCAGCTCAATCTAGGGATTTGACAATCTCTAGAGACCTGACTTCTTAATTTGATGAATTGAATCAAATCAAATCAAGGCTTCCTGGATTGATGAACTAAATCAAATCAAAACAAGGCAAAAGAGATAACTCTCGATTATAACTTCAAAAACTGAATTCTAAAGAGTCATAGCTATGGCTTTATATAAGCCTTCAAGGTCGGTCACAAACGACTTTCCTTATTAAAATAGGAATACTAAAACGAAAAGGAAATAATCCAAATAATAGAAAGAGAAAACAAAACTCCATAAAAAGGAAATAAGCGAAGGTTGACGTGAATTGGAAGCCACGGTTGAATGATTGCATGTCCCTAAAGTGATTAGGATGCTACATCAGGTCCCCCGGGGTGAGAAAGATTCATCCCCGAATCGTGAACCGGATCAGGAGGAACATAACGCGATAAGTACTTCACATTGAACACATCCGAAGTGGCGAGATCAGCCGGTAAACGCAGACGATATGCATTGTCATTAATGCGTTCCAAAACTTCAAGAGGGCCAATTTTATTTGCTTTGAGTTTGTTGTAAGTATGAGCTGGCAGCCGATCCTTTGTTAGAAATGCCCACACAAGATCCCTAACCTCAAAAATAAGACATCGACGATGAGAGTTGTGTATTTCTTCGATAAAATCCTCTGCACCACCATGTAACCGAGTACGATCAGGAAGAGTGGAGAGGTCAACGGGACCACGAGGAAGAAGACCATAGATAACCTGAAACGGGCTGAACCCCGAGCTTCGATTGAGGGCGTGATTGTGTGCAAACTCTGCTTGTGGGAGTTTGGAATCCCAAGTGCCGATAGAGTCGCATATCAAGCAGCGCAGTAGATTCCCCAAAGAACGATTAATGACCTCCGTTTGTCCATCCGTTTGAGGATGATAAGCGGAACTCATGTCAAGACTAGTCCCGAGCATCTTCTACAAAGAACGCCAAAAATGTCCCAAGAAGCAAGAATCCCGATCAGAGACAATAGAAGTGGGCAAGCCATGAAGCCGATAGACCTCGCGGAAGAAAAGTGTAGCGACCTGGACAGCATCAGTAGTCCGTTTACACGGAATGAAGTGAACAATTTTGGAGAAGCGATCCACAACGACAAAGATAGAATCAAAACCACGCTGAGTGCGAGGAAGCCCCACCACGAAATCCATGCTAATGTCGGACCAAGGCTGTGTCGGAACCGGTAACGGAAGATAAAGACCCGCATCGGTGGCATGCCCTTTGGACTTTTGGCATGTAACACACCTTTCAACAAACCGTTCCACGTCACGTCGGAGAGACGGCCAGAAATAAGAACACGAGACAAGATGTAACGTACTATCCCTGCCTATGTGGCCCTCATTATGAATCTCGGAAATGAGTTTATAACGAAGACTACAATCCGGAATGAAAGCCGATCACCGCGAAAGAGGAACCCATCATGCAAAGTAAAGTCCCGAGATACACCTGAACGAGCTTCCTCAAAGATCCTACCAAAGAAAGCATCAGTTGGATATAGTTCAGCGAACGTACCAAAGCCAGGGACAGAAACGTGGAGAACCGAAAGCAGGGCACCACGACGACTCAAGGCATCAGCTATGCGATTCGAAACCCCCCGAAGTATGCTTTATCACAAAGGTGAATTGCTGTAAATAAGCAATCCACGCGGCATGACGTGACGACACTTTATCTTGGCTATTAAGATGTTTGAGAGCATCATGATCCGTAAAAAGAACAAACTCCTTATGAAAAAGGTAATGGCGCCAATGTTTAATAGCTTGAACCACCGCGTAGAACTCAATATCATAAGTACTGTAGCGACTACGAGCTCCCACTAATTTCTCACTAAAAAAGGCGATAAGACGACCGCGTTGGCTAAGAACGGCACCAATACCGGTCTTAGAGGCATCACTATGTAGCTCAAAGACCTGCGAAAAATCCGGTAAAGCCAGAATAGGGGCTGAGACGAGTTTAAGTTTGACCGTCTCAAAGGCTCGCAGCTTCTGGTGTCCACAAAAACAGACCATCACGGCGTATACAATCTGTGAGAGGAGCCATTAAACTGCTAAACTGTGGAACAAAACGGCGGTAAAAGGACGCAAGCCCATGAAAGCTTCGAATCTCCGACAGCGTAGTAGGTGTTGGCCATGACTGAATAGCCTCCACTTTGCTTGGATCAACAGCCAACCCACGAGCAGAGACAATATACCCAAGGAAGTGAACGGTTTCAGAACCGAACTCACACTTCTTAAGTGTCGCATAAAGGTGATCACGCCGAAGAACAAGTAGCACCTCCCGCAAATGTGCAATATGCTCCCTTACCGACATACTGAAGATCAATATATCATCGAAGTAAACCACCACAAACTTACAGATAAATGGACGAAGTGCCTGATTCATAACCCGCATAAAGGTACTTGGTGTGTTGGACAAACCAAAAGGCATAACAAGCCACTCAAAAAGCCCTTCTCTTGTTTTGAATGCCGTTTTCCATTCATCACCGGGACGGATGCGAATTTGATGATATCCACTTTTCAAATAAAGTTTGGAAAAGATGGAAGCAGCACCAATTTGGTCAAGCAAATCATCAAGACGAGGAATAGGGAACCGGTACCGAACAGTGATTTTATTAATGGCCCGACTATCCACACATATCCGCCATGAACCATCTTTCTTAGGGATAAGCAAGGCCGGGACTGCACACGGGCTCAAACTCTCACGTAAGAAACCCTTGGTGACCAACTCTTCGACCTGACGACGTAGTTCTTCATGTTCCGCCGGACTCATACGATAGTGCGGTCGATTAGGAAGAAGTGCATCAGGAACTAAATCAATACGAGGCTGAATGTCACGAAGGGGAGGTAAACCAGAGGGAAAATCATCAGGAAAGACATCAGCGAGCTCACTGACAAGAGCCTCAAAGTCGGAAGGAATAGGCGTAGTGACAGTTGACGAAGCTACTGTTGGTAACAAGAACAAAACCCGACCTTCCACGTGCATCGTAGTCTCAAATGGTTTGCGTTGGAGAACCAGGACAGAAGGCGAGGACGCAACGTGCGGTTCTGGTAAAGATGGTTGTAACGTAAAGTTGCGCTCTTGAAAACGAAAACTATACGTGTTGAGGAAACCATCATGTTGAACCCGGCGATCGTATAACCAAGGGCGCCCGAAAAGAAGATGACAAGCATCCATGGGAG
Organism: Eutrema salsugineum; assembly: GCF_000478725.1. Classification (NCBI taxonomy): domain Eukaryota; kingdom Viridiplantae; phylum Streptophyta; class Magnoliopsida; order Brassicales; family Brassicaceae; genus Eutrema; species Eutrema salsugineum. The sequence goes on along the minus strand of NW_006256686.1, from coordinate 5,329,561 downwards.
CAACATCAAAGTGTAACTGATCCTTGTAACTATTACCAATAGAGAAGGAAATCAAAGCACGACGAGTGGTCAAGACGTCGGTTTTCTTATCCAACCAGCCGAGCTTATATGGAAAAGGGCGCTGTTCCATCGGAAGATGAAGTTTATTAACAACTTCTTCCGCTACTATGTTTTCGCTACTCCCGGAATCAACAATAAGATTGCAAACCTTTCCCTCCACAGTACATTTGTAATGAAATAGATTATGCCATTGAGGAGGCTCATCTGGTCCACGAGGAGCTAACCAAACACGACGAAACATCAGTGCAGTACCAACATCAGCGGTTAAAACCTCCGTGTTTGCTGCGACCTCTGGTAACTCTTCATCATAGACAACCTCCACGTCGTTACCAGCAACATCAAGAAGAAGCCTTCTTCGATTACGTGTTGGGCAATTAGACTGGCGATGACCAATTTCACCACAAGAGAAACAGTGAAGGGAACTTGGCCGAGATGGACGATTGTCAGCGATAGGACAAGAGCTGTTTCCGGTTTCTGAGATGATTCTTCCGCTGGTTGTTGAGGCGAGAGAATCGGAGAGCTGCGCGACGGACGAGAGGCCGTCCACGACGAATAATTGCTCCTCGTCTGAGCTTCAATGGTTAAAGCTTGTTGATGAGCTTCCGAAATCGTAAGTGGGTTGAACAGATTAATGGTATGCTGGTTTTGCTGACGCAGACCCGCAACGAATCGAGCCACAAGCTGATGTTCAGAATCCTGAATATCAACACGAGTAAGAATCAAAAAAAATTCGGTCGCGTAATCTGCAACACAGTACTCGATCCTTGACGTAAATTGTGAAGACGTTGAAACATGACTTGATCGTAGTTGTACGGTAAGAAGGTCTTTCTCATCTTAGATTTCAGCTTTTCCCATGACAGCACTTTCGGCTTGCCCAAACGAGTACGTGTTGCTTTGAGTTGAGCCCACCAAGCTGTCGCTCTGCCCCGAAAACGCATAGCAAGGACAGGGACACAACGATCCAGGGGGACATGTTTGAACTCCATAATCTCTTCCATGGTGACGATCCAATCAAGCAGCTCCTCTGCCGTTGGTCCACCATGAAACTCTGGAATCTCTGATTTAAATCCATTCTCCCAATTGAAATCATTAACAGGAAGGTGTTGGATCGCAGGATTGTCGCGGAGTGCCGCAAACGGGTTTTCATCTTCCTCGTCGTCTTCGTCAACGGGTGCAACGGGAGCTGCCACCGGTGGCGGTGGTCGTTGTACGACAAGCACCTGCATGGCTGTAGCCATTGCATGCATCTGCTCCTGAATCTCCACAATAGCTTAACGGTTGAGTTCAGCCTCCGTTGGGGCTGCGTTTCCTTTTTCTCTCGGCATCGTAATGGAACATAGCAAAGCTCTGATACTAACCTGGCGCAGCGTAGGGTTTGATAATTCAGTTCAATATAGGGATTTGACAATCTCTAGAGACCTGACTTCTTAATTTGATGAATTGAATCAAATCAAATCAAGGCTTCCTGGATTGATGAACTAAATCAAATCAAAATAAGGCAAAAGAGATAACTCTCGATTTTATAACTTCAAAAACTGAATTCTAAAAAGTCATAGCTATGGATTTATATAAGCCTTCAAGGTCGGTCACAAACGACTTTCCTTATTAAAATAGGAATACTAAAACGAAAAGGAAATAATCCAAATAATAGAAAGAGAAAACAAAACTCCATAAAAAGGAAATAAGCGAAGGTTGACGTGAATTGGAAGCCACGGTTGAATGGTTGCGTGTTCCTAAAGTGATTAGGATGGTGCATCAGTAAGCACCGTGAATGCAGTAGGTACTAAAATCCTCAACCAAATACTAGTTGTCTTGTCTATCTCGCTTGTTAGTTCTCAATAGACAAATAAGGAACTAAAAATTTGCCAATTTATCTCTATGCAGCGCCACCAAATTTGGAGAAGTCAGAGACTCAAAAGTCAAAAATAACAGTAGCACGATGTACCTCTCCTTCTGACGATCAGGAAACAAAGAATCAAATTCGTCAAGTATTGGCTTGTAGCATTGGTCTCGTTCTCTTTGACCCTGTACGTAAAAAGTAATATACAATTAACAACTGAATCTGCGATATGCTATTGACGATAAAATCTGAGTAAATCATTGTAACAATAAAATGACAAAAAGAAATACGGTTACCTCTGCGCATTTCTTATTATACAGCGAACCTGTATTAGAATACAAACAAAACCATGCGCATTTCAACATATTCGATTGGTGAGCGAAACACACAACCAGTGTTCAAAAAAGCGGTCTAGACGGCCGCTTAAGCGCCGCTTAGGCGCTAGACTCTCATGAACCGTGGCGATTACCTTTTAATCCGTCTAGAAAATCATAATATTATAATAATAAATTATTATAACATTTATTATTTATAAATTATAATAATTCATATATTATATCATAAAATCTTAATATAATAAACTAATATGAATTTTATTACTTATAAATTATGATATTTCATATATTTTGTTATGTATATTCAATATATTTATTATCTTGTAAACGATTACGCCGCCTAATTAAAAATCTAGGCTTCCGACTAGGCGTTCTAGACACTAGGCAGTGGGGCACCGCCCGCTTAGCGCCTAGCGTTTTTTTGAACACTGCACACAACAACAAACATATGCAATTCAACGGGTGTGCCTGCCACCTCTATCATGTGCATATGAAGCTGTAATGTGGACTTAAGCTCAACAGGATTCACTTAAATTCATGAGATAGTCGACTCCTAGACATGTCCAAACCGCCTAATGGATCAGATCATCAGAGCTTAAAAATATATTCTAACATTTCACCTTACTCCCTTTATCTCTGAACTACGAGAGCTCTAACACAGTTATGATTACCTAGGAAGAAGAAAATGGGTTTCATGAGCCATACTAAACATCAAAACCATACCTTATCTACATCAACCAGAGGAACATGTGTCTGTAACGATGGGTCCAACCAATCATGAGATGATAATGATGCCTATAAAAAATTAAGAAGTAACATTAGAATTAGAAAAATCACATGAATTGGTATGATAAGTTTATAATCACAAGAAGATTACGCAGAAATATTTTCCACTAAGAAAACCAACATAAGCTTGACAATAGAACGCTTTCTGAAGACAGAATACTAGGTAATATTGATATGATCTAGAATTCCATGAAATATTCATAGGATCTAATATAGATGCTCAACAGCATAAAAACCTTACATAACTCAAACAATAACCAAAGAATCTGCACACGGCTAAGGATGTTCAACTCTGTTTCTGGAAAACTGAGGTTTTAAAGTATATGAGTTGACATTACACTGCCATGGTCGTGATTTAAATGGCCTCCACCACAACCACATCTATTATCATTGAATTTTGTGTCTTCAGAGTGATTCTTGGGGGGGATGATCATTAGCATCCTTCCTCTGAAGCTCCTGCATTTATAAAATTAAATTAATGATTATAAATGAAAAGGATATAGTTTCAATGTCTCGATCTGACCTCTATAGAAAAAGTTCGTCTTACTGAGTCGCGCATGCTGTTACTTTCTTCCTGATATGTACAATTATTTGTCAAGGCAGGCTGACAAGAAGAGTCGTGCTTTCCTCTAGTATATATTTCTCATTTGGAGCACACTCAATATTTGAGTCTTGATCACAACCATCAAAATCCTGACTCAAGTCTATAGGGGGCTCAAAAGCCTGCCAAGTAATTATGATTACATGACATGAATTGCTTAGGATTTCTAGCATTTCGACATAAAAATTACGAATCGCAACATCAAATAAGTAGCATGAAGCAATTAAATCGCCAAGGGAATTATTAGAAGAAATGTCTGCTACTGACCTGAAGCATATTAAATATGAAGTATGAATTCGTCGATATACACCTGCAACAACAAAGTCAAATAACTCACCGGTATTTTAAATCAGACTAACTTAGAACATCTGGGACAAGCACAAAGCGCTATAAATATCTCAAGTTCAATATGGCATACTACTATTGAGTTTAGTGTTCCAACATGAGAAAAAGAAAACTATAAGAGTTGACAACTCACACATTAGTTCTAAAATATGTTATCATACTGTGTAACCATTTTTCAAAAATCATGCCTGAGAAGTCACATATTTAATAGGATGAAAATGCATTGATGTCAAAACCAGAAACCTTGCTTGTTATACGTTTAGACGGTCCCTAACCTCGATTTCCCCAGGGGATATCATTATGGTGATATTTCTTTCATTTTTTAGTACCGAGTTAATGAATACGTTTAGGAGCATCACGATTCTTCAATAATCCAAAGTAGAAAAGAAGAAGCAACTATAATGGAAACAAATATTTATTCTAAATGTCATCCAAGCAAGCTTGTCACACGAATCTAGACACTTATCTACTGAGTACAGATTTCACCTTCTTAATCTCTGAAACTTCAAAGGGTAATGGGGTACCAATGCCTGTACGAGGTAAAAAAAAAAAAGCCCCACTGAAGACAGTTAGTTTTTTTTTTTTTTTTTTTTTTAACCGTAAAGACAGTTAGTTTTATTATATACTATAATGAGAGAATGGGGGTTCTCCTGCGTTGACACCTCAGCGTTTTCCAACCAATAAAAATATCACATGTGTCAACAATTATTTATTTAATTTAAAATCATTTAATTCAAATTTAACTATTTAAATATTTATTAAAATGGAAATATACAATAAATGATATTCATATTTAATTCAAAGAAATATTATAAACATATCAGTATTATATATACATGATTTAAATGCATTTTTAATGTTTTTTTGAAATATTAACTCTCAATTAAACAAGATAAACATATTTTAATATAAAAGTGAAAAATACCAAATTATGGATTAAAATAAAAATTAAAAAGCTTAAAAATGGAAGAAGAAAAATCAAAGTTATAAAACTATAGGAAACAAATATATTTAATAATAATCAACGATGTAACCAATTACCAAAAGTAAAGAGAATAATGTGACACAAAATAAGAAAAAGAGGAACAAAAACATATAACTATAAAAAATTTAAAACCATGAAAAATGGATAAAGTGAAATATTTGTGAAAACACTTAAAATAGTAAATAAAAAAATTAACGAATTAATGTGATTTAGGATTTAGATGATAATATGAATGAAAAATATTTATAATATGATGTATGAAAGATATTAGAAACGCATAAATAGATTAATAATCAAAACAAGCTATTATATAAAAAATAAATTAAAAATCAAATTTACACATGATTATAAGTGGAACAAAGACATATAAATATAAAAATTTTAAAACCATGAAAAATGGATAAAGTGAAATATTTGTGAAAACACTTAAAATAGTAAATAAAAAAATTAACGAATTAATGTGATTTAGGATTTAGATGATAATATGAATGAAAAATATTTATAATATGATGTATGAAAGATATTAGAAACGCATGAATAGATTAATAATCAAAACAAGCTATTATATAAAAAAAATAAATTAAAAACCAAATTTACACAAGATTATAAGTTTTTTCAAGAAAATACATTGACATAAACATAAAAATAATGTCAAAAAAATAAATAAATAAATAACAAATATAAGAAAGAGAACCCGCGCATGCGCGGATTCACTCCTAGTAATTATAAACAAACAAAGAAGATTCGACTAATAATCAACCAGTCTTGATATCATATCTCTTAACAAAACTATCCGTGACTGCTAATCGTATGTACGCAATTCGAACTCTAAAATCTGCTATATCAGTAAAACATTAACATAATATCGATAGTCTTACGCAACAAATAACACAACCTGCCGAAAGGAATAACAAGAACTATAATTCTTCTCTGAACGCAACAAAAAATTACCTTGTGCGCAGGAGACAGTTTCCGATATGATCTTTCCCATTTCTTCAGATCCTCTTCCGAAGCCTCAGGATAACTGTAGAAACTCCCAAGCATAAGTATATCCATAAAATAAACGAATGAAAGAACTAACTACTCGAACGCCTTACAAAAAAAAAAACACACTATTCAACCAAGGATGAGCCCACTACCATAAGCATATCATAAGAAATCTGACTTTCCGCAAAGTTAGGTCTAAAATTTGACTCGTGAAAATGTAAAAAAATCAGAAGCAATGAACGTGAGTTTACATTATATTAAAAAAAACAAAAATGATCCTGAAAACCAAAGTACACAAATTCAATCATAGAAACCAAAGGAACACATATTCCCGGTTATATGCATGAACATCCGATCAAAATAAAGTTATATTAACTTAACAAACAACTATATTCTAAGAAAAATGTACAATACAATCTAAGAATCGTGTGATTCCAAGTTCTAATCAGTCAGATAATTCTCCTTGAACCCCAAACACAGTGCCGTTTCAGATACGAGCATATAAAAGACTGGAAAAATGATGAGTAAACAAACAAGGAGAGGATAAGATACTTGAGTGTTGAGTTATAGCCCTAAAGATCAAGCTCTAGTAGCGTAGAGAGGAAGAAAGGCAGTATCAGTATTAGTCAGTGTTCAAGAAAGCGCTAGGCGCTAAACGGGCGGTGACCCGATGCCTAGTGCTTAGAGAGCCTACTCGTAAGCCTAGATTTCTAACTAAGCGGTCTAGTCGTTTACAAGATAAAAAATATACTGAATATACATAACAAAATATATGAAATATCATAATTTATAAATGATAAAATTCATATTAGTCTATTATCTTAAGCTTTTATGATATAATATATGGATTATTACAATTTATAAATAATAAATGTTATAATTTATTAGTATAACATTTTGATTTTCTAGTCGGATTAGAAGGTAATCGCCACGGTTCATAAGAGCCTAGCGCCTAGGCGGATCATTTTTGTTTACAATGTGGATGCGTTTACAATGTGGATGCGTTTCTACAGCTCATATCAGACCTTGAGGATATTGATGTTACAGTTTCTGAAGAAGATCATGCGGTGTTACTTCTGATCACACTACCGCGACAGTTCGAGCACCTGAAAGACACTCTGAGATACAGCTCAGGGAGGATGACGTTGACTCTGGATGAGGTAATAGCAGCTATTCACTCGAAGGAACTGGACAACGGGTCAAGTTCAAGAGGATCTAAGACTCCATCAGAAAGCTTGTATGCTAAAGGAGATAACATAGGAAGATCTGAGAACATAGACAAGTCGTCAAGGAAGTCTCGCTCAAAGTCAAGAAATAAGAAAGGTTGTTGGATCTGCGGAGAGGAAGGACATTTCAAAAACTCTTGTCCAAACGGCAGGAGCAAGTCACTAGGCAAATCCAGACAACAAGGTGGAGGTGGTAGCAAAGGAGAAGCTGGAATGGTAAAGGAAAACAAGAATGAAGCAAACGGTTTTTATGTTTCAGAAGCAAACTATACTTCAAGTGTAAACTTGGAAGTAGAGTGGATCATGGACTCAGGTTGCAGGCAAGGATTGACACACAAGAAAGAGTGGTTTGAAACTCTAGATGAAGACCGTGGAGGATCAGTGAGGATGGGTAACAAAACGACTTCAAGAGTGAGAGGGATTGGGAATATAAAGATTATAAACCATGATGGATCATATTTCTTGCTCAAAGAGGTCAGATATCTTCCTGAAATGGATCGAAACTTGATTTCTATGGGAACATTAGAAGAGAAAGGGTATAGTTTCGGATCCAAGAATGGTATTCTCAGGGTTCAAGATGATGAGAGAGTTCTGTTAACTGGAAGGAGACATGAAATGCTTTATCTACTTCAAGGAAGAGCTGAGGTAAGCCAGTCGTTGATCACTGAAAGGAAACCAGATGATATAGTGTTATGGCATAGAAGACTACTTTTTAGACAGAAGGAAAGTGTCAGTGCTGGAAATGTGTGAAGACTGTGTTTATGGAAAAGCTAAGAGGGTTAGTTTCTCGGTGGCTACTCACGACACCAAGGATAGACTTGACTACATTCATTCAGACTTGTGGGGAGCTCCTAGTGTGCCATTGTCTCTTAGGAAGTATCAATACTTCATCTCTTTTATTGATGACTTTACAAGGAAGATATGGGTTTATTTTCTCAAACATAAAGATGAAGCTTTTGGAATTTTTGTGGAATGGAGCACAATGGTGGAGAATCAAGCAGAGAAGAAGATTAAAATCTTGAACTGATAACAGTTTGGAGTTCTGTAACTCATTGTTCAATCAATTCTGTAAGGATAAAGGGATAGTGAGGCACAGGACTTGTGCATACACACCCCAACATAATGGGGTAGCAGAAAGGATGAATTGGACTATAATGGAGAAGGTGAGGAGTATGCTCAGTGATTCTGGACTACCAAAGGTCTTCTGGGCAGAAGCAACTCAAACGGCAGTGACTTTGATCAACAAGACACCATCATCAGCAATCAATTCCGAGATACCAGACAAGAAGTGGTTTGGGAGACCACCTACGTATAGCTATCTAAGGAGGTTTGGTTGCTTATGTTTTGCACATTGTGATGAGGGGAAGCTAAGACCACGAGCCAAGAAAGCGGTTTTGTTGGGTTATCCTACAGGGATAAAAGGCTACAGGGTGTGGTTGTTAGAAGAGAAGAAGTGTTAGATTAGTAGGAATGTTGTTTTTCAAGAGAATGTGGTCTACAAGGATGTGATTCAGAAAGGGAAACATGTTCAGGATAGTCAGTTAGAACAGACAGAGTTAGCTTTTGATTTTCATATTGAGGGTGATAATGTTTCAGATTCAGGTGGAGATGATTTGCAAGAATCAGTTGGTTTAGAAACAGGGAATGCATCATCAAGTGGCACGGTTCAGAATGATCAGAATTCAGAGGATAAGTTTGTTTCAGAGGAGGAACAGGGGTCAGAGAATGATCAATCAGGTGGAGACAGTGGAGCAGAATCACCGGATAGTTACCATTTAGTCAGAGACAGAAGCAGAAGAGAGATAAGGGCTCTTAGAAGGTATGACATTGAGGGTTGTTTCAGTGAAGGCACATACGATGAAGAAGACATCTTTGATGCCGAAGCTCTTGTTACTACGGTGGATGGAGACTCCAGAGAGCCTGCTAACTACAAAGAAGCTCGTAGTAACGCAGATTGGGAGTTTTGGAAAGGTGGTATGGGAGAGGAAATAGATTCACTCAAGAAGAATCATACCTAGATTGTTGTAGACAAGCCTTAAAGGCAACGCATTATAGGATGCCGGTGGATTTTCAAACGTAAGTCTGGAATTCCAGGAGTAGAAGAACCGAGGTTTAAGGCACGGTTAGTGGCCAAGAGGTATGCTCAAAGAAAGGGAGTAGATTACACATATATCTTTGCACCAGTGGTTAGGCATGTGTCTATAAGGATTTTGCTTACTATTGTTGTTGAAGAGGATCTTGAATTGGAGCTGTTAGATATAAAAACAACATTTTTACATAGTGAATTAGAAGAGAAAATCTACATAGAAGCTCTGGAAGGATTCGAAGATCAGTTTAAGCCAAATCAAGTGTGTTTACTGAACAAGTCTCTCTATGGTTTAAAGCAATCCCCACGCAAATGGAATCAGAAGTTTGATGGGTACATGAAAGAGGTTGGATTCACGCAAAGTCTCAGGGATAGCTGTGCTTATATCAAGATTCTTGCTGATGGATCAAAGGTTTATCTACTCGTTTACGTGGATGATATGCTCGTTGTTACAAAAGACAAAGGTGTTGTCTTAGAGCTGAAGCAGAAACTGAGTATCAAGTTCGAGATGAAGGACTTGGGAGCAGCCAAGAAGATTCTCGGGATGGAAATCACTAAAGATCGAGCTGCTGGAAAGTTATGGCTTTCTCAAGAAGGTTACCTTGAAAAAGTGTTGGAGCTGTATAAAATGGAACAAGCTAAGGATGTAGCTACACAATTAGGGGCTCATTTGAAGATGAGAGCTGCAACAGATGCTCAATTACTCGAAGAAAAAGAGTACATAAGGTCAATACCATACTCTAATGCGGTGGGGAGTATAATGTACTCTATGATTGGAATACGACTGATTTGGCATATCTGGTTGGAATCATAAGTAGATTCATGGAGAATCCGATCAGAGAGCATTGGTTATGAGTAAAGTGGGTGTTGATGCACATCAAAGGTACATTGAGAAACAAGTTGTGTTACAAGAAAGATTCTGAATTTGTTCTTAAAGGGTATTGTGATTCTGATTATGCTGCGGATTTGGATAAGAGGAGGTCCATCAGTGGAGTTGTATCCACATTAAGAGGCAACACTATCAGTTGGAAATCGTGTTTGCAAAAGGTTGTGGCATTATCAACCATGGAGGCTGAATACATGGCGTTAACTGATGCAGCAAAAGAAGCTTTGTGGCTTAAGGGGTTACTGAAAGAGTTTGGTTATGATCAAAAGTGTGTTGAGATCTTTTGTGACTCTCAAAGTGCAATAGCTCTGTCTAAGAACAATGTTCATCATGAAAGGACCAAGCATGTCGATGTTAAGTATCACAAGATACGAGAGATCATCAAGGATGGGTTAATTGCGGTTTCGAAGATATCAACATTGAGGAATCCTGCTGATATTTTCACCAAGATACTTCCAATCAGTAAGTTAAATCAGCTCTGAACTTACTGAGAGTGAAGTCTGAGTAAGGAAAGCTCAGGCACCGAGAGTGGAATCCGGATACTAGATCAGCTATCTATCTCATTTCTCAGGTAAGGCTACTTCGATCTGTTACGGCTAGGTGGAGAATTATTGAGTTATAGCCCTAAAGATCAAGCTCTAGTAGCTGTTGGGATACAATCCAAGTCCCACATCGGAAGTTTAGACATAAAGTGTCAAATATATAAGTAGTGTTCAACTCTGATTAGTATGAGGGCTTTTGGGAATGAGCCCAAAAGCAAATCCGTGTGGGCTTTGCCACTTGGGCCCTAAGTGGACAATATCATACTAATGGACAGAATTGGACATAGCTTTAAAAAAGCCCCACAGTGGTATCAGAGTCTAGGTTCCAGAAAAGGTGGACCTAGAGAAGTGGGTTGGGCTGCATGTTTGTTGTGGGAAGAGAATCTTCGAGGTGACCTCGTGATTAAGGATGCCGGAGGCTTGTGTCAAAATCTTCCTAAGGGTTAGGTGAAGAGTTCCGTTTGAAGGATTAGGTTGTTTTTTATTAATAAAAAAAGAAATAAAACTCACTTATACCCTCGATGGTTTTAGTTATTTACTATCTAAAACCAACCAAAAGTGGGTTGCACTCAACTTTTTCTTTATTCGAAATTTTCATATGAAATAGGCTATAGAACATTTATAAACATATTAAAAAGCTTATATATATTAGTGAACTAAATTAAAAAAATTTAAAATTAGTTAAATCAGACATATTTGTATTAATAGTATATGAATTATATATGGATATTAATGTCTTGAATTGTTGAATTTGGTAGCAATTTGAGATTATTTTGGAGATATAGGCAAAATTGTACTAATGGTGAAGAGAAGGAGAAGGAGGAGGAGGCTAAATGAGAAGGTGAGGAGAAGGAGGAGGAGGAGGAGGAGGAGGAGGCTAAAGGAGTAGGTGAGGAGAAGGAGGCTTCTCTAGCTAAAGAGAAGAAGATTACAGATGAAATCTTTGGTAAGAAATGGTTCATTTTTACATTATGACATTTTTTTAATTTTCATAAAACTTAATGATCTTTTTTTTGTAAGGTTACCCAAATCAACCGCTCCCGAAAACGCGACAATAATGTCCTAGAATCACGAAGATGGTGAAGAAATGGATTGAGAAAGCTAAATCTCCTAGGCCAAAGAGGGGTAAAAAGGTTTCTTATAGATTAAAGACTATTTATGTTCATAAGTGAGTTACATGTTTTTTAGAGTATTTTGTTAAATGTTTTAAGACTATTTTGTGTTGTGGTTTGTTTTTAAGAGTAAATTGTGTTATTTAAGTTATGTGTTGAATTTTATTTATATTATTATATGTTGAATTTTAGGTCTAACTAGAAATATTGGTACAACTATCTTAAAGAATTGAAACCACTAGCAATAATAGTACAACTAGTCAAATTTTAACTGAATTAAAAACGTGCTTGCCGACAAATGAATTAAAAACGTGCGCGCTGACAAATGGTCACGTGCACCGCCTTTTCGTCACGTAATAGTATCAGTTTTGTAGTTGTATTTTTTCTAAAGAGTTGTACTTTGGGGGTTTTTAAAGTTTAATCAGTAGTACCATACTTTATATTTAAAATTTTAGTAGTACTTAGAATATTTACTATAAAAACTACATTTCACATAATCCCAGACCATAAAAATTTTTAAAAAGATTATTTTCACTCATTGGTCATATTAGTGTGAATAATTTTCTTAAACAAACCTTAGAAGTATAAGGCAATTCATGTACATATAAGATAATCATGTAACCAATTCCAAAAATTCAAATTTATTTTATGTAGTTTATGTCAAATTCTGATGTTTTAATGGCCTATTTGGTGTGGAATAATGTTTACAAATGTAATTTTACATTATTTTTTGTAACAATACAGTCAATGGATAATATTAGGACGATTAGTACTGTTGTGATGGTAATAGTAATAAGATCCTCCCTGAGATCGTCACTCTGTGAGGTTGAGTCGTTGATGATAACTTTGGCTGTGAAGCCGTGATGATGGAAACAAGTGCTGATCGAATGGTTTGAACCAAGAACTTGCGGAATAGTCCTTGAAACCGTGGCTTAGTCTCAGATTGGATATGACACACCAAAGAGAAACTAAGGGTTTTGCTGGATATGACACACCAACAAGATTGAATCTATACTTTAAAAGAGATTTTGATTAAAAAAAGATAGATTGATTTCTCAAATGAAGTTACAAGAGAATATAAAGAGAAAGAAAGAAGAAATGTGGGAAATCGAACAAGTCTTGGAACAGGCTCCAAGACTTGACCACATTAAACACACAAAGACTAAATTCAAATTTAAAAGTACACGTTTGACTTATTAAAAAGGTGTCTAAGTACGGACTTAGGTAGGCCTTCCTAAAGATGAGTAAAGCTTCCCGAATCATGAAGGTCTTCCTGAATACGGCCTTTGATAAATGAATGGATGATGTGAAGTGATGCCCAAGCCTCATTAAAAACTTTCTTTGGAAAACCCAGTGGGACAAAACCAAAGCAAGGGAAAAAGAGTACTTGAAGCAGCACTTGTCCATTCATTGATGCACTTGAGCTTGCAACACGACCAAGGTGGTTTTGATCGGTTCTTCGTCACTCCTACTCAAGCGTCTTAACAATGCTCCAATGGCTTGGCTGAATAGCTTGGCTCTGGATCGAGTCATAGGTCATTTTGGCACTTCAAGCACGTCCTTAGCTCCTTGAGAATCCTCAGCTACAAGCTCTTCTTCATCCGGTTCAAGCACTGGTTTAAGCTCCTCATCCATGATCATATCAAATAGTAGGACAACTAGAAGTACTGGATTGGTAATATTAAGACAACTAGTACTACTTGTGTGGTAATATTAGGACTGCTTGGACTACTTTATTGGTAATATTAAGACCACTCGTACTACTTCAATGGTAATAGTAGGACAACTAGAACTATTTGTTTCCTGACACACATGAACTACTTATTTGAACCTGTTGTACCAAAAAATATCTCTTACAAACACAAATAAGTCTTACAAAGGTACAACAACACAAATAACATCCGCAAGAAGCTAAAAGTAAGGTGTTTCTTGTTGGGGTCAAAACCCACATTTCCGGAATTAACGACTAAAATATTTGAATATCGGAAAAAGTTTCCATATTTGAATAAGAAATTCGGAAAAATAATTCTCTTGAATTGTTTTTATCGTTAAAACTGTTTTTCGAAAGGTTTTATCGACAAACCGATAAAAGTCGCGATTCTTCGAGCAGGAACCAACTGGCGAGGCAAGGAAGGAGAGAGCACAAACAAGTAGCTCGGCATGCACTGTCACCACAAAATGCCGAGCTACTTGCTCTCCTTCCATGCCGAGCTACTCGTTCCGCCTCCTGGAAGGGATTTTTTCGATAAACCGAAAAAGTCGCGATTTATTGAACGAAAGACGATTAGCAGGGCCAAAGCGAAGACAAGTAGCTCGGCATCTGGCTTGCCCAAAAATGCCGAGCTACATGCACATTCCCTTTGTGCTAAGCCGACCATTTCGTCTTTCGGGAGATTCTTCCGATTAACCGACGAAAGTTGCAATTTTCCGGGAAAAATACAAGTAGCTCGGCACAAGGAGACAAGTAGCTCGGCATTTTCCATCACCATTCATGCCGAGCTACATGTTGTCTACTTACGTGCCGAGCTAATCGTTTCGACTCTTTGAGCGATTTTTCCGATAAACCGAAAAATCGGAAGAATCGCGATTCTTTGAACAAATTACAAGTAGCTAGGCATGACAAGTAGCTAGGCATTTTGTCCAACCAAAAATGCCGAGCTACTTGCACAGCTTGAAATGCCGAGCTACTTGTAAAGACTGTCCTGTTCGTGCTGAAACGTACCGAACCGGACAGCGGAAGATGGACGGATTACAAGTAGCTAGGCATGACAAGTAGCTAGGCATTTTGTCCAACCAAAAATGCCGAGCTACTTGCTCAATCAAAGATGCCGAGCTACTTGTAAGGTCTGTCCCGTTCATGCTGAAGCGTACCGAACCGAACAGCCGTGGGAAGCAAATTACAAGTAGCTAGGCATGACAAGTAGCTAGGCATTTTGCCCAAACAAAAATGCCGAGCTACTTGCTCACTTTCAAATGCGGAGCTACTTGTAAAGCATGTTCCATGGTCTCCGCACCTCAAAATGCTGAGCTAAACGCGTTCCGCGGACAGTCGGAGGACTTCCTCCTCGACTAAATGCTGAGCTAAACGCACAGCTGGATGGGAAGCAAGTAGCTCGGCATGGCTGGCCATCAAGAAATGCCGAGCTACTTGTCATCTTCAATTTCGTATGATTTCACTTCGTTCTTCGTCAAGTCTTTCCGCGAAAATACCGATGTTTTCGTAAACTTCTCGAAACATCGCGATAACTTAAACTAAACTGAGGAAAACCGCTAAACCGAAGAATGAAGGACATATTTGGGCCGAGCTGGGAGGAAGACACCGACTTACGGAAGGTTCTGGAGCTTACTCGAAGATTTATGGAAAAGTCGGCGGAAAAAGGAAAAGACCTTAGTCCCACATCGAAAGTTAGGTGGTTTAGGACTTAGGATGTTTTAGTATAAATAAGGATCGATATCCTCTCTTGTAAGAGGATTCGGATTATTCGAAACATTCCCAATATCAATACAATACGCAATTTCCTTCTTCTCTTTTAAAGTTCGTTCTCTTTTAGCCCTAGTTTCCTTTTTCGATCTCTTTTCACTTAGCTTTTCGTTTTCTCCCCAAGATTCTCGGTTCCTCGCAAATCAAACTTTCCTATTTTACGTTGCGGTGGATTTCGGTTCCCACAATTTGGCGCTAGAAGGAGGGGGCTCGAGAAATCTTTACTCTTGAAAGCGAAAACCCTAGGTCGAAAAACCCTAGAACCCATGTCCGGAGACGAACCCCTAACTCTGCATCCAGATGGAGGAAAAGCGGCCGACGCTACCATAGCTGAGCTCCGATCCTCTGTCTTGGCTCTTGAGAAAAGAAACCAAGAGCAAGAGAAACTTACCGAGACCTTGACCCAACAAGTCGAGAATCTCCGTAAGGAAAAGGAATCCAGAGCTTCTCTTTTGAGAAAGCGTCTCGATTTCGCTACTCCTGTTGGCTCAGGAACTTTGAGGCGTGATCCGCGGGGAAGTTCTTTCCGAACTCCATCCTCTCGCAGGATCAACCCTACTGCTCCACCATTGTTGCGGCCCCTTTTGGACGCACCAACAACAAGCACGGTAGACACTGAAACACGCGCTGAGGGAAACCCTAATTCCGAGGGTCAGAACAACAACTCTCGATCCGACGATGTGGTTGATCTCTCAGACCGTGAAGAGGATCTTACCGAAGAAGAACTCGCAATCTTGCGAGAACGTGAGGAGGCTCATCGAGCACACGATGGCGATTTCCAGCGGGCAATTGGCGAAAGCCAATTCGATGAGTTGCGTAGAAAGCTGAACCAAACAGCCGATGAGATGAAGAGAATGAAGTCTCAAGTCCATCGAGTGACCAGCGATGCCCCAGAAATCGAGCGTGTCCTCGAAGAGGCTCAGAAAACTCCTTTCACGGACCGAGTCACCCAAACTAGGCTTTCGGATCCCGGAAAGGTTAAGATCAAACCTTACAATGGAACCACTGATCCTAAGGCGCACCTAACATCGTTTAGGATCGCCATGGGACGCGCGAGGTTCAGAAAAGAAGAAGAGGACGCAGGTTACTGCCTCCTGTTCGTCGAGAACCTCAAGGATGACGCCCTCGAGTGGTTCTCAAAACTCGAAAGGGATTCCATCGACAACTTCTCACAGTTGTCCAAGGCTTTCCTCAAACAATACTCCATGTACATCACCCAAGAGACCTCAGACGCTGATCTCTGGTCGATCACTCAAGGCCAGACCGAATCTTTGAAGAAATTCATAGATCGGTTCAAGGCTGTAGTCTCAAAAATCGACGGAGTGAGCGACAGATCCGCACTTGAGGCCCTAAAGAGGTCATTGTGGTACGAGTCTTGTTTCCGCGAGGAGATGACGCTCAACCCACCACCGACAATCCAAGATGCTCTCCATCGAGCTTCTGGATTCATCAAGCTTGAGGAGGACATCCGAGCAAGCGAACGGAAGCACCGGACGAAACCTCCAAGTAAGAGCACACCATCAGCTCCTAGCACTTCTTCGGGCAGGAAGGGGAGCTCATACGTGAACTTCGAAACAAAGGGCGGAGCTCACAACTATCAAGTGGAAACAGGGCCGTCCCCTGGAGGACCGCCCAAGCCACAATGGGGGGCTGGTCG
>NW_006256686.1:5279149-5312554 GCF_000478725.1 Eutrema salsugineum | reverse complement strand
ACCTTGAATTGGCGCACTCTCGGATCCAGACTAACAGAGAGGCTCCTAGCTGGGGAGCTCGGAGACATATCAAAGTTCCTGGTGATGGAAACACGCGAGGAACCCGATCAGCAAGAAGAAAGCACGGACGAGCAACCCGGGCAGACTCCAGAAGGACCTCCCCCGGAAGCTCCGAAGCGCGGAAGAAGAAATGAGGAACCTACTGGGGCGAACAGCCGCAGGAAGGTCTTCATGATTATGGGCGGATCTCAGTACTGCCCAGACACTATTTCTGCCCTCAAAGACTATCAAAGGCAGGCAGAAACTGCGAAAAGCTGGCCGCAACCTGCGCCCTGCGATGACTTCCAAATCACCTTCGAGGAGGAAGACGCGGCCGAAATCCAGCATCCTCACAATGATCCACTCGTGGTTCAGCTGGTAATAAGCGATGTCAATGTCGCAAGAGTCCTGATTGACACAGGGAGTTCAGTCGATGTTATCCTCCAAAGAATGGACATTGACTTCTCCGAAATCGAACCCATACCAAAACCTTTGACAGGTTTCACGAGTGAAACTACCATGACCTTAGGGAACATCCGACTCCCTGTCCAGGCAGGAGGAGTGACCAAGGTCGTGAACTTTGTTGTAGCTGACCATCCAGCTATCTACAACGTTATCATGGGGATACCCTGGATAAACTCCATGCGCGCTATCCCCTCCACATACCATTTATGCCTGAAATTTCCAACGAAATCAGGCATAAAAACCGTTTGGGGAAATCAGAAGGAATCCCGAGTTTGTTTCATAGCTGAACACAAATTCCGGAAACTCCACATTTCGGAGGAATCTCCGACCAAACGAAAGAAAACAAAACCAAGTCTCGCAAAAGAAGCTCCGAAAGAAATTTCCGAGAAAGAGACTCCAAAGGAAGTTCCCGCAACCACACAACCAATTCAGGAAGCTAGAACTTCCCAAACCCATCCTAAGCCATCCAAGGACGCACCTGAGCAATCTCAAGCTCAGGACATGGAGACTTAGTCTCCATCCTATCTTCAAAACAAAAATTTGCGCCACCACTTCGGGTTTAAACATCGAACAACCCGAAAGTAGTTCCGCAAAAAAAAATAATAATAAAAAAAAAAAAAAAAAAAAAACGTTTCCGAAACAAACTGAACTACGAGACGGCTTGATCCTCGAAAGAGGTACGTAGGCAACCGATCTTTCGGTGCAGCTGTCCCCCCAAAACAAAAAAGGGGGGAGTGGGAGTGTATGCAACTCATCACCACTCGCATACTCATCGCTATTCACACCATCATTGACAGTTTCGAGAATCCGAAAAAACGAAAACTTTGACTTTTTGATCTTAAAGAATCAGTAAATTCTGAATTCTAAATGCAAAGGGTTCCGAATTTAGGGTAAGCTTCGAGTTTTTACGATAATTCCGAACTTAAAAGACTGTAAGGTCTAGATAGGTTCCGAGTTTTTCAGAAAAATTCTAAGTTTCAGATTAAATTTCCGAATTCCAAGCAATAAAGGATTTCCGAATTCACAGTTTCCAGAACGATCGCCTAAGGAAAACTTTTGGATCAGTTCTCGATAACTAAGGCATATCAAACTTGACGTTTCCCTTAAACACGTCTACAAGGTTTCCGATATCCAACATCTACTCCAAAACTCGCTTGTTGCTGGCCACAACAAGCACGATTTATTGTCCTTTTAAGGATTCAACTGATGCTCTGTATGGGCAAAGGTTCAGTGACGCCTGTGCACGGGCATATTAACAGCGCGCTATATAAATGGGGTTAGGTATATCCTAACTTAACATCCGAGAGGTATATCCTGGACGATGTTCTTAGGTTTGACTTTGAGACAGGCATGCCAGCTAGTAAAGACTCGCACTGCCCTAACCCTCACTGCAAATCCATCAACCCGGTAAGCGCCGTCAGCAAGGCACACTGGTCTTCAACATCTCGGAAACACAATCTAGAATACCACTAGACGAGATTGTAAAGTGTTTCAAACGTCGAAAAACGGAGAGGTAAGACGGAATCCCCGCATTTCCTAAAACCAGACACACGCATAGCTTAGTTTCCATAAACACTAACCTATCGTAAGCCCAGCCAAGACGCTTCCGAGCAGCACTGGCATAACATCATCAACGTATCAATACGCAAACATATTTTCGTCATACAAAAGCATGACAAGACTCTGCTGACGAAATACCAACGCTAAATTCATCACAATCATAAACAGCGCTTAGGAATCAAGAGTAAGTATGAAACTTCGAACTACTCTACTCTCCTACAGCAAACCAACGAAATCCTATCCATACTTCAAACAAGCAAACATTGGTCTAACATATGCATACGAACCAGCAGCTAAAAATTCTGAAGATGCATAGAAACATAAAAGAGTCAATACAACTGTCAGGAACAAACCCGACTAAATAAAGGCCCACACAAAGGGCATACATATCAAAGTCTTAGAAACTGAAACGGCCGGACAAGAGCCAACAAATTACAAGGTGAGAAATCGCCTCAGTCGCGATCCTCGGCAGCTAGGCTGGAGATAAACTCCTCAAGCCCTGGATCTCCCTCCATCGATCCCGACATGTTCGAAATGCCGACTTCACTGGCAGCTTTCCTCATCGAATCCGCTCCGAAAACTGGGCTGAACGTCTGAGCTTGTGGAGAAGCAACCAGATAGTCCTTGAGCGTTTCCATCATACGCTGGAAGTTGACCCTCGTGTCAGCATACCTTACCTTGCCATCATCCAAAAGCTCCTTGTAACTTGCGATCTCGGGCTGATCCCCAGATTGCATCAAGTCATACAGATCCAAGTTAGCCTTCACAACCTCAGACAGGATCAATTCCTCATGAGCTTCCTCAATCTGGCTAACCAAAGCTCTCGCACTATCACCTCTTTGGCGATACTTCTTCACCAAGAGCGTCTTCTCTTGCTGGGAGGCTTTGAGTAGCCTCCTCGCCCATTCTTTCTTCTCTTTAAGGAGCTCGGCCTTCACACGGTCCAGCTCCTCAGCATGGGCAACCTTTGCCTTCTCAAACTCCTCCTTCAATCGAGCTGCCTCAGCTGCGCTCTCATCAGCGATCTTTTTTGATTCCGCAATCCGACTTTCCCATTGCGCAGAATCAGCCTCGTATCCGCTGGCCATACCAGTCAGCTGGGCAAGGAACTACAAAAGGTATCAAGGCAAAGTCAGAAACTTGAAACGAATCAAAAGATTACAGCATTATGACTTGAGCTTACCTCGAAACCTTGGCGCGCAACCTTCTCGAAAACTTTCTTCTTCCGAAACTCGCCAACGGGAGCAGTCGAAGCTCCTCGAGGACGGAAAGCACCAAGTAGCTCGCCTGGAGCAGCAACATTGCCATCCTTGACAGAATCAGGCGCCACGAACTCGAACTCTGGGGCCTTGCTCCTTCTCTTCTTCTTCTTCTTGACTGGAGATTTCTCATCATTCAGGGCGATCCCTTTGCCCTTGTCCAAAGTCGATGGACACTCATCAACAGCAGTGGGGATCTCTCCCTCTTCAACTTCTTCACATTGAGGCGCAACGTTGCCCGCCTCGATGAAGGCCTTTTCTTGCTCTCGCATCTGGCCAACGATTGATCTTTCTTTGCTCATCCTTTTCGGAGGATCAGTCGAATAGTCGAAAAGGCAAAGTTCTTTCTCTCGGGACCTAGCTTTAAAGGCTCTCTTAAACGAAAAAGAATCCCAATGGATCTCTCCCTTAGCAATCAGCGCAATCCAGACCTTGTAGAGATTCGCAGGAATGGCGTCAACAGCAGGACGACCTGCAAAACAAGAACACGACAACTTAATCAGAACTTCCGCAAGTTTATTACAAGCAAATCATATCGACACCCCAGCCAACCAAGAGTTAGCT
Source organism: Eutrema salsugineum (assembly GCF_000478725.1). Lineage (NCBI taxonomy): Eukaryota > Viridiplantae > Streptophyta > Magnoliopsida > Brassicales > Brassicaceae > Eutrema > Eutrema salsugineum. The sequence continues at coordinate 5,308,667 of NW_006256686.1, read as the reverse complement.
ACCAATTTTCGACCATCCAGTCACCATCTCGCTTATGAACCAAGGATCAACCGAGAACGGATTGACCTTAACGAAAAAGAAGTAGTCTTTCCAAGGTTCTTCTTTACTAGGATGCTCCACGAAAAGCGTCTTGCCTTGTTTAGGCGAAACATAGTATGACAAGGGAACTTTGCACGCTTTCACCTCGAAGAGCGTCATGAGGTGCCAAGTCCCGATCTCTATACCGCGTTCTAAGCACAAGGTGATAGTTCCCACCAAAGTCCTTAAACCTCTAGGGGCTACCTGACCCATCGCCAAACCATACATCGCAAGGAATTGCAGTATGAGTGAGGGGATCGGAAAGGTCAGGAAACAGGAATCGAAATACGTCTCGAACACAGTAAAACAACCGGGAGGAGGGTTATGATAACGATCCTCCGGACCAGGAACCACGAGTTCAACCCCTTCGGGAAAACAAAACAAAGATCAGAGCCTCTTCATACTTGCTTCACCACACAAACTTTTCCCCGAAGACTCTATGTCTTTCCTGCATTTTCCTTCGCGAAATCGCCTTGGAGGATCATCGTCTTGGATGTTCTTCTCAAGCAAACGCTCAGCTTCCTTCTTGACACAACTCCTCAGGACAAACTCTTCAGCAACATGCGGGATCACGTATGATCCATCATGCTCTTCAAGCTTAACTCGGACGCCGGAGGCATTCCATGTTGGAACGGAGTTCGTATACCCGAAACCAAACGAACTCTCACCATCGTCGGATGACCTACCCTCAAGGAGCACGGAGCCCATCTCATCCCAAGGAACGCTATATCCTTCCGAGCATGGATCAAAGGTCATTCTTTATCTGAATCTTAAAACATTCTTCGCGTTCTTCGTGTTCTTGGTGTTCTTTAAGTTTAATCTAGAGAGAGAAAGAAGAGAGAAGGGAGAGAGTTTCTTACCTTAGGAATTGAAAGACTTGTGGGAATGAGGTAAGAGTGAAAGCTCTTCTTTATAGAAACCGAAAGTGGGTCCCGTGAACAGTACATGAACAGTACATGAACAGTAAAAATTACTGTTCATCCCGATAAAAAGTCGAAACACTTGACGAAGTACGAATAGCCCAGCTTTACGCAAGCAGCTCGGCATTCGCAACTCCCTCTTAAGTTCCGCGGAAAATCTTCGAAGAACTTAAACTCAAACGGTTTTTCGGTAAAAATCCGCGCGGACAACTCAACACCACGTTGCGCTACAAGTAGCTCGGCATTGAGCCACGCTACAAGTAGCTCGGCGTGATTTCTTTCTCTTGGTCTCGTATAAAAATTTTCGGAAAAACTTAACTTAAACAGTTTTTCGGAAAAACCTTCGAAAAACTTAACTTGAACAGTTTTTCGGAAGAGCTATACAAGTAGCTTGGCACCAAGCCCACCTACAAGTAGGTCGGCATCATGCCATGCTACAAGTAGCTCGGCATTAGGTGCAACTCTCTTCGAAAATTTTCGGAAAAACTTGACTTAAACAGTTTTTCGGAAAAACCTTCGAAAAACTTAACTTGAACAGTTTTTCGGAAGAGCTAAACAAGTAGCTCGGCACCAGCCAGCATACAAGTAGCTCGGCATCATGCCATGCTACAAGTAGCTCGGCATCATGCCATGCTACAAGTAGCTCGGCATTAGGTGCCACTCCCTTCAAAAATTTTTGGAAAAACTTAACTTAAACAGTTTTTCGGAAAAACCTTCGAAAAATTTAACTTGAACAGTTTTTCGGAAGAGCTATACAAGTAGCTCGGCACCAAGCCCACCTACAAGTAGGTCGGCATCATGCCATGCTACAAGTAGCTCGGCATTAGGTGCAACTCTCTTCGAAAATTTTCGGAAAAACTTGACTTAAACAGTTTTTCGGAAAAACCTTCGAAAAACTTAACTTGAACAGTTTTTCGGAAGAGCTAAACAAGTAGCTCGGCGTCAGCCAGCATACAAGTAGCTCGGCATCATGCCATGCTACAAGTAGCTCGGAATTAGGTGCCACTCCCTTCAAAAATTTTCGGAAAAACTTAACTTAAACAGTTTTTCGGAAAAACCTTCGAAAAACTTAACTTGAACAGTTTTTCGGAAGAGCTAAACAAGTAGCTCGGCATCAGCCAGCATACAAGTAGCTCGGCATCATGTCATGCTACAAGTAGCTCGGCATTAGGTGCCACTCCCTTCAAAAATTTTCGGAAAAACTTAACTTAAACAGTTTTTCGGAAAAACCTTCGAAAAACTTAACTTGAACAATTTTTCGGAAGAGCTATACAAGTAGCTCGGCACCAAGCCCACCTACAAGTAGCTCGGCACCAAGCCCACCTACAAGTAGCTCGGCACCAAGCCCACCTACAAGTAGCTCAGCATCATGCCATGCTACAAGTAGCTCGGCATTTGGTGCAACTCTCTTCGAAAATTTTCGGAAAAATTTGACTTAAACAGTGTTTCGGAAAAACCTTCGAAAAACTTAACTTGAACAGTTTTTCGGAAGAGCTAAACAAGTAGCTCGGCACCAGCCAGCATACAAGTAGCTCGGCATCATGCCATGCTACAAGTAGCTCGGCATTAGGTGCCACTCCCTTCAAAAATTTTCGGAAAAACTTGACTGAAACAGTTTTTCGGAAAAACCTTCGAAAAACTTAACTTGAACAGTTTTTCGGAAGAGCTATACAAGTAGCTCGGCACCAAGCCCACCTACAAGTAGCTCGGCATCATGGTATGCTACAAGTAGCTCGGCATTAGGTGCCACTCCCTTCGAAAATTTTCGGAAAAATTTAACTTAAACAATTTTTTGGAAAAAACCTTTGAAAGACTTAACTTAACAGTTTTCTCGGGAAAAACTTTCGAAAAATTTATCATGAACAGTTTTTCGGGAAAACTTTACGAACTTAATCTCCTTTCCAAGGTAACAGTCCGAAAATTCGATACGCGTTGCACTCTTTTCCTTTACTACGTTTTTTCCCATCGGGTTTTTCTTAGTAAAAGGTTTTTAACGAGGCAACAATCAAAACGTATCACCATGTCGATCCACACTCCACATACGAAGCACCTAAGCTCCGACAGTCCTCAAGCACAAGCAAAAATCGAGAAGCTTCCAACAGACAGCCTGGTCATCCCTTCCACCACATCCAATGTGCAGCCCGTGACGCTATCAATCACATTCCTAAGACAGTTCGGCAAAACTCGCTACATCATCCAAAGTTCAAAGTCATGGAGTCGAAAGTTCCCGAAAGGTTGGGGTCAAAGCATTTTAGCTCCTTAATCCCATTATACACTCCTTAGTCACCCCGTCAAGATCATACCCGATATTGACGGGCTGGGGGGCTAAATGTTGGGGTCAAAACCCACATTTCCGGAATTAACGACTAAAATATTTGAATATCGGAAAAAGTTTCCATATTTGAATAAGAAATTCGGAAAAATAATTCTCTTGAATTGTTTTTATCGTTAAAACTGTTTTTCGGAAGGTTTTATCGACAAACCGATAAAAGTCGCGATTCTTCGAGCAGGAACCAACTGGCGAGGCAAGGAAGGAGAGAGCACGAACAAGTAGCTCGGCATGCACTGTCACCACAATATGCCGAGCTACTTGCTCTCCTTCCATGCCGAGCTACTCGTTCCGCCTCCTGGAGGGCTTTTTCCGATAAACCGAAAAAGTCGCGATTTATTGAACGAAAGACTATTAGCAGGGCCAAAGCGAAGACAAGTAGCTCGGCATCTGGCTTGCCCAAAAATGCCGAGCTACATGCACATTCCCTTTATGCTAAGCCGACCATTTCGTCTTTCGGGAGATTCTTCCGATTAACCGACGAAAGTTGCAATTTTCCGGGAAAAATACAAGTAGCTCGGCACAAGGAGACAAGTAGCTCGGCATTTTCCATCACCATTCATGCCGAGCTACATGTTGTCTACTTTCGTGCCGAGCTAATAGTTTCGACTCTTTGAGCGATTTTTCCGATAAACCGAAAAATCGGAGGAATCGCGATTCTTTGAACAAATTACAAGTAGCTAGGCATGACAAGTAGCTAGGCATTTTGTCCAACCAAAAATGCCGAGCTACTTGCACAGCTTGAAATGCCGAGCTACTTGTAAAGACTGTCCTGTTCGTGCTGAAACGTACCGAACCGGACAGCGGAAGATGGACGGATTACAAGTAGCTAGGCATGACAAGTAGCTAGGCATTTTGTCCAACCAAAAATGCCGAGCTACTTGTAAGGTCTGTCCCGTTCATGCTGAAGCGTACCGAACCGAACAGCCGTGGGAAGCAAATTACAAGTAGCTAGGCATGACAAGTAGCTAGGCGTTTTGCCCAAACAAAAATGTCGAGCTACTTGCTCACTTTCAAATGCCGAGCTACTTGTAAAGCATGTTCCATGGTCTCCGCACCTCAAAATGCTGAGCTAAACGCGTTCCGCGGACAGTCGGAGGACTTCCTCCTCGACTAAATGCTGAGCTAAACGCACAGCTGGATGGGAAGCAAGTAGCTCGGCATGGCTGGCCATCAAGAAATGCCGAGCTACTTGTCATCTTCAATTTCGTATGATTTCACTTCGTTCTTCGTCAAGTCTTTCCGCGAAAATACCAATGTTTTCGTAAACTTCTCGAAACATCGCGATAACTTAAACTAAACCGAGGAAAACCGCTAAACCGAAGAATGAAGGACATATTTGGGCCGAGCTGGGAGGAAGACACCGACTTACGGAAGGTTCTGGAGCTTACTCGAAGATTTATGGAAAAGTCGGCGGAAAAAGGAAAAGACCTTAATCCCACATCGAAAGTTAGGTGGTTTAGGACTTAGGATGTTTTAGTATAAATAAGGATCGATATCCTCTCTTGTAAGAGGATTCGGATTATTCGAAACATTCGCAATATCAATACAATACGCAATTTTCTTCTTCTCTTTTAAAGTTCGTTCTCTTTTAGCCCTAGTTTCCTTTTTCGATCTCTTTTCACTTAGCTTTTCGTTTTCTCCCCAAGATTCTCGGTTCCTCGCAAATCAAACTTTCCTATTTTACGTTGCGGTGGATTTCGGTTCCCACATTTCTATGGCCGATTATGTATAGAAAAATGTTTACAAATTTTGTTTTAAATCATTTTTTTGTAACAATCCAGTTAATACTGAATAAATTATGAGATACTGAATAAACAGCCCACTGCTCCATCCAGTAACATTTAGAGCAAAAATCATGAATATTAGTTTCATGGGCTAGTTGAACCTGTTGTACAAAATCGTATCAGATGAAATCAAAACACAAAGTATTCTTTGAATCAAGTCTACGAGAACTTTTGAGGTTGAAGTCTTGCAACCAAGTGTGGTGTGTCTTTTATTTATTTTTAGCTGTAGATGTAGTTAATAGAGAGCATGAATGCATTTTTCTGGTATGCTCTAACCGAGAAAAACATGAATTCTTAGGCTATGCAACTCTTAAATTTTCTCCACTATATCTTTCACTTCTTTCTTAGTTCTAAATTCTTAATCTACAGTCTGATTCAATACATCTTCTCATTCAACATTTACAACCTCATCGGCTTGTACAATATGTGTAATGTCAACATTGTCATACGTATCATAGTTATCTATATAAGAATTATCCATGTAATATTCCTACGTATTCAGTCAATCAGCCGAGAATAAGTGACATCCTCCAAAGTTGCTTTCATTACAGTAGAATAAATATTAAGGTCTTTCCGAATCCATTGCATCTTCCTCTTCTGAATAATATCCCTATAATCAAAATGTATGACCATGCCACAAATACTATCAATTGTCTCATGAAAAAGAATAAAAAACATTAGCAAAAATTAATTGTACCATTTATACTAGTCATACCACTAAAACTAGTTGTACAAGCTATACCAGTTGTACCAACGATCTAGTTGTACCAGTTATCTAGTTGTACCATTTGGACTGGTTGTTCGAATTGTATAAGTTGTTCTAGTCGTATCATAATATCTAGTTATACAAGTTGTATCAACGATCTAGTTGTACTATTTGTACCAACGGTACATATTCTACTAGTTGTGCAAGTTGTACCACTTCTACCATCTCTGTCAATTACAAATTCAGAATTCAATTTATGCAATCTGTTGATTATTAATGTAACACGCTATTGAACACTATTAGATTTCAAAAACAGGTTAAAGCTGCCAAAACCCGATAAAAAAATAATCAAGATTTGAAAGAATTTGATACCAAAAATGTATCTCAAACTGAAATCACATTTAATAAAAAAAAAAAAGAGAGAGAAAGGAAAACGTTGAAGAGAATGGAGAAGAAGAAGAACATATCAAATGAAAAAAAAGGGAGATGGAATAAGAATAAACCTTAGCAATGAAACAATTTATGAAATCTGTTTTTTTTTAACAAGAAGAGATTTTGATTTTGAAAAGGGAATAGGTGAAAGAAAAAATCTCCAGATTTTGGACGAAGTCAGAAGAAAGAGAAAAGAAAAAATAATTATTTAAAATTGAAAAATAAATTGAAAAGGTAAAAGATTAATTAAGGGTATTTTTGATTTTTCTTATTTTAGAACACCTTCTAGAATAAGTGAGCACCATCGAGAATTTTTGACTTCTCTCCAACACCATTTTAGAATTTGATTCTCAAGTCTTAGATTTTTTTTTTTCGACGAAATTATAATTTTATTAATTTGAAAGTACAAAGTCTGAATACAAAGTTTGGGCTAACCAAACCGGTGGGTAAATACATCCCGAAAAGAAATTAGAAATCAAAGTTCCCCTCTTTGCAAGTAAGTGAGCAGCTTCATTTCCTTTGCGTTTGACAAAGCATAAACAGGAACGGTTAAAGCGTCTTTCCCATGCATGAATATCAGCAACCAGATTACAAACAGAAATGTCACGCAAAATCTGGCCATTTAGGATGTCATTAAGATGTTTTGAATCGCCTTCGAAGTAAACATGCCGAAAACCTTTAATCCAAGTGTTGTGAATGGCAGATAATAAAGCCTTTCCTTCAGCCTCCAGAGCTGTAGAAGAGAACCCCAATGGTGCTGAGCCCCAAGCTTTAGCTGTACCATAATGATCACGTAAGATCCAGCCGCCGCCAACAACTCGTCCTGAAGATATGTCAAAACCAGTATCGTAGTTGCATTTTACCCATCCCTCTTCTGGTCGTGTCCAAGTTTGCGGAACCATATGAGAAAGCATTGGAGAATATTGAGGAACATTATTTGCAGCAGTAGTTGAATCCATCCATTCTGTTACATCCGCCCAAGCTAAATCCACAACGATATTTGGGCTTATGACCTGTTTCTAGAAAATTAAAGCATTGCGTGATTTCCAAATACACCAGAGTAACCAAAATGGCATAAGACGTTGTTTTCTTGGAATATCCGAAATCCCCTGCAATTGTACAATATTCCTTATATTTTCTTCTGGATCATGAAAGGGATTGAAAAGGAAGGAGAACGGTAACTTCGACATCCTCCAAATGGCCACGGAAGTGGGGCAGGTAAAAAGGCAGTGGTTAATGGATTCACTTGCCGAACAACAACGCTGACACGTATCATCAAAATGAATACCGCGAGTGTTTAACCTTGTTGCAGTTCCTAAGGCCTTAGATAATACTCTCCAAAGAAAATGTTTTAATTTAGGCATTATAGGCAGTTTCCAAATTTGACTTTTCAATTTGGGATCACCATGAGGAATTGGGGGAGCATTTAATTTAATAGAAGGAGAATGTCGAGCAAACCAGTACCCGGATGAAACGGTATAAATATCATTCTTCCTATAATTCCACACCATATTGTCATGACCTATTGTTTGTCGTATGTACAGGGACTTTGCAAGGACGGCATCCTCTTGTGTCAAAAGCCGAGCTAGAGCTTCATCATCCCATCTACGAACACAGCCACTCTGAATAATTAATTCATCCACTGTATGTGATGCAGTACTGTCTGTAGGATGAGCCGGACGTGGGGGGTGAGTAGGTAGCCAATTATCCTCGAAAAGTCTTGTGTCCCTCCCATCACCAATGATAACACGTGTTCCACTTTTCAAAAGTTCAATTCCAGAGAGGATGGAAGACCATCCATATGACTGATTAGTCAGTTTTTTGGATTGGAAAAGATGATCGTCACGGGAATAACGAGCCTTATACAGTCTAGAGAACAGACAATCTGGTTTTTCAATTAACCTCCAAGCTTGCTTTGCAAGCAATTCATCATTAAAGAGGGATAGATCACGGAATCCCAAACCACCTTCTGATTTCAAGTAGTGTAGTCTCTTCCATGCCACCCACGGGATTCCTTTCGATTGATTTCCTTTCTCCTACCAAAAGCGCATTAAAATCTGTTCTAGATCCTTAATCACTTCAGCTGGCAATTTAAAGCACGACATTGAGTATACTGGGGTTGCAATGGCTATAGATTTTATCAAAACCTCTTTTCCTGCAGCCAACAAATAACGACCACTCTAATGGGACGTTCTATGATGTACTCGGTTAGTAATGTCTTTGAAAAGCTCCTTCTTGTTACGTCTAAACTGTTCAGGTAATCCTAAATATTTTCCACAGCCTCCGTGTTTAGTTATTCCGAGAATATTCTTCAATCGGTCTTGAACATCTCCCTGAATGCGTGATCCAAATGTGATGACCGATTTGTCTTGATTTATCTTTTGACCCGAGCAAAGTTCATCGGTTCGAAAGATCTCGCTCAGTACTCGACAGTTCTGCTGATTAGCTCGACAACATAACAGCGAGTCATCTGCGAACAACAAGTGTGTAATAGAAGGAACCCCAATACCCACTTTAATCCCCTGTATTTTCTTTTTGCGGACATTAACATCAAGCAGGTGACTCATAACATCAGCACAGAGAATATACAGATAAGGAGACAATGGATCTCCTTGTTATAATCCTCTTTGAGGTGTAATCAAACCTTGAGGTTTCCCATTAATCAGGACTGAGTAAGTAACAGAGGAAACTGAAGCCATAATCCACTTGATCCATACTTCTGAAAAGCCAAACGCTCTCATAGTTTGTTCCAAAAATTTCCATTTAACACGGTTATATGCTTTACTGATATCTGTTTTGACAGCTAAGTAAGTTTGTGATACACGTTTTCGAGACTTGAGAGAGTGCATCAATTCATGTGCTATCATAACATTGTCTGTAATCAGTCTTCCTGGAATAAATGCAGACTGAGAATCATCAGATACAATTTGATCAAGAGATGATTTCAACCGGTTGACTAGAAGCTTTGAAACTATCTTGTACAGTACATTTCAGAGTGCAATAGGACGATATTCAGAGAGTGTTGCAGGGTTTTTTGTTTTAGGAATCATATAAATATTTGTGTGATTGATTCCCGGAGTGAAATAGCCATTTCTGAAAAAAGACTCAACCTCTTGGATCACATCATCTGCTACTATGTCCCAACATTCTTGATAGAATCTTGCTGTTAAACCATCTAGTCCAGGTGCTCTGTCTGCTCCAATTTGACATACAGCTTCGTGGATTTCCTCACGTGTGAAATCTCTTGTAATATGATCATTGATTTCCGCCGTCACTATGGGTTTGAATTCATCGAAAATTGCAGGGATTACAGGGTTATTGTCGCTACTATATATTTGCGTGAAAAATTCCTCTGCATGTTTACCAATAGCCAGGTCTCCCTGATACTCAACACCGTTATGATCCTTGATCATGTGAATTCTGTTACGAGCAAAACGTGCTTTAGTACAAGCGTGAAAAAACTGTGAATTCCTATCTCCCAGATTTAGCCAATTGTTTCGACTCTTCAGTTGCTAATATGTTTCCTCATTTCGATAAGCTTGTACTAGTTCTTTACGGATTTGGGGAATGGTGTCTCGAACTTGACTATCACGAGAAGACATAGCAAATTCAAGTTCCAATTGAAGTTCTTCTATCTGTTTTGCAGAATTTAGTTTTGCCTTTTGTCGTAAAAAAGACATTGATTTCCTGCATTCACGAATGCAGTCCATAATCGAAGCTCGTGGGGAAGACTTAAATGCATTCCAACCTCGGGAAACATATTGCTTGAACTCTTTAACTTGTAGCAAACGTTTATCAAAACGAAAAGGCTTCCTAAATTTCTGATGTACAAAAGCTACAATTGTCAAGACGGGACGATGATCAGACCCACCACCGGATTAGCCAGCCAGTCTGGGTACTTCACCTCTGTGATGGATCCGACTTTCAACAGTCTATCCACTTCGTCGTTTACTGCTTGTGCCCGTTTAGGTCCCAGCTTGCGTCTCTTTTGCTTCACCGGTTTGAACGTTGGGTCAACGTTGAGCTCATGACAGGCGATGCTGATGTCGATCCCTGGCATATCATCTGCAGCCCAGGTGAATGTGTTTACATTCTCCTTCAAGAAAGAGATTAACTCTGACTTGATGGGCTCTTCCAAGTTAGCACCGATTTCCACGCAGCGCTCCGGGTGATCATTATCAATGCACACTGAGATTACTGGCTCACAGGACGGGGCATCGTCTGTTCGCATATAAGCCAAGAAACTGTGCTTGAGAGGCAGGGAACTTAGCCAACCATTAATTAACTATGACACGATCCAAACAGCACTTGACAACATGCCTCCCTCGTTGACCAACCCAGGAAAACTTATCACCAATAGATCGCAAATCTGAGAAGTCACAAACACTATATAAATTCCGGAAATCTTCAAAGCTCTTTTCATCTCGTTGTAGACCCCCATCTTTTTCATCATTTGACAATATTTGAAATCCCCAACTAGTAGCCAAGGCCCTTGTCTTGTTTGTTTAAATCTTTTAATCCTCTTCTTGAACACAAGACAAATAAAATGCCATGCCATTGTATTCAAACATAACCATCAATCATCCTTACAGAATCAAACAACTTAGTAAAAACTACATCTTTCTTCCATAACACTGTTATACCTCCACTTCTGCCACGAAGAGGTACAGAAAACACGAAATCAAATCCTAATGAAACACACACATCACGCACAACATCACACTTATTTAAGGTTTCTACTAAAAACAACATATCTGGACACAATTTCTTACACAACTCCTTCAATCTTTCTTTTGTCAGCGGCAACATAAGGCCCTGACAGTTCCAAGATATGATCTTCATGATGACTGTGGGGGTACCGGGCCCCCCGCGCCTCCGTCCATTGGTGGTTGATCAGTACTTGATCCTTGTGTGTCACGTTTCTCCTTCTTCTTGGCCGATACAGGTCCACCCGATCGTCAATGCTCCTTAAAGGCTCATCCAACATCTCTTGCACTTCCATACGCCGACGCTTTTTAGTTGCCAAATCTGTACTAGCTTCTGCATAATCAACAAAACCATCCAGAAAATCCTCTTCTTGAAATCTCCTCTTATCCGTATTGACTGGAACATTGAAATCAGATGACATATCCGAGAACTCCATTTAAGGCAGGGGAGTAATGTGCCCAAACACATCCGGTTTGATATCTTCATTCAGAATTTGGCATGATTCCTCAGAGTCAGAATCATCATTGTTACCATAATGATGTAAAATAGTGTCGATCTCTCTACGCTTTTCAATGCACAAACGTGGTGCAGCTTCATGGTTTACAAATTCCGCAAATATTCTTCCGAAGTCGCCTGCTTTGAACTTGCATTTTGCCATCTTTGATTGCAGGTAACGCCATGTCTCTGTCGCCATGTCCCTATCATGATTGAGGGGACCCTCTGGCATCATAGGAACGGAAGGTGGACCTGCAATTAGACCAGCAGAATCATAAGCAGTAGTATCACGTTCATGTGCATCATCGCCATTAGTGTGATCTTCATTTGGGGACTGCTGTGCATCTGGATCGTTAAAATCATCATCGAAGTTCATAGGGCATTCCTTGGAATCATGATCAAGCATTCCACACTTGATGCAAAAATTGCGAAGCCTCTCATACTGAAACTTAAGGATAGTGTTCTCTCCTGGAGAAAACTGGAAATTGCGTTGAAAACGCAGTGGATTATCAATGCTCTAATTGATCTTGACACGAACAAAGGCAGCGAGATTAGCGTTCTCATCAAAGTCGACAGACACCACTGGACCAATTGAACCACTGATGAATCACATCATTGTAGTAAGATATTGCAGCGGGATTCCACGTATCTGTACCCAGAACGGAATGATCTTGAGATCAGCATCAGTTATATCTGGCCTCCACATGTGAGTCACAAGCATCCACTCATTAAAAGACCAAGGACCATGATGCAAAACCAAATGTATTGCTTCCTCAGACGAAAAGACGAATTGGAACTTCGTAGTATCCACCATCCGTCCCACCACTTGATCAGCAATACCCCATAGTCGAGGCATTTGTCCAATTAACGCTCGCATGTTTTTCTTCTTTGGATTGACCAAAACCTCAACGATGGAGAACCAGTTCACTCGCGCCGCTTGGGCACACACTGCTTCCGGAAGAGCAATCGGTGCTGCACCCAAGTCGATCTCTTGCATGCGTCGTCGAAGGTTATCACTCATCGTTCTCAAAATCCAGAAAAACTAATGAAATTGGAAAAAGAAAAAGCAACTGTTCGGCTTTATAGTGAAGGAGGGCCATGGCGGTTTTAAATCAATTAACCAACAAAACCGCCAGAGGGAATCCTCAACGGAAAGAAACCGACAAACTTGACCCAAAGAAATCGGAGAGAAACTGTCGGAACAGTGCGCTCATGAAGAGAGAGAAGAGAATTGGCAAAATCGCCATTACATTCGCACAGAGAGAGAGGAAGAGAGCTTTTCCCTCTGGGAAATAACTACATACCAATGTTGTCGCTTCAAAACCTCTTCTCCTTATATGCAAATTCAATTGCTACAGAACCTTATTTCGCAATCTCCATTAAAGCATTGGAAGCTACCTCTGAACTCAATCTGGATTACCCAAAACTCATTTCTGCTCAGCTGTCACCAATTTCGAAAGACATTGAGCAATGGAAGCTTCGTTAAATTCGAGTCTTTTTAATTTTTACTAGAGACAATTTATTATTATACAAAGAAAAATGACTCATGACTTTGAATAAACCAATAGGTGTTTACTGTGAAGTTGTTCTTCGTAAATATTAACAAAAGTCTTAACAACAGTCCCAATTTTTTAAAACTTTCACATATAATTTCCTTTTTTTGTTATAAAGAATCACACTAAAAATTCTCAATGATTATTTTAAAAAGTCCAAAAACAAATCTTCATATCTTCAAAATCTCCCTCAAATCTCTTTAAATCCAAATCCTATTAAACTTTTTAAAATCATGGATCCAATACACCCCTTAGATAGTTCTGTTTTTTTTTTTTTTGTCAACAGATCGTTCTATTAAATAAATAAAAAATAAAAATAAAAATAAAAATAAAAAACCAGTAAAAGATTTGAAACCTCTTCAGACATATGGGTTAGAGCATCCGTAACGCGAGTATTTACTTAGGTCTTTAGCAATTTTTTTAATTAAAAAATATAAGTAGAAGAAAAAATTTGTTGGAAACGTTTCTTTAATGAGTACCGATAGAGACGTTTCTTCCCTACTTTTAATATTAAAAAAATTGGGAAGAGATCAAAAACGGTATTTGCATTGTGAATGCTCTAAGATGTGTTGTGTTCGGTCTGAAAAGTAAATTATTTGTTTTTCCCAATAACAATAACAAAAAGAAGGAAAATCTTTTTTTTTCCGCGGTAACAACCAAAAAAAAAAGGAAATATTGGATCTCTCTGCGAGTAAATATGGATCTCCACCGTCGGAAAATTTTGGGAGCCACCATGAAACGCGAGGACGATGATGAGAAGGACATGTTCTGCGGCAGCAGAAAGTTAGATCCAATCCCTCTTGATCTAAAGATATTTAGTTTTCCTGCGAGATTTGGGATAAAGCCACACCAAAAGAAACGCAAGGAGCGAGATGGCAACGATAGCGAGGTCGATGAGAAGAAAGGCACAAGTCAAAGTTGTAAGCTACCTTTGATCCCTCTTGATGTAGAGGCGGAGATTCTGTCTAGATTACCAGTAAAGTCTCTTATGAAGTTCCGATGCGTGTCTAAGATGTGGTCTTCCATCATCCGAAGCCAAAGATTCGTCGATTCTTACTACGCTTTGTCCTCTGCGACGCGGTCGCGGTTTACAATTGCTTTCGGTAACGGTTTATTCATCAAGGGTGATGGCATGCCTTATCGGTTCATCTCCTCGTCTTCACACGAGGGAGAGGAATCTTCTTCTTTGGTTGCCAACCTCGACATGAAAATACCTTCCGTGCGCTTCGATATCGGCTCCAACTGTCCTTCCGTCCATGGCTTTCTCAGTTATTGCTCTCGTCATCGGTTGACTATATGCAACCCTAGCACAGGGCAAGTATTTACCTTTCCCTGCAAAGGACCCCACACATCCTTGGGATACGATCCTGTTGATGGTCAGTTCAAAGCATTGACCCTTGTGTCAGCAATTGACGATCAGCTGGATAGTGGTTATTTAGTGCACGAGGTTATAAGGCTTGGAGGAGAAGGAAGATTATCACGCAATGAGGTTACCTCCCCGCTTTATTACCCTGTAACTAGTGGACTATGCATCAATGGTTGTTTGTATTATGGTGCATGGGCCCCAAGATGGAGATCGAATCCTGTGGTTGTGTGTTTTGATGTTAGATCCGAGAGGCTGAGTTTGATCAAAGCTCCTAAGGATGTTGTGGTTTCCCATAGCAATTCAATATTCATAGAATACAAAGGTAAGTTAGCTTCTTTTGGAAGACGCACTTGGAGCTTCTCTAGATTTGATTTATGGATTCTAGAGGATGTCATGACACATGACTGGTCCAAGCAAACATTTGAACTCCCCTTAACTTTGGTGAACATGACTTCCCCGGGCACCAACAAAGCTGGTGAAATCATTTTTGCCCCAAAAGAGCTGTCATGTAAAGTCCAACCCTTCTACATTTTCTACTACAATGTAGAAAGAAAAAGCATCAGAAGAGTTAGGATCCACGGAATTGGAGATGATCAAGGGTTTAGGCACCGTTATGGATTCGGAAAGGCATGTTGCGTCTCTATGTCACCCCAACACGTTGAAAGTATTGCCTCTTTGTAATGTGTTTTATGTCCTTCTTCAAGGATCTTAATGTAAAAGCGTTTTTCTTACTCCATAAATAAATTATTTAAGAGTTTAGTTTGTTATCAACACCAAGCAATATAGTTTAGTTTGTTATCTTGCCCCCAAGAGAATCTTTCCAGTGATTGTTTGTTTTGGAGCTTAGATTTGAAAGCCCATGTTTTATCAAAGCTCCTGAGAATGTTGTGGTTTGGGAAACTCTTGAGTATATTCTCTGGTTTAAACTGATCCTCCAACTGTGGTTCTGTTTTCTTGTTGATGTCATTTCATGTTCCAAAGACAATGGAGGGAAGCCAGGAACAGAACAATTAGGTAAAGCTGGTCTTTCGTCACACTATGCAAATCTAGTCCAACAAACCGATAGTATTGTAAGCTTCCAGGTCCTCACCATTCCTGTTCTGATACATATTTCCTTGCCTCGGTTCTCACATTGTTTAACCTGTTTAGGCTCTCTTACATGGTTTTATGGCTTGTCGCAAAAACCTTGTAGTTGAGATTGGGTTCCAGCTTGTGATCTCGAAAGGAAACTAACAAAGAGATTCCACAAATTTCTTAACCTTTCACCATCATTATCAAAAGCTGCATAAACAAGGGACCCATTGAACATGGATACTCATCTCGAACATGTACCATCTCAATTTCAGGTAGATTTCTTTCATCTGTTTTTTTTTTTTTTAATCCTCAAAATTATTCCTAAGATAACAAGTTGTTCTACGGTTAATTTTCTTCGGAACGTCAACCAGCAAAACAAGCATCATCATGTGCAGCAGGAGTTTTACAGAACTTTGATTGACTCATGGGATCAAACTATCATCCAGACACAGTCTATCCAATTCGTATCCAACAAGCCTAGCTTCTACATACAGTTGGATGCTCCTGCTCAGTCATTTTTGTTTTGTCTTACAGGCCACACGTCATATAATCAGTATAATATATGTTTCTGGATGCTTATTACAATATTACGTCTGAAAAAAAAAAAAAAAAAAACTCAAGTCAAGGTTACTTATAGGTGTTTTGTGATAAATCTTTCTCTTGTAGCGCTCGCGTTTTTTGGTTCATTGATTTCAATAATCCAAAGATGATGTATACATTTGCTATCCAAATTTATTTATGTTTAACAGTTGAAGGCTAGTAACTAAATTGTGTTTGGATGTTCACTTTCGTCAAAATGGTAGAAAATTCGAATCCCACATGTCAGAGAGAATGATGCAATGAGCCTAATATCATTTCTCATTCATTTCGACGTTACTCTCAAGATGTAAATTAACTTGTGAATATTAACATTAATTTATCTTTTACTGACAGGAGAAAAAATGTTGTTGCCTTTTTTTTTTTCCAGTAAGGTAAGATTCGAAAAATAGGTTGACTAAAATAATAGGTGTAGTCAATAAAATAAACCTCCTCTCCAAAATTGACTAACATGTTGAGTTTAAGTAAGTTCATGATTTTGTATACCAAGTTCATGAATATATGACATTATTGTTTCTTTTTGTATGACTCAAACTTTGTTGCTTTAAACACCAAATAAAACAGTAATGAGAAACAAAAAATAATAATGAAGAAAATATTCCATTTTTTAAATAAGGGAGAATTACTAAAATAACCTTCAAAAGTTGGAAAATGACTAAAATGATGCCAATTTTTGGAAATTACTAAAGTAATCTTTTGTACCTATTATATCCTTTTCGCATGTGTTGACAAAAACGTAATAACGAAAATGCCATTAATGAATTTTTGCCACGTCAGCAAAAAAACGGGGGAATTAAAATAAATCTATCACTCTTTGGTGATAGATTTAATAAATCTATCATAGACTTATTTTAATAGATGTTATGGTAGACATATTTTGGAACGATATATTTATTTGCTATGATGATAGACTTAATAAGTCTACGAAAGACTTAATAAGTCTACGAAAGACTTAATAAGTCTACGAAAGACTTAATAAGTCTACGAAAGACTTAATAAGTCTACGAAAGACTTAATAAGTCTACGAAAGACTTAATAAGTCTACGAAAGACTTAATAAGTCTACGATAGACTTATTTGTCTTATATGGTAGATTTAATTGGAGTGATAGACTTATTATTAGTGGTGGTAGACTTATTTCTTTACGTAGTGATGATATATTTAATATTTTGATGGTAGACTTAATTACCTGTGATAGATTTATTTTCTTTGCCGATAAACTTGTTTACCTATGCATGTTATGATAGATATGTTTATAGTTATGACAGATTTATTTGACATTGGTAGACTTATTTCTTTTAACGATAGACATATTCAATTTTTGGAGTTTTACAGATCTGCCACGGCTGATAGATTTATTGGGACCATGGTGGTAGACTTATTAAGTCTATCGTAGACTTATTAGAATATAATGGTAGACTTATTGACCTATGAGTGGTAAAAGACGAATTTGCCCTTGCATTAACTTCATATTCTTCATTGGTGAAACTAGGGTTGGCCGCCATCAACGAAGAGAAACATGTACTTTTCATTTTTCTTGGGTTTTTTCTCTTGATTTTCGTTTCTTTATTCTCTCCTAACTTTTCTGGGATTCTTCTCTTGATTTTCTTCTCTTGATTGAACTGTTTTCATCGATCTCCTCCATCTCAACGAAGAGAAACTGTTGTAGATCTGTTTTTTCGTAACTTCAATAACTTCTTCAATCTCCTCCAAAGATGCACCAAAGAGAAGTGAACAATGGGTCAAGGAAAGCAATCATTTCAGTCCGATACAGATTTGAATCTTGGGAAGCTCTTTGTCGGAACAAATTCATATCTGCCACAATATGTTGCAGAACAAACCATTAAGTTCATAAGTCTACCATAACATAACGTCATAAAATATATAAATCTATCATAACTTCATATTAAATATACGAAAGTCTATCATAACGTAAAAATAAATCTACCACAAAGTTCTAAAAGTCTATCACAACATCCTAATAATTTTAACATAAGTCTACCATAACGAGTAAACTTACCATATCACCTAACCAATTGTATCTGAAGTCATCCTTTCGCCACAATTGTTTTGGTGTTATCAATTTCATGTAGAATTCTATTCCTGCAAGAGGGATATCCAAAGGATTCTCTCTAAAACCCGAAAATGTCAAAACATGAAAATGATCATGAAGCTTTATTGATCTTTTTATTATACGTACATTCGTTTCTGGTTGTTTACATAAGCGGCAACATATATCACATACATTATACTACAAAAGAGAACCGAATGTACAAAACTGCTCACAATACAAAAAAAGAGAGCTAAATCCTGAACATGTCCGAGGTATTTCTCAAATATGCATTGCTTCATACCTTCGCTCCTATCTTTTGAGCAACCTGCAAAACAAAGAAACATTCATTACACAATAATAAAGACAATGGGACGTATGTGATTCAGCATCATCATCACGATAAGTAGACAAACAATCACAAAGGCAGAACAGCTAAAAACATTATTGAGCATGTATATATGAACTAAATAGAAAAGGCTAAGTAAACTCACAAGCTTCATGATGGCAAAGTTACAAACGAAAAAGAAAACCAATTCAATCTAAGCTACTAATTGCAATCTCAGAATCTACGAGTAACAGAAAGGTCAAGTGAGTAATGAGAAATCAACATGTTTAAAACAAAAAGCTCATAAATCATCATCACATAAAACGCTAATCTACAAAAGTCTACCATCAAGCAATATATCAATTTTTTTAACCTAGAAATAAATCTATCATCAAGTAACAATTAAATCTACCATCAAACAATCAATACTTTAACCTAGAAATAAATCTACCATCAAGCTATAAATAAATGTATCATAACTATCAAATTTTTAAAAAAATCAAGACAATACAAAAAAATAAATCTATCATCACATTAAAACAAATCTATCACCAAGTAAATACCTCAAATCGTCACATTAAAACAAATCTATCACCGTAAATACCTCAAGTAAATAAATCTATCACCACATTAAAACAAATCTATCACCAAGATAATACACAGTAAATACAAAGTAAATACCTCAAAGCCGGATTTGTAAATGTGGTTCTCGGATTCGTCGCCGGAATCATCGCCGGAATCGTCAAACCTAAAAAAATCATGAACAAATTTTAGAAGGTTTCGATTTTTGAGAAGGTTTCGAATTTCGAGACAAAACACTAGATCTATTTACCGAGAGAAGCTCGAGACTATCGTCACCGTTGCCGGAGGAAGAGAGAGCTCGAGAGGATATCACGGCGGAGGAGGAGAGAGCTCGAGGAGAGACGCCGGAGGAGGAGAAACCTGAAAAAAACCTGATAAACTTTTAGAAGGTTTCGATTTTTGAAACAAAAATCCTAGATCTAAAAACTTTTTCATCGTTATGGAAACAAAACCCTAGGTCTAAAAACAAAATCTACTTCGGCGGAGAGAACACGGGGAGAGAAGACCTCACCGGAGAGAGCTTGGGTCGTGCCGGAAATTAACGGAATTTGCAGAGCCGCCGGAGAAGAAGACAGGAAGAGGAAGACTCGGGTCGTCTCGGCTCGTCTCGTCGCCGGAGGGGAGAAACGAAGAGTTCGGCGCAGAGAACACCGGAAGAGGAAGACTCGCCGGAGAGAACTGAGGTCACCGCCGGAAATCGCCTGAGAGCCGCCGGGGAAAGAGAGAGAAAGAGTTTGGATGAAAATGAAAGTTTATTTAGGGTTTGAGAAATCGGGTAGATTGTGTTGTGATTCCTTTTTCTTTTTTTTTTTAAAAAATTTGTAATAATGGCAATTTTGTAATAAAAATGAATTTTTAAAAATTAAAGGTTTTTTCACCATACTTCCCCAACTTTCAAATCCTAGAAAATTGTTTGAGATTGTTTTAGTAATTATCTCTTTAAATAATCGATAAAATATGTCAAAAGATAATTATTACAGTCAAAAAAAAAATGATAGACCAGTAACAAAATCAATGAGATTTAAATTATTAAAAAGAAAGAAACTGACATTGTTATACCTTTTGTCTTAGCTCGTAAACTACATTTTCCGACCCTTAAAGTCTTCGAATTAACCGATTTCCCCCACTCCTTCCTCGTCGTGAATGGAACCGACGGTAACACCGTTGGAGCCGGAGGCTCAATTGGGAGATGAATTCGTTCACGTCGATGACCAAAGGCCTCCCGGAGAAACCTCATTAAGCGACAGCATAGTGAATGTGGAGAACGAGGAGGAGGAAGAAGAACATAGCGATTCCGGTTCAGTGATAACCGGCGTCGGTTCGATCGTTGAGTCTGGTGACGATGGTATCTACAGTGGAGAGGATGGTGGTGACTTTGCTGTGGAGACGAAGACGAAACTGGAGCTGCCTGAGGAATATGCGAAAAGCGTTATGGTTCTAACGTGCGATTCCAAAGCTGAGGGAGGATCTTGTGATGTGTATTTGATTGGTACTGCTCATGTATCAGAGGTATCTTCTTTTAAAAATTGAAACTTTCTGACTGAATTTGTGATTTTTTGTTGAAAGATTTGAGCTTTATGCAAGGAACATTGTGAATTTGTGAAAATATGGTTTATAATGACTTGAAATTGAGATCAATGTTCATATGCATAATGCATTGTGTAGTTGTTTTGATCGTTGCCGTTTTTGTTTTGTTTTATAGGAATCATGTCGAGAAGTTGAAGCTATAGTCAGCTACATGAAACCAGAGGTTCTTCTCTTTTACAGTGAACTATTTTATATATCTTTCTCTCACTCTCTAAGTACGTGGCTGTTGTATTGCAGGTCGTCTTCGTAGAGTTGTGTCCAAGCCGATTGTCTATTCTCACTCCTCAGGCTGTGAAGGTTTTTGCTCTACATAATGCCTATAAAATTCTCTGGTTTTAGTTTAACAATGTGATAACCCTGGACTAGACTGTGCATCATCTTAAGATTAGCCAAAATTTCTACTGGAATTACTGGAAAACTTTGTCTAGAGAATGAACTTCACATGTTTTTCTATGCGATGATATATCACACGTAGTTATCTACCAGATGTACATATCTTGTAGCTCTTCTTCTTGTGCAGTATCCATGTTCTTTATTCTGGAAAGTTGCGATGTTCTTGGTTTTTTCCAGGTTCCGACCGTGTGGGAAATGATAGACATGTGGAAGAAGAAACACAATCCATTCGGAATAGTCTATGGATGGTTTCTTGCAACGGTATGCTTTCTCCGTTTATATCTTCTTTGATGATAGCTTAAATTTTCGTACCGTTAACTTACATCCTTTTCTTATGTTATGTTTAGATCGCCAGCAAGCTTGAAGTTTTACCTGGTGCTGAGTTTCGTGTGGCATATGAAGAAGCAGACAAATATGGTGGCAAGGTGATTTTCTAGGTGATCGTCCAGTACAGGTGGCTTTTGGTGATTCAAGAATATGTGTTTATAGTCTTAAAACTTTCTCTTGAGGAATGTTATGCATTGGTTATTTCAGTTTTCAATCAGTTTTTCACTTGAAACAGATCACGTTAAAGAGAACTTGGGCTAAAATGCCTCTATGGCACAAAGTAAAGTTTCTGTACAGCTTAGTGTTTCAAGCTGTCTTTCTACCAAGCCCTGAGGAACTTGACAAGATGGTACAAAGTCTTTTGCTTACTTTTTTCTTTTTCGTTTTCTCTTTAAAGTTTATGTGCTTCAAGTCAGTGTAAATAATGAGTAATGATTAAATTGTATGGATTTTAGCTGAAAGCTATGAACGATGTGGATATGCTGACATTGGTGATTCAAGAAATGAGCAAGGAGTTTCCATCTCTCATGGATACACTTGTGCATGAGAGAGATAAGTTAGTATTTTATTCCTCTCTCTCTCTAAATATAAAGTTCATCAGATTAATTGACGGCTTTCTCTAAAACTTGCATTATCAGTAGTAGTTCTGTTGAATGTGTATCTTATATGATGCTTCTTGAAACCCAAAAGGTCTCTCCTGGAGTCCTAAACACCATGATGATCATAAGAGATTTCTCTGTTTCTCTTATTTGCTAAGTTTTAAAAGTGAACAGTAGTTTCCTGATTATTTCGAAAATTGTTGCGTTAGGTACATGGCATGTATGTTGTTAAGAGTTGCAAGTGAGCATAGCTCGGTCGTGGCAGTTGTTGGTAGAGGGCATCTTCAAGGGATCAAGAAGAACTGGAACCAACCTATAAAGGTTAGTAGCCACAATCTTTTTTCAATCTCGATTTTGATTAAACGTCACAGAGATGAGCTAATCAATATTGTGCTAATGGTATTGCAGATGAAGGATCTGTTGGAGATACCGAAGAATGAATCAATTTTTACTGTAAAGAATTTTCTGACATCTCTGGCGATTCTAGTCTGTTGGACAGGTATAGTTTCCCGCATATCTATTGCAAGCAGAAGTTAAACAAATCTCGAGGCAGAGAGAATAATCTCTCATGAGGCCAATAAATATTAGGCTAAATAACAGATGATTTTACATAGATTTGCAGTAGCTGTTATAATCTATGTTGTCATGATTTTATTTATCTTTGGTTTATCGGTTGAATAATTTCGTAACAGTTATACAAATCAAAAATCTTTCCCCTCCAGTTCTTCACTCAACTACTACTTTCTTTAAAGAAAAAAACTATCTGGATTCCTCTACAATGAATCCAGTTTTTGACTCATGTCTCACGTCTCAAACCTTAAGCTGATTTACAAGTAGTATTATTTTCGCTAACTACCTAATCGAATATCATGCCAAATTCGATCGAATATCACGTATAGACCCATAGTGTAACAGAGTAACAGACACACACACAGACAATGACACAAACAAGACCCAACTACACATCAAGTTACTATCATGAATTTCTTATTTTCCCCCAAGTCCTTTTTACATGCATTCAGCAACTTGTACTTTTCGCTGTATATATACATAACGCATTGTGAATTCACAGTATCATTTTTTATCCCATAAACATCATTTTTTTTTGTAAATATGATTGTGACAATTGTCTCATACACCCAAGAATTCACCATGGAAATCAGCGAACAAGAATCTGTGTTGAACATTAAGAGCATGTGCAATGAGAGAGACCATTTAGAGTCTCTATCCCTTTTTTTATTAATAAAATGGATAGTTTTAGTAGTAGAAACCTAAGAGAGAGACTTTGTATTTTTGTATGCTCCAATGGGAGAAATTCTAATGATTTCTTAAAATTTTTTTTTAAAAAATCTAGTTTTTATTTTACTTTAAACTTCTATGTTACATAAAGTTTACATTATATTTCTTATTAAACTTCAATTTGACATAAAAAAAAAAATTTTACATTAAACTTCAGTTTTTATTTTACATTACAACATTAGAAGAAATACTAAAACATTACAACAAATAGAACATAAAATATTATACATTACACTTGTGATTGATTTTTGAGCTTAACCAAATTTTTGCCAGATGTGTTCAACCAAATCAGCTTTTAATTTGTGATGCATATCTGGTGCTCGAATTTTTCTTCGGGTATCCATCATATTTATAATATTTGTTGCCATGTTTGTGGAGTACGAGTAATCCACATTAGAACTTCCGCCTCCTTCTCCTTGTTGGAATTCTTGAACATTAAAGTGTTGGTATCCTTCTCGTTCGTCTTCAACTATCATATTGTGGAGTATGATACAAGCTCTCATAATCTTTTCAATTTTTTCTTTATCCCAAAACAAAGCTGGATTTTTGACAATGGCGAAACGAGCTTGCAAAACTCCAAAAGCCCTCTCGACATCTTTACGGGCAGATTCTTGGCGTTCAGCAAATAAACATGCTTTTGGACCTTGTGGTTTAGGTATAGATTGGACAAAAGCTGCCCATTTGGGATATATACCATCTGTCAGATAGTACGCCAAATGGTACTCCGTTCCATTGACAAAAAAATTAACTCTCGGAGCTTGACCATTTATAATGTCATCAAAAACGGGCGACCGATCCAAAACATTTATATCATTTAGGGTACCTGGCGGTCCGAAAAAGGCATGCCAAATCCAGAGATCGTATGAAGCTACCGCTTCTAAGACTATTGTCGGTTTCCCAGAACCTCGTGTATACTGGCCTTTCCAAGCGGTTGGACAATTCTTCCACTCCCAGTGCATACAGTCAATGCTTCCTATCATCCCGGGAAATCCGCGTTCTTCTCCCATATAAAGTAGACGTTGAAGATCGTCTGCTGTGGGTCTTCTGAGGTACTCGTCGCCAAAGAGATTTATAATTCCGTCAACAAAATTTTCCAGACATGAACGGGCTGTACTTGCACCAAGACGTAGGTATTCGTCAACGGTATCAAGTGCCGTGCCATAAGCTAATAGACGAATTGCGGTTGTACACTTCTGAAGTGCCGATAGACCAAGTCTACCCCGAGCATCTTGCTTCTGTTTAAAGAAAGTGACTTCGTTGGAGAGCCGATGAACAATACGCAAAAACAATGCCTTGTTCATCCTAAAACGTCGCCGGAAAAGGTGATCCGGGTAAATTGCGTTTTCGCTGAAGTAATCATTCCACAATCTTATGTGGCCTTCCTCTCGGTTTCTTTCTATGAAAGCTCTTTTCTTCTTGGATGAGGTTGCCTCTGCTTGATCAGCTAAATCAATTAAGAGGTTTTGGAATGTGTCTTCGTAAAACTGATCATAAATCTGATCATAAGTTTCATCAAAGGGATTTTGGGAAGAAGAAGCCATAAGAAAATAGAAGAGATGAGAGAATTTGGTTAAAGTGAGTACGAGGATTTGGTAATTTAGAGAGGTTGGAATTTGAGAATGCACAATGAGAATGAAAATGAGAGTATAGATTGTATTGAGAAAAAGAGTTTGTGGACATTGTGTATATTAAAAACGACGTACATATATATAGAACGATGGAGAATCATTTTCTCTTAGAAAGATGGACAATAATACAAAGAACAATAATACAAAGACAAAGCCAAATATGGACCCAAAAGAACAATAATTCTCTTTGAATTTTTCACCCACATGTTGTTGTCTCTTTGTGTAAGCTGCATCTTTACTTTGATGAACCCGTGACTATCTT
Organism: Eutrema salsugineum; assembly: GCF_000478725.1. Lineage (NCBI taxonomy): Eukaryota > Viridiplantae > Streptophyta > Magnoliopsida > Brassicales > Brassicaceae > Eutrema > Eutrema salsugineum. Next base: position 5,283,569 of record NW_006256686.1, on the reverse strand, counting down.
TTCACTTTATGTCTCCACAACACACTTTGAACACTGAAATACAAAGACATAAGTTTAAAAGCCAGGTCAATAAAGATTCTCCTCTAACATTAGAACATTACACATAAGGGACAATTATGAAACTGAACCATACCAAACTAAACACTAACCACATAACAGAGAACTCTAAAACTGAAACATAACAGACACAAACATCATAAAAATAACAGACACCTAACAGACACATAACGGTTACAAACATGACCATGTAACAAGTTCCAAGTCACTGATTCTGCATCATTTCGGAGATAAGCTGCATCTTCAGAGCTTCTTCTTCTTCACAAAGGGGTCCCTTCGCAATAAGGGAATCAAGAAGAGCCATCTTTTGGGTTTCTTTTTTCAAAACCAGTTCTTCTCTTTTCATACCCCACATGTTGCTGAACACATTAACAGCCTCAACCACGTCGACCTTTTTGCCTTTAGCCTTTGCGGCTTTAACACCAGGAGGTCTGACCGTTCCCTGATTAGCTGCACCATTCTTGTTTCCATCTTCATTCCCCTCTGCATTTACATCATCGGGTCTCCTCCTTTTACAGCTTGCATTGGTTTTAATGGCTGACAAATCACACCATTTCTGATCGTTCTTCAGCTCCTTCCAAGCGTGTTCCATACTGAATTTTTTCTTATGGATATTGAAGAAAATAGCATGCGCATTTTTGAGAATGTCATTCTCGTTTTGACCACTAGTTTTTTCTCTTGTTGCAGCCTCATAAGCCCCACAAAACTTGCACACAAGATCATTAATCTTGTGCCATCTTTGTTTGCATTGTCCTGCCTCTCGGACTTCTCCTCCGTTTTGACTCGCTGCAAAATACAAAGCTATGCGGCTCCAGAAAGTTCCATTTTTCTGTTCATTTGCTACAACCGGGTCCTTCGAGGTGTTTAACCAGGCGCTGATGAGAAGGGTATCTTCCGCAAGGCTCCAAGGTCGTCTTATCACCTTGCTCGTCACTCCAACCTCTTCTACTTCATCGATGGAAGCTTGGGTACCAAAGGCAGGGTTTTCTAATGAAGGGTATGGATTTGGGTAAGGGTTTACACTCTCTTGTTGACTTTGTAAAAGATCAACAAAGTTTGAGGGGTTGTTAAATGGGAAGCGAGAAGACATAATGGTTGAATAGAATAGAGAATAGAAAGAGGGAAATGGTTGAAGAAAATTTGACTAATATGAATAGAAAGTGATGAGAACGAGAGAACAGAAAGAGAGAATAGAAAGAGGGAACAGGATGAAAGGAATGCGAAAAAGAGAAGAATTTATAGAAGCATGAAAAACCACAAACAAGAAGCATTCATCATTCTACGCCTACCTTAAACACAACCATATACAAGAAGCATTCATCACAAGGGTTTAGACTTGACTAGACATATATCTACCTTCTACATTAACTAATCCCTTATTCCATTTATTATCTAACACTACCTAAACCCATTTAATACAACTACCTAGTAAGTGATTGTACCTTACCTTTTCAGGATATTGAAGATGGATAGCCTTATGCAGATGTGCTTCTTCTCTCCTCTTCCTGTCATTCCGCAACATTCACTCGGCGTGCATAGAACAAAGGCGACAATAAATAAGAGTTAGCAAAGAGAACCTATACAAACAACAGTTAATGAACTACAACTACACAAACAAGACATGGATAAGACAATCACAGTTAATGAAGTTCAACTATAAAGAAAACAAACAAATATAAAGAACTTGACCAACTATTACCAACGTTCAGGTTAGCTTACAACCGGAACCATAAAGTACCAATGCTCAGAACTTATTTCTTAAACAAAACAAGCAGAGTTAATGAACGTGTCAAACTATAAACAAACTTAAACATATACAAACTGATACAAAGATGGAAGACAAACTTAAACACACCAAAACTGATCCAAATGTAATCGTGAGATTAACTGAAACACCAAGAAGAGTTAATGAGCATGAATTCTCCTCTTGTCTATCTTGTCGAATTACAACTCAAAACAAGAACAAACAAAGCAAAAACAAAATTCCACATTGAGGCGATATGAAACCCAAAGTCGAAGACCATATCATCCCAGACCAAATCGGCATAGAAATCAAATCACAACTTAAACCCGATAAATCTACACCCTTTTATTAAACCATTTCATCCCAAACATAGAATCTAAATACAAAAATCAAAACAATTTCAATTTGACGCTTTGCTTACCTTCGCCGACAGAAGCTTCAATTGATCCTTCATTCCGCCAAGCAGATGTTGCGAGGACATCGTTATCGGGTAGAACGAAGACTGTTTTGATTTCAATCGCCGACAGAAGCTTCAATCGCCGACGGAGAGAACGAAGCTTCAATCGCCGACAGAGAGAACAAGAGTGAAAAAAAAACAAAGTTTTCGGGTAAAAAAAAAGAGAATGCATTTTCTTCCATCTCATTTTTTTGGTTCCAATAACAACACGCCACGTGGTCGCCAAAAACGTTTCTCCAGTCTCTAATTTCGCGACGTCTCTCTTCTTTTTTATGTGTTTTTGTTTTACTTAATTGCTAAAAAATGGTTGGAGACGCAACGTGTATACGCCGTTGCACATGGTCTAAGAAGCGATTAGGACAGTTTCTTCAGATCCCAACATCTTCTTTAACTCTCTTTGTCTCTTGTTGGGAACTCCTCGACGGTCTCGACATCGATGATTACCCAATCATCTCACACGGCACCAGGATCGACCTTACCGTAACTCCCCTTTTCACCGCGCCCTCTTATACTAACCCCGCTGTTAAAAAAATCCACGTCACCGTCAAGTTCCCGTCAAAACAGTTCGACATCGAAGTAGACAAAACCGAAACGGTAACTTTTAATGTTTCATCTCACATCTTGTTACCGTCTTTTAAGTTTCTTGATTAATAAGTTAATGTTTTTGTAGGTAAGTAGCCTGAAGGACAAGATCCACATTGTGGAGAACACACCGATAAAACGAATGCAGTTATACTTCTCCGGGATCGAGCTAGCCGACGATTTTCGAAACCTAAACGAATACGGAATCAGAGAATTCTCAGAGATTGTCGTGTTTCTCAAGTCAATCAACCGAGCCAAAGACGTTGCTCCAGTGAGGAAACTCAGTTTCTTGGTGCAGACGTCATCGAGTTTATTTAACGGTGCGAGGATTCCTGTGGAGATTAATGACTCTTGCACCATATCGGAGATGAGAGAAGGGTTACAAGCTACCAAGATGTTACCAAGAGACGAGTATATATTCGTACACAAGCAACGGATTATGCGAGAGAACTGTAGTCTTCGGTGGCATGGTGTTGAAAATGGTGAGAATCTTTTTGTGTTTAAAGGGTCTATTACTCGTGGAGCTTACTGAGTTTTGCAATATTAAAGTTCGTATTCGAGTTTTTTTTTTAAAAAAAATAGATAAATAATAAATCTGTCTCAAGAACTCGTGACATTATGGTGTGTATTCTGTAGAAATTTATAGGAGGGGGACTTTACTGGACTACTCATTTTCATATATTGATGCGATATATACAAAAAAAAATTAATTTTAATTTAAAAACAACAAATTTAATTTTTAAAGTTTGTTCTCGTTTTTACGTCAGACACGCTCATTACCGACAAAATTAATGGCCTTAGGGAAAAAACTACACTCAACTTAAAAAAAAAAATTGGACCTACTGAACTACGCTCAACTTTCGTTTTTACGTACGCTCAACTTTCGTTTTTACGTACGCTCAACTTTTAAAATGTACGCTCAACTTTTAAAATGTACGCTCAATGTTGTCATTCTTGAAAAGGTCAGTATAAGATTTTATTTTTTATAATATTAATGGACCTTGGGACGGCACAGTTGTGTCCAACCCATTTGGGTTGGGACTGGACGACCCTACCACAAACAGTACGCCTGTTCAATTCAAACGGATGACCACGAATTGAATGATTTGTTAGGTTCCCAAACAAGTCCTCGAGTACTTCAAGCTGTAAATTTAGACAATCTAATTTGGGCAATACAATGTATGACAAAACGATTAGGCTACATGTCATAGTCAACACAATATTATGACTGCATGTCAAAAATTATGGCAAATACATAATCAAATAAATCCCTACATTTCAATTAATATCCATTCGGAGATGCCTTACTTTGGGGATATACCTGAATTTTGAGTTTGCTCATGAAAATCGAAGTAGTCATGTTAAAGCAGATTTCCATAATTATAAAAAAGGTTGTGCTCGTTTGTAAGCAGTTATTTACTATATCGGTTTCGATGCGGATGTATACAATAATCGATTGATAATATCCTGTTGGTAAAAAATATATTAGTTAATTAATAAGAAGAAGAAGAAGAAGAAGAAGAGGGATCCTCTAGAGTCGACCTATCCGGTAGCGCGGGACCTTGTCACATCACCAAGCT
>NW_006256686.1:5139638-5279043 GCF_000478725.1 Eutrema salsugineum | reverse complement strand
GATTTTATTTTGGATCACATTTTACATTCTAAAGACTTAAAAGAGTTTAGTGAAAGGGAATTTGTCAACGGTTTTCTTGACATAGGAAGTGTTATATTCAGCCATTAAACAAGTACATGTGATAATCGAAATAAATAATGGGTTATTAACAAGATTTGCAGCAACTCTTTTACGGCACTTGCGTTCAGTCATTGACCGCATCACTAGTGAAAAGATCACAAAAATATTTAAAAAATCAAAAAAATTATTTAAGGTAGCTGCTCTTTGTAATGGGTGCCATTAAACATTTACATGCAGAAAAGTTATCTGCTTGGCAAAAATAGAGAAGAAAGAGTTGTTTGATCAATGTTTCTTTGGAATCGTAATGATATACATCATGAAATGGTGGCAACATTCAAGACAAATTCAAATAAAAAATACAGAGTTCCGTTGGGTTACGTTTATCAAGCTCATCATGACAATCAAAATGCAGAACCGGAGTTATTAGATTTGCCAAGCATCATATCTTTGGCTTCATTGATCTTAGACGCAAGATAGTGGCTGCCTCCAGCGTCCGGGTGGTTTGCAACCATCACCCTCCGGTGAGCTTCCTTCACCTTCTCTGCCACAACACTCTCCCTGTTTTTTGTAAAACACACCACACACACACAAAACTCAGTCAAGACCACCAAAGAAGAAGAAGAAGAAGAAGAAGAAGAAGAAGAAGAAGAAGAAGAAGAAGAAGAAGAAGAAGAAGAAGAAGAAGAAGAAGAAGAAGAAGAAGAAGAAGAAGAAGAAGAAGAAGAAGAAGAAGAAGAAGAAGAAGAAGAAGAAGAAGAAGAAGAAGAAGAAGAAGAAGAAGAAGAAGAAGAAGAAGAAGAAGAAGAAGAAGAAGAAGAAGAAGAAGAAGAAGAAGAAGAAGAAGAAGAAGAAGAAGAAGAAGAAGAAGAAGAAGAAGAAGAAGAAGAAGAAGAAGAAGAAGAAGAAGAAGAAGAAGAAGAAGAAGAAGAAGAAGAAGCAGCGGTCGTTGTTCCGCAGCCGCCACCGCCTCCACCACCACCAGTCGAACCAGCGGCTCCCGCACAGGCCGAGCCTGATCACGCTGATCCTATCCCGCCTGTACCGTATGCCCAGTATACAGTACACGATCTTCTGGCGCAACCCGGTTGCAGGAACATGAACAAACTCGACCCGGATCGAGCCCCCGGCACCTATTGGTACGTAAATTTTTTCCAACGATATTTTTAAATTAATTAATATTTCGTCTTATATATTTGATATTAATTAACTATTTCTTTTTCCATTTGACTAGGTTTACGACCGACAATGCAGTCAGTCGTAACGTTGCGGATATCATCAAGGGGTTTTTCGTACAACCCCATACCAGCTACAAGAAGCTGGATCGGGCCACACTTGACACTTGGTTCAAGTGTTTTGCGGTAAGTAATTTCCTTTAATTTTAATTTTAAATTTTAACTTTTTACAATAATTACTAACTTTTTTTTTTCCTAGCAAAACTGGCATTGGGAACCATCGGCACACGGACGTGTGGAGACGGCCTTCAAGGAGAAGGTCGAATTCTGCCTCAACAACACCGTTTCCGACTGGAAACGGAAGTGGGAGGTCGACGGCGACAAGGCCAAGCCGGCGCCTATGTCCAATTTCGTCTGGCAGGGCCTTGTCCAGTTCTGGTCGGATCCAATCAACCAGATTACGACCGCCAAGTGTTCCGTATCTAGGTAAGTCGTATTTAATTTCATAAATATTTACATTATTTTTTTCCTTTTAATAGATTCTAATCAAAATATTTTTCAGGAACGCTACTGATGATGCGAGAAATAAGAAGAACGTCCCGCACACTTCCGGCCAGATTCCTTTTGCCGGAAGACGACTTATGATGGTAAGTAAAATAAATCATTAATTTTCTTTCTCAACTAATAAACTCTTATTTTTTGATAATAATTAATTTTTTCTTTTTTATTTTGTAGGTCGAAGATAACGGAGGAGAACTTCCTCCGATGACGAAGGTTTTCGCCGAGACGCATAAAAAGCGTAACGGCGAATTCACGGATCCTCGGGCGGAGGAGATCTACAACGCCGCATGTGCGGCGATCGAGGAGCGACAGACGCAGCTGACTCAGCAGGCGCGTCAAACGTCTCCCGGAGGTAGCTCGGTCCAATCGACCCCGGCGCTGACGGTGGCGGAGATGGACCAGATCTTCGAAGAGGTACGTAATTAATTATAATTACTTTTTTTAATTAATGTAACTTTAGTTTTAAATTATATTTCTAACCATAATGTTTTTATATGTTTGTAGGTTGCCCCAAAGAAAAAGGGGCTGGTATTAGGGATGGGATCCATCCGTGATACCCCGAGAGCTACGGCGACTACTCACGTCCGGGCTGCGGCGGATCCGGTTATCCGCTAGGAGATCGATCAGATGCGGACCCAGTACGAGGCGAGGATCGGCCAGTACGAGACGAGGGTCGACCGTTACGAGGGCAAGCTCGACCTGCTCTACGGTCTTTTCGAGATCATGGGAGCCGACAACCCGGTACTCATGGCGCAGCTGGACAAGCTGAAGGCTGATGGGGTTCTCGGATCGTCTGCCGTCGGGTCATCTACTAGGACTCGACCGCCGGTGCAGACGGACGAGGAGATGTTCCGATCTCTCGGGGTCGACCCTCCTACAGCCGGAGCCGGAGATCAGGTGCCGGCGGGACCATCAAACCGAAGACCCGGCAAGGAGCACGTCCAAGACGATGGGGAGGAAGCCGGTGATGGGATCGACGATCTACAGATAGATTTAGATGACCTGTAGGTTTTTTTTTGTAAATTACAATTAATTTTTGTAAATTACAATTAATTTTAATTTCAAATTGTAAATTATTTTTTTATTTAAATTTTAATTCGAATTTTTTTTTTTTTTTAATTTTCAATTATTTTTTTTTTATTTTTCATATATATAAATCGTCGTATAATCGTCGTAATCGATTTCTTCAAACCGTCGTAATGTCGTCGTACATATTACGACGACTTTACGACTATAATATACGACGACAAATACGACGATTATACGTTCGAGATTTACGACGATTTTACGACGCTATGAAGAAATACTTTACGACTGATTTACGACGATTTTTGCGTCGTATATTTTACGACGATCTTACGTCGACCATTAACGACCACTTAACGACGGTCTAGGCGAAGACCAAGTGGACGCAATTCGATGTAAACGCGTCGTAAATTGTACGACGCATTTACGACGATTTTATTTGCCTCGACGTTACGACGAAACAAAATCGTCGTATATTATACGACGATTTTACGACGATTTGTCTATTACGACGATGAGTTTACGACGATTTTGAAATCGTCGGTAATCCGTCGTAATGGCCCTATTACGACGAATTAACGACCATTTCGGCCGTCGTAAAATGATGTTTTTCTTGTAGTGAACCCTCCATGCGAATATTTCTATAAAATCAAAATTAATATTTTTTTATTAATAAAACCAACCGATAAAGGTAGAAAGGATTTCATATTGACATAAACAAACAATTTGTCATTTTATGATAAAGAAAACATCCTTTTCAGATTAAAACGTACCAAATATAAAAAAATATATTGAATAAATAAGGAATATTCCCAATTTTAATTATTAAAAGTTGAATCCGATAAAATTATATAAAAAATAAAAAGATTATAAAAATAAAAATTTACATTTTCAAAATTCACACGACAAAGAGTTCGAACCCGCGATATACGTATAACAGGAAAGATCTCCTAACCAATTGTGCCAGAATATTTTTTTTGTTGATGACGAAGCTGTTTTGTTTATATTGGTTTGTACTCGGATTTTCAAATAAAACTTTGGGCCACCTATATTCAGATTCAATGCAAATCCATTAAAGATCTCAATAAAAAATTTTGTAAAAATTAAAAATTACCAAAAATCGTTAAAATCAATCAATTTAAACCAATCAAATTATAACAAACACCGACCAATCAGAAAGCTCAAAACTCATTAATCAAAACGACAAAAAACTTTGGGTCGCCTATATTCAGATTCAATGCAAATCCATTAACGATCTCAATCAATTAAAAATTACCAAAAATCGTTAAAATCAATCAATTTAAACTAATCAAATTATAACAAACACCAACCAATCAGAAAGCTCAAAATTCATTAATCAAAACGACAACCTAAACTGTGCATTGAACCACAGCTCAAGTTACTTCCCAAATAATAATATGATATGTCAGACCTTTTTTCATGGTATATGCATTAACTCAAAAATCTAGGACCTTCTTTATTTGTCTTACTATTGGTTTTCAAAGTTGTTTACAGAGATGCATGGACCTATATTTATTAGAACATGTTTCAGATGGTTGTTTCAGAGTTCCGCTCATTTTATGAGGTGGTTCTCAGGTTTGGTTTCCACTTCTCGAACTTTAAATTTTCTATAATTGTGTGATTTATTGAGAAACAATTGAATAATTTGTCTAATATCTTAGGTTTAAGAACCCAATTTTGAATTTGTAGTGAACAAAATAGATTTCAGACGACTACAAACTATAGTTAAAGTCTAATAACAATATCCAATATGCTCCGTCTAGCGTTTCAAAATCATGTGTTGTAAAAAAAACGGTGTATATAATATATACAAACAAAATAGTGGTAAAATTAGATCTTTTAATACAGAGGATTTAAGCACTACTAATAAATTACAGAAACTTGAAATATATCTCAATCTATAAAGAATTAAAGATATATTAAAAAAAATTAAATTGAATATCACATATGTTGTAAATAATTTGCACAGCAAAAGTTTGTTTTCAAAAATGCTTAGATGCAAATACATAAATTGATTTTTTGGAAACTTATTACTCTGATCTCTCATATAATAAAATAGAAGATCCTCGAATGCTACAATATGATCACAAAATAAAAATCAACAAAAATTATATAAATGTTACTCCCTCCGTTTCACAAAGAGTGTCGTTTTAAGGTTTTATTTTTGTTTCACAAAGAGTGTTGTTTTATATTTTCAATGCAAAATTTTAAACAATATTCCAGTTTTAACCCTATTAATTTAATATATTTACTAGATAAAAACAAATCATTTAATGTATTAATAAGGGATAAAGTTGTACTTTTAATAATTTTCTTAAAATGTGTGAAAAATGTCAGAATGACACTCTTTGTGAAACGGAGGGAGTACTAAACAAGCAATCACATATAGCGCGGACAATCCATTAGTTTAAAAGCTAAAATTGGTTTATAAAAAAAAAGAGCCGCAATCATGGGTTTGCTCATAGCCGGCTCTAACCTCAAGATATAACATTTTCAGTTGGTTTGTTATCTAAAGAGAGGTAAAGTCCATCGTTTTTGCAAATCCATTTAGATGAAGTAAAATAGTTGTTCCATGAACCTTCCCTATATATTTGCCAGCTCTCGAGAAAATGCTTTTTTCCATTCTGAATAAAGCTGAAATCACAAAAAATATTGCCACCGCAAAAATTGATGCTCCAAGAATAATTGAAGCCTAAAATTTTTTTTCCTGAATCAACTCTTGTTCCAGTTTTCTTTGTTGGGTTGTAACTACTACCACGACATTGAAAATGAAGAGGAATATTATTACTGAGTAGGTTCGTAACTATTATACGTTTTGTGGTGCAAGTAGTAGCAGCTTCATTCAAGCCAAAATACATAAAAATAACAACTAAAGCACAAACTATGGAATGGCTCATTTTTTGTATGGAATATGGTTTACAAAGATCAGTAGTGTGTGCAGTATTTATAATATTTTGTGTGTGAAAAACATGTTACTCTTACTTATTTGGTGTTCTATTTATGGCGTTAGCTAAATTTATAAATATAATTATAACCAATTGAAATTTGTGGTTGGAGTAGAGTTTACTCAGTTTAGTATTGTAAAATATGGTTAGTTTTTTTTGAGGATTTTTATCCTCTAGTGTTGAAATGATTTTTAAAAAAATATATTTGAATCTTTCTTTCCAAAACAATTTAAAGTTTCATTTTAGATACTTACTATTAAGACAGTAAGAGCAGCTCCATCGGTGGTATCTGGAAGGGTATCTCATCATTTAAAAAAAAATAGAAAATAATGAAAAGCAGAGAGAAAAAGTGAGAAGCACTTCTCATTTGAGATACACATGAGATACTCATGAAATACTTGTCACTCTATTAGTGAGTAACTTTTTAAAAAAAAAAATGCTGGTGCGCAGAAGCGCACCTTCATTTTCCCTTTACTAGTAGTATAGAGAAAGCTAACTCAGCTAAAAAAAACAAGGTTTTTTTTAGTTTGCAGCCCATCCCATTCCTAACCAATCTCCTCTTGGGGTGGGAGAAAGGGAGAAATTGCTAGATCTCTCAGGGGTTCTGATAGTTAATGATTCTTAGCTGGTCTCGAATGAACTCAAAATTTAATTCTATAAAATTAATTTATTAAAATAATAATATTTTTGTTTTAAGAACATTTTTCAGAATTTTTAACTGATGGAGATGTTCTAATGTTCCAAATGAACTCTTTGCTGTGGAAATAAATATTACAACAAGGGAAAAGGTCCAAAATCAAAATGGATTAAATTTGATGTGCCGAAAAAAAATCTGAACTAAAATATGATATCATTTCCTATCTGAACTACCGAAATATTCAAATTCTCTATCCAAACTATTGAATTTAGGCAGAATCCAATTTTGACCGTAAATCCGTTAGTCAAACCGTTAACAGTACTGACTCAACAATCCCAGTCAGCTGTCACGTCAGCTAAAGCGTCCAAAAATATTGAGTCATCTACCACGTCAGCTGTCATTATTTTAAAAATATAAATATATATATATATCCAGTTTTTTTTTGTTTTTTTTTAAAAGATGATATTATTTATATATTTTTCTAAATTTTTAATATTTTATCAATCTTTGTTAGTTAATAATGATTCTATTTAGATCTTGATTTTTCTGTTGTACAAATTCTTTTATACACAAGACTTAAAAATATATAATTTATTAATTTTTGTGGAAATATGTTTAAAAATAATATAAATTTTATGTATATAGGTAGATATATAAATCATAACCAATTATATTATTAAAAAAAATAGTTATATTTCTGATAACATATATTGCTAATATGAATGCTTCCAATTGGTTTAAGTTATTGGAAATTAAAAAAAAAATTCTTAGTTTAAGAATTCAATCAAGATACGGGACTTCACTCTTCAATATGAAAAGTTTATTCAAAAATCCATCAAAAGTTTTTCAGGAAGTTTAATTAACATACAAAAAGTTTCATCAAACAGGTTTTCTTGCTAAAAAAATGTCTTAGTATTTTTTGTATTACTGTAACTCTCTCCTTATCCCATCAAATTTCGATTTGATTTTCTTATCTATCCATAGTATGAATTCTAAAATAAATAAATTATATATTTTTAGTTTGTGTGAATAAAATAAAAGTTACAATAGAAAAATTGAGATATAATAAAATCTTTTTTAATTAACAAAAATTAATAGAATATTAAAAATATAGAAAAAAATTGAAATGGCACTTGACTCAATATTTTTGGATGCTTTAGCTGACATGACAGTTGATTGGGATTACTGAGTCAGCACTGTTAACAGTTTGACTAACGGATTTACGGTCAAAGTTAGATTCAGCCTAAATTCAATAGTTTGTGTAAGAGATTTGAATATTTTTATAGTTTGGATAGGAAATAGCACTATATTTTACTTCATATTTTTTTTGGCACATAAAATTTAGTTCAGGTTGATTTTGGTATTTTTCCATTTTAAATTTATTAAAACAAGGCTTGCGAGTGGCCTGATCTACAATTTCTCAAATGGGCCGAAAAAAAGCTCAAAGATTTGATTTTGGAGTTTTTAAAACTCACAAAAACCCAAAAAGTCTTTGTTTCTTTGTCCTCTCCATTACACTAAACCATGTCGACGCCATCGCCGACCTCCTCTCCTCCCTCTGATTCAAACCCTAATTCCGTCGCTACTCCGCCGCATCAAAACCAACCACCCTCCACATCGACTCCAACCCCTCCGCCACCACACAACACCGTCGTAGCCTTAGCCGCCTCGACCTCCGCCGTCGCCAGAAAAACCCAACCGGTTCTCTGGACACACGACGAGACTCTCCTCTTAATCGAATCCTACAAGGAGAAATGGTACGCCATTGGTCGAGGTCCCCTGAAATCAAACCACTGGGAAGAGATCGCCGTCGCCGTCTCCGGTCGCTCCGGCGTTGACCGGTCAGCGACGCAGTGTCGGCACAAGATCGAGAAGATGCGTAAAAGATTCAGAGCTGAGAGACAGAGCATGGGACCAATCTCGATTTGGCCTTTCTACTCTCAAATGGAGGAGTTAGATAGCAATCCAGCTCCAATATCAGCTCGTCCTCTCACTCGTCTCCCTCCGAATTCGAGTAATCATCACTACCAAGAAGATGAAGAAGAAGAAGAAGAAGAAGAAGAAGAGGATTACGAAGAAGAAGAAGAAGAAGAAGATGAAAAACAGAGCAAATCGAGAAGTATCAATTACATACTGAGAAGACCAGGAACGGTAAATAGACTCGCCGGAGTTGGTGGAGGATTGTTGCAATGGGGACAAAGAGAGAGATCGAAGAGGAAGAGGAGAGAAGATGATGAAGGAGGAGGAGGAGGTGAGAAGAGGAGGAAAGGAGCGAGAGCAGTGGCTGCTGAGATTAGAGAGTTTGCTGAGAGAGTGATGGTGATGGAGAAGAGGAAGATGGAGTTTGCTAAAGAGACGGTGAAGATGCGTAAGGAGATGGAGATGAAACGGTTAAAATTGATTCAGAGTTCTCAAACTCAGCTTCTTCAGTTTCTTAACACTGCCTTTGATTCTTTCTAAAAGAAATTTTTAGTCTTTTTCTTTTCAACTTTTGAAGCATATAATCAGAGCCAAAAAATTCAACTCTTGCCATTATCAGAGAGCTCAAGTGGTTAACTAAGAAGAAGATCAGGTCTCTGTTCCGACATAATGATATGGTCTAGTCTGAAAGACCAAGATTGTGTTTGTCTTTTTTTTTTTTATAAAAACTCAAAACTTTTGTAAACATTTTCATAAATCTCTGACAAATTTCCGATAATTTCATACTATGCACAATTACTCACTAACACTGTTGTGAACAGCAGATTCATATGTCAACTTATAGCTTTCATTTGTTATTGTGTCAACTTGTGAAAGTGTTAATTACTCTAATCTAAGTCAAAACAAAATCAAAGAAACCATTGTTCTTCTCTAACCTAGAAAAATGAACAAATGTAGTCTAATGTCATGAAAAATTTTATGTACACAATATTATGGGAAGCATGTGATCTTTTTTTTTTGGTTTTTCTCAATTTAACCATTAAGAAAGGAGAAAGAACAAATAATACATTCAGATTAAACTAACCTAAACCCACAAGAGGAGATAATTAGAAGGGAACAAACAGACAAAAAAAAAGGCTACTAAGGCCCTAAATATATGCGGCACAAGATGAGGAAAGAAAAAAAAATTGGTGGTGGAAGAGCAGACTTCTATACAAAACATTATAAACTGTTTCTACTCTTCCAAACCCCAAAAGATGGGAAGAAAGAAGATAGGGACTTTTCTCTATGATGCAGTGGTAATTTACATATGATGATGATTGATTATACCTTCTCTCTCTGTGTGTTTTCAAGAGGCAAAATAGACCATCATGAATTTGATCTGGCTTCTTCTTCCCCATTTATCTTCTTCCTTTGCTCTCATCAAATCTGCAAACTCAATCTTCAGAGTTTGGCTGGACCAACCAATGACGGTAATGGCAAGCATTAGCTCTTGCAGGATCTACAAGCTACTCTGAGGTTCTAGGTTCATCTGTCGTGGTTCCTCATTCCACTTTTGTATCAGGAGGCTTGGGAGATGATAGTTCTTGTGCTTCTTCTAATTGAGGCTGCTGATCAGAAGCAAGATGTTTCTGATTTTGTACAGTCAGCTGCTCTGGCAATTTTGGTCTCTTTTCTACTGAAGGTAGAGATTGTTGTCTCTGTATCACCCCCTTTGGACCCTGAATAGGCAAGCCACCAGGCAATGGTTTCTGAGCCAGTCCTTGGTTCGGTGTTGTTACTGGATCACTCCCAGCTGAATCTGTATTAGAGCTGTTTACTACTTTAGGAGCAGCGGTTTGCACAGAGGCGGCACAAGATGGAGGTTCCAATGCATTTGAAGAAGGCGCAGCGGTAGAACCAACTGCTTTTATATTTTTCGAATCATTACTCGCTTGAGGCACACCCTTGGTAATACTCATAATAGGTGTTTGGTGGGTGGGATTGCTTACAGGCTGCGCAATACGTGGCATACGTTCAGCTGGGAACTTCCTCGATAAGTCAGAGTTCCCTAGATAATTATGATGAACAACTCGTTGAGCTGTTGACTGCACTTGATTGCGCTGCTTTTGGTGTAGCAATAAATGCTGGTGGCTAGAAGGTGCAACTGCTGGTGTAATTGACGAGGTAGTGGTGGATACGATGTTACCTGGGGGCGCAGGTGAGCTCTGGCCTTGGGTGCTGTTGTCTGAAGGTAGCTGTATCTGTTGTTGCTGGGACGGAGATGAAGCACCAGGAAATGCTTTTGGCAGTTGCTGTGAATGATTTGAAGCCTGTGGTGGAACAAATGGTTTAGCCTGCAGATGCGTGCTCGTGGCAGCCCCTGCATTAGACTGCTGCTGATCAGGCCTAACTGGAACCACTGCCTCTCCTTTTTCGGTAGCCTGATTTCCTGGGGCCATGGCGAGACCATTCAGGTGTGACTGATCAACAGTGATGTTTTGATGGATTCCTCTACCCATCCCCTTAAATTGTTTATTCTGCTGTTGACCTTGCATTGGCTGCCTCTGGTGTGGGTGTTGTCTACCAGACTGCTGCGACTGCTGCTGGAGTTGTCGCTGCCGTTGTTTTCCAGCTTGATTATTCACTCCAGAAGCAGCAGACTGAGGATTCCTACCCAGACTATGAAGCGGCAACAAAGATTTTTGAGGGTTCTGTTGTGCCATAGCATTCATATTAGGAGAGGTCGACACTGGGGGCATCGGTAATGGCTGAGTGGAAACGGGTGGTTGAGTCTGAGGACTGTTTTGTGGAGAAGAAGATACAGAAGTCCCCTGAGGTTGTTGTCCATGTGGCATCATGGTACCAGATGCTGGAAACTGCTGCTGCTGTAGCTGCTGTTGCTGCTGCACATACCTCTGCTGCATTTGCCTTTGACGTAGAGCAAATGCGTCCTGCTGTGCACCAGTGGCATGACTTGGGCTCTGGAGATGAGGATGATGCGAGTTGCCAAGCACATGTGACTGCTGTGACATCTGATGCCCTGGGTACGCCTGAACAGGAGTTGTCTGGTTGGTAAATCCAGAACTCAACCCACTGAAAGCTGGGATCCCCTGACTGTTCCCTTGAGCAGCCTGCATCTGAAAGTCACGCATATCAGTTTCTATCTTCACTTGATTGTTTGTAATGTTGGTCAAATAGTTTCAAAATGTCAATCGACAAGCGGTAGACAAAAATCAGAAGCGCTGAACGTCTACAAACTAAAAACGAGGACCCAGATAATTAGTCCGGGTGGTGAAGCAATATAACAAGTTGATTACCCTAAGTTCCGCATGTGAGAAACTTAAAAACTAAGTGTACTAATTAAAGCAGCACATAAAACCCAAAATAGCTTACCCGCATCATATGCTGCACTGCTTCACGTGGAGGCCTGAGCATGGAGTTTCCTTGAGGAGTTCCTCCTCCAGAGTGAATAGTTCCACTGTTTGGAATTCCCACCATGCTACCAGTATTTGGCATTGCTGGTGAGCCCATCCCTTGAAAACCAGGCCTGGACATGGGTGTGCTCCTGTTCATTCCACTAACACCCATCGCATTTCCACCAGGAACCATGCGATGTCCAGATCCTGTTCCAGGACTTGATAAAGAAGGCTGCTGCATGTTTCTAGCGGATGACATCTGATTATATTGTTGGAGTCGGTGTTGTTCATCAAGTGGCAAAGACCCTTTGGGAACGTTGAATCTACCATCCCTAGAAAGGGAAAAATATATCACCAACCAAAAAGAAGTAATAACCCTCGAGTACATTGAGTGGAGATGCACGAACGAGTGCATTCACCCAAAAAAAAACTCATTCATTACAAGCTCTACCTGACTGAAGGACTGTGTAGACCAGCTGTGGTTGGTAAATTGTTGCCGAGACCCACACCAGATGATCCAAGAGTGGATGGATTTGCTCCAGAAGTAGGGAGCCCTGGCGTGCCTTGATTTAACGTTGGAAGACCTGGATTTTCAAGTGAAAATACATCTTGACCTGAAGTTGACGCATCACAGACATCAAGGGGCCTTCATCCGGAGAGTAGCAGAATATTAGAATTGCGGAAGTAGTAATCAGGAAATATATGAATTTAAAGAAACACTGAAACTTACGTTAAGACCCCTCCATTCAGATTATTCGGGAATACTTGAGAAAGAGCCATGACTTGTGAATTGTGAACTGGTACTATCTGCTTGGGATCCCGACCATCATTCTTGAAGATAGATGAAACAGTAGCAAACATACAAAATTAGCAACAAGAAAACAGAATTAGGGGATAAGAAGATTTAAAGTTCAAACTACAATGTCATGGTTCTTAATGACTTCAGCAAATGTTCGCCAATATTTGCAGCTATGCATTGAAACATGCAACCGTTATGCCAAATAAAAGTGATTGAGATATGCCGTTCTCAGCATAAACTCTGACTATAACAAGACAAGGAAGCCTATCTTCTCAAATTCTATACCCCGGATGTCTGTAAGCAAAAACGTTACCAGCTCCATGCAATCTGAAGACTTAATTCCGTGAACAAGTAACCACAGAGACCCTGAGAACACTCTCTAGAACTATTAAGTTTAGACCCCTCCAGCATTCGATTAACAAGGAACACAAAAACTAAAAGTTAGACTAGAACACCCAAAATATCATCTCATTTATGACATACACGACATACAAGAGGAACTATCACTATTGCCAGGCAAGGGTTGAATTACGACTAGAAAATAATGCAGAACTACGGTATCCACTAGTTTTATATTAGAAGCTTCAGTAACGAAGCACTAAATGAACCAACCTGTGTCTTTCTATAATGTAAGTTCTTCCCAATCAAACAAATCTTCTCAAAATGGGACTTCAGGGTATCTTCCTCCATTGGCCCTTGCAGTCGCTGAAACAACTGTCTCGCACTTCCCTGGATATAACATACATTATCCGGGGCATTTAAGTTAGTCTAAACTTAGAGGACACTTTATTCAGCATCTTAGAGCTAAAGAGAAACCTTTGGAATGCCAGGCAAAGTGGATGGATAAGACTGAGAATTCCCCGAGTCTTCAGCACTATCAGCCCCATCACCAGCAGTCTTATCCATCAAAATTTTATGCCGCTCCTTGCATTCACTCGGATTACGATATATACACTGGAAATTTAAGCAGCAAAAAACTGATCAAACAATAGCCAACAACAAATCCCAATTGTTCACTGATACGAGAAAGCAATTTCCCGGACAACAATATTCAGCACAACAATTCACTAAACAAACAGACAGCTCTGCCACTAGGTTGGAAATGTATTAAAGAAAGAATCCCAAGATTTTCCAAAGCAACAGGCACTTACCTTAATTTTAAGAGTGCTGTTCATTGCATCACTAATGAGCTCCCAGTTAGGGCCCATGTCATGCACCAGGACAACAAGAGCCTAAGTGATGGAACAAAATTAGATACTCCAAGAAAAACCTACAGCATATCGATGTTAATGAAGATGACAAATAAAAAACCTGATCCTCAAATAGCGACCACGGATTTTCAGAACCATGCTGCCCAGGAGAAATCTGCGTAAATTAAATTTATAGTTTAAAACAAATATCTTTTAAAAAAAGCGAACAGAAGAGCTAGCAAACCTTCAACAGCATATACCTTCAGGCCTTTTATTTTTCTGCTCCTATCACGACCTCCAATAAACTTAATCGATTTGTTGGGGTTGGACATATTGCTCATCTGGGAAGCTGCCGGAGAAGGAATAGATCCAGCTAGAGGAATAGCACTATCAAAATTATGCTCTACCAACTGCTTTGTAGTCTTTTGCTTCTTTGCATTATGAGGACCATACAGACCTTATAAAATATAATTTGAATATGTCACAGAGCTATAAACTCATTATGAAGCAGCTTGGGGGCATAAAAAGGGAAGATGTCGATAAAGCAACAACATCATGTTCGCTTCCAGAAACAGTAGAGCTGAATTAATCCATATAACAAACTTTCTCTCTAGGTTTAAAAAACGTCCAAAAACATCTTCCACATGTACGCAAAAGATGATGCTTAAAGCTTGATATCCCCTAGAATAACTCCTAATCACAAGCTATGTTTGATTTATAAAGGAAGAGGCTCCCCACAACCACTGAAAAACTAAAATGCACCAGAGAGTAAAAACGAATTTGCAAATAATACCATTCATATCGAAATGATTCTCTGCTCGCTTCTTCCAGTGGTCCTTCTGCCAAAATAAGGACGAATCAGAATCCTTTCTGGAACGTCAATCACCAGTACAGGGACATATTTACCAACTACTATAACTTAAAATCCTCATTCAAGAAATATGAAACTGTCAACAGACACTTCTACAAGATAAAAAATGGAAAAAAAGAATGAATTGTATTTCAATCCGAGGGTAGAATCCAAGCATCAAACCATTCCTGCATGAAACAAAATTTTCATAGCAAGCTAGTCAAGTATTAACATTGTTAAGAACACCACCTGAACTCCTGGCATACTTTCCCTTAATATTTGTTCAAAATTAGTTTTTAAGATTTTAGCACTGAAATCACCTGTTCAGTATGGATTGAGGAATCTAGATGCCAAGTTTGTTCGTACGCAGATCCCTGCAACAAGTGAAATTGCAAATTACAGTGCAATATAAACTAAAATTAATAGCAATTAATTTTCAGCAAAATAAAAAGTAAGAGATATGCTCATATTGCAAACTACCATATGCGTCTTCTTCTTCTTCTTAGGTTTTCCTGACGTTTCAGTCATCTCATAAGGTAACTGCTTCTCAAAATTACCACTTGATTCAACCTCTGTTCCTTTTTGAACAAAATTACCACCATGCAAAGTACTTTGCTCATCCTGAAAAGAACTAGTATCTCCACTAGACCCATCTGTCTTTGAGGGCGCTGGTAAATTCCCAGAAGTAGTACAGCCAAAAGGACTCACAATCCTCTGCCTGGAAGCAGTGCGGACACGCCTCGTCGGTACTGAGCCGACATTGATATTACTAGTAGGCCTTTTCATCAAATTCGATGAGTTAGACCCCCCTGTGTAGTTGACGTATGGTACATCGGCTCCAATATCATATGACCGGGCAGAATGAGACTTCATCAAATTCTTCCTTTTTTTGTGGCTTAGATTAAATGACTTGGTACATTCAAAAGCTCCAGGAAGATAATAGGCACTTGTTTCTCCTTCATCTTCATCGAAGGCAGTGACATCGTATCCTATATCTACAATGGCGATAAAAGATCAGCAATACTTAACCAACACAGAGAACTCACAAAACCAAGAATTGTGCATACCTCCAGCAGCATCATAGCCTGATGTATCAACCTCCTCCTGCATGCTATTTCCAGACTTCTGGGAACAGAGAAATAATTAAAAATCTTCGGATAACAGATATAAATTCTCCGGAAGTATATGTAATCAAGTTTACAATAGGAAATCTCACATACCTCACAGCGTGCGATGTGGGTCTCAATGGACTTTTGGTACACCATCATAGCACCAGATGGAACTGAATAAAATAGGCTTTCCTGCACAGTAACAAAGCTCGATCAGCAATATTGTAGATCTATCCACAGCAACAGTATCTGAGGCTGCCGAAAACTTTTAAGAAATTCATACTTCTGTAAACTGATCAACCAGAGATACATCCAATATTTCTGGGTCGCATATATAGTTGGGCATTGATGGTGCAGCTGAATGATAGGGGATAGAAGAGTTGTTATACTTCAAAAATCTACTTGCATACTCCCTGACACCCACAGCTAAATATTTTCTGCCATTCTCGCGATTAGATTCTTGGCAAGTCTCCTGCATACGGCCACGGTATTACTTAGCAAGACATCATTAAGTTTACAAAAATCGTAATATAAAGACCAAAAGAACCAGAGACTCCTGGAGGTAGAAATGGAAGACAATTCAAGCGAATAAGAAAGATCTGGTTAATCAATCATAGGAAGGAAATATCCGCAGAATTGTCTTGCTTACAGTCCAGTCACAAATTTGACAACATGGTTCCAGGGACCATACTTTAATCATATGATCACCATTATCACCAAAAACCATGAGAGAGGTCTGTCAGTCAAATACCTTATCAATTCCCACGCTTGTCTCCTCAGGAACATTCACAGAACTCCAGAATTGCAAGATAGCATTAGATAGGATTGAAGCTATATTTTTCAGCTTTCTGTGCTGAATTCGTTCCTCAAATTTCAACTGACAAGTCAAAGCAACTCGATGGCAAATTTGTGCGGCCGCAGTCATCTTCCAAATGCGCTCCTAGAAGATGAAAAGAAAAAGGTGAGAAAAAACAACATGCAATCTGATCACTGAATGAAAAATGTTCCAGCAACATAAAAATGGACAGGCTCGTTTATGCATAGGAATATCCAGGTGCTATTGGAATAAGCAGAATAACAGTCCACAAATTGCAGCAATTTCCATGCACATATATATATAATTTAAGTCAGAAAGCTGATTCAACTAGACCACACCTGCGCAAAGTCGTTGGCCAGCCATGTCATTTCTTCGAGGACAAAATCCCATTGAGATTTCTCACGAACCTCCACTGGTGCGGTACCACAAGATAACTCGGCAATTCTTTTTCTCTTTGCCTGTTAGTGTATTATGTCATACATAAAAAGATGAATAGGTATATAACTTTCTTAAAAGCTTGACAGATTAAGATCAACAAGCCCAGTTGAAAAAGAAAACCTGTATTATCCGTGCCTCCTCAAGGATAGAGTCTTCCCTCAAAGTATCTAACACTTTTATGCAAGCATCTGAGCTAGGCTGATGTTTTGATGCTTCAACGTCAGTTCCTGACAATACATTATCACCAACCATGCAGGAACTTTCGTCTACTGATACCTGAGGAATTCCAGGGTTCAAAGAGCTACTAGGATTGTCAGCTAAAACACTACTAACTTTCCTGTCATTTTCAGGTACAACCAACCCATCTTGAAGTTTTTTCTCTTCATTTTGAAGCTCAGCTCTACTTCTGTAGCTTTGATCTTCAACTTTAACCGAATTCATCTGCATTTCACGCCCAGGACTGCACTCACTAATAATGGTGGTAGATTGACCTGTCTCATCCTCAATCTTAGTTTTCGTCCGTTCACCAGCTGTTTGGTTCAGCAACCCCTCTACGCTTGAAGCCTTCTGCATAGGGATTTCATCTGAATCAAGTTTTCCCACTCTATAAAGATCTCCTTCAGTACCTACATCTACTTCTAAGTTGTTAGCATGAGACGAATCTGACTCTAACCCTTTTGTCCCTGCAGCTCCTCTATCTGCTAAGTTTTCTTTCTCTCCCGTAGAATCTCTTAGGCCATTCAATTGGATAGAATTATTGTCCTGGCCAGCTATTGTTGCGGCTTTGGGAGAGCCAATCTCTGTACTAGTCAAAACTAGTTGTGCCTTCTTCCCAGCAAGACTAGTCTCTTCAAATGGCAAATATGCAGAGCTTTTTCTATGTGTAATGTCTGCTTCATCTTTCAATAGACTAGTCTTGGATCCAGCAATATTGTCTCGTACAACAGGTCCACCATCCACCTTAGAATTCAGCGGATTGGTGGGAGCTACATTTTTCGGAACAATATTACCATTTGAATTTTCAAATATTGGACAAGATACAGAGGTTGTATGCCTATCCCTTTGATTGGCTGCTTCGGGAATGCAACCCTTTCCATCTACTAATCCTCTGCGAATAGAGATCGACGTTGCCACGCCACCACGATTCTGAACTACATCCGTGGAACTTGACCGTGCTGGATCCCGGTTTATCTTTGATCTGTTCCTACGAGCATAGGGGCGAAAAATGGCAGAATCTTCAGTTTCTTTGGTATTCTGATTGGTGTTTGCTTTGGAAGACCGTTCTGACTCAGAAGTTCTGTTTTGCCTATTAGGATATCTCAAATTTCTCTCTCCTTCAGCTGACTTATTTTCAGAATCAAACAGTAAAAGATTATCCGCTGTATTAGGTTCAGAAATTGTAGGAACTCCGGGTCTACCGCTACTCTCCACAGAGTCTCCATGTGGTGAGGCAGCCAGAGCAAAACTATCCTTGACTTCACTGTGGGGGTTATAGGTAAATAATGATGAGTTAATCGATGAAATTTAAAAGGAAACTGCAACATAACACGAATGTACCTGTTTACAAAATGTTCTGCTTGCTGATCTGTGAGTGATGTAGACTGGACGCTATGTGAAGTTGCAATACCAAACTTAAAATCCAAGGGATTACCGCCCTGAAGCAGATATAGGAGTAAAGGCTTGTCATAATAAGTTTTTCAAAAGAACGATAACAGGGAAATAGCAAATCGGTATTCATACTTTCTCCAGAAACTCTAATTCTCTCCTCCTTTCCTCACGGACATCATACTCTTGCCTGTTGAAACAAGGATCTTCGTTACACATTGGACGTGATTGAAGGCAGTAGAAAATGTAGAGTGTTTTAACGACATCGCAGAAAATGAAGAAGTCTCAATCTAAAATACCTTAGCTCCGCTTGAGCCTTCTCAATTGCTGTTCGGCGCGGAGATGTTTTGATACCAATACCACCTCCACTATCGATAACTCCTCCCATGGAATCAACCTCAGCATTTACTAGAAGATATCCTGAAACGCCTCCATGCATCACCACCTTGGATGTCCCATTAATTCGAATTCTAACTTAACTGGAAAATATAACAAGAAACTTTCAGTATATACAGCATTCCAATTGACCATACCACAGAAGTTAGAATCAGCAACCGCTAAATAAAGAATAATAGTAAACGTATGCGCATGTATGTTCTCATGATGCAAAAATTTGCAAATAGTAGAGAATATACTCAAAGCAGCATAACACATCAAGAGCTAGAACTATGCATTTCAGCATAACAAAGACCATAATATACACCCTTTTAAATTTAAACCCAGGCTAAGTGGTGGATAAAACTCTTAGAAGCCAAAGCAATGAAATGTTGCCTAAAGAGTGAAATGTTGCCTAAAAATGACACTAACAACGATGACGAAGAACAAAAGTTGAAAAAATGATCAGCTAAGCTACTTAATGGCATGCCCGCGAATACTTTCCATCAAATATTGCACATTTAGAAGCTAAACGAGCAGGAACCATGAGTTACAGAGACGAATTTTCATCATTCAATTCACATTCCTGATCAGGGTATCACAATGAGAAGCACTTGCACTATCAACCCTCCAAAGACACAACGTTGAAAAAAAAAAAACCGAAACGTTAAAAAAAATCAGAGAAACTCCAGCAAAGCTGGACTCTAGGGTTTCAGAGAAAGAGTGAGAGAGGAGAGAACAAAGCTTAGGGTACCTGAATTGGACGTAGAAACAAGGCAAACGCAAAGCTAGGGCACAGAGCTCGGGGAATCAAACAATCTAAAATTAGTTTCTCTCTCCTAGGGTTTCCGAAGAAATGAACAAAAAACAAAACCCCTTTTTTAAGCTTCAAATCAAAGACGAAACCAATCTCTCAGGAGGGCTGTGACGAAATGGAATCCATAAATTTTTCTTCTTCTTGCGAAATTCCTAATTCAGCAATTTGTTCTTTTCAATTTTGGTTTCCCTCTCGGGAGGAAAAAAAAAATTTGTTCTTGGTGATGTTTTTTTTTCGGTCTCTCTCTCTCTCCTCGATGCAGTATGCGACTCTCTTTCTCTCCTCAACTCCTGGTTCTGGGCCTGGGCCTGGGCCTCTTTTGTTAATTTGATACTCTTTTGGGCCTTTTGTTGTAATAACAGTTTCATGCTTATATGTCATTCAATAATTGACTTTTTTTTAAAAAAATTATATCACTCAATAGTTGACTTTATATTTTAGTTTTTCTCTTATTTAAGAAAGATAGGAGGTTTTATTTGTTGTTTTTTTTTAAATTATATATTCCTGCTGTTCAAAAAAAAAAATTATATATTCCTAATAACATCTATACCTTAACTTTAATTTGTGGTATATTCACAAGCAATAGAAAAATTGTTGATTCTGAAAATGTTTCTCTAGTTTTTGTTTTTGAGGAATAAATATTTCTCTAGCTTACCCGCTACAATGAGAAAATTTTTCAAAACCGCATCAATTCTCTACATTATCGCCTTATCCGGCTCATTCTCATCTGTAGTTGTTGCTCCAATTGTGGATGGCTCACACTTATCTTTAGAAGCAAGTCCAATATATCTTACTCTGTTTTTGTAACCATTAACAATGTGCTCTGTTTTCACTTCTTTCATTTGTTTTTTTTTCCTGTATGTAACAAATTTTTTTTTGAGTATTAAATTCAACTTTCCAACAAAAAGTTATTAAATACTGATGGTAGTGTAATCAATCTTTCATAAATGCAAAACATGAAGACACACACTGGATTGTACAATATAAACGTGGCCACGTAGTAAGGTTTTAGGGGAAAACATGCAGGAGTCTAGGAGATGGCCTTATCCTTCGAGTTGTTATAGCTTTTGTATATCAAACCAATACACTTCCAGGCTCGTTCCCAAAAACGATAAACCAAAACACTTTTATACTGTTTACACTAAGCTATATAAGTAGCGTTAAGTGATTCATCTAACCTAAAGTCACATATGATGTTCAGTGATTAGTCTAAGTCTGAGTAAAAAAATAAACCCAAACACAAGATCCATATTTTAGTAAGAAACCATTCGATCTCTCATTAGCTGATACTAATACCTAATATAATAGGTTTCTAGCCTTCAACATATAATCTGGCTCCATATGTAGCATGATAAAGCCTCAGAAAAGTTTGCATGTAAAAATTGCATTATCTTGGGAATGAAATTGAGATTTTTTTTTTTTTTGATTAGCACCTAAGGTATCTGAGGCCCGAAGACACCCGACTAATCCTATGGTGGGGCGTGAGGCCACCCAGTTAAACCCCACATAGCCAAGTGTTAATGTGATATAATTCCGCACTTGGAGAAAGTCAATCTCTACCCTAGACCAACAGGGTAACTCTTCCCATAAGTGGGAACCACCCCAGTACAACCACTTGATTATAAAATTTAAATTGAGATTTTTGAAATAGTGATTTCTCATCTGACGAAAGGTTTAAAGGCTTTTTAGTGTTAATGGGAATTCGTAGTCTTAATGAGATATGAGATTTGCTACTATCAGAAAGCCATCATTCAAGAGATAAGAGATTCGATGCTATCAAGAATTATTACAAATTTTGATTGCTGACAACTCAATCCGAATCCTAGCAAAACTATGGTTTGTTAGTGACTTAAAGAAGAGACCATGAAATATAGAGAAACACACAAAATCGACAATAGTCACCTTAAGAGGCATATTCTTGCCGTTTCAAAAATCAACGACCAAGAACTTTAGAAATATCTTTTACCAATCATACCTCCCTCAAAGCCAGATTCTTGACAAAGCAACATCTTTTAGCAAAGCAATCATACACTTATATAGCCTTTTAGTAGTCTCATTTATGGAACACGAGCATATAAATAATGGGTTTTTTTTTTAATGTCTTTTTGGAGAGGAAAGTTAGATAAAACTGAAAATATGGTTACCTGGATGAAAAATGTTATAAAGAAGCACTATTCTTATAAATTCATAATCGTGCCAATCAAAACTAAAATCATGGCAATCAAAACTAAAATGGTACAAAATTATGTTCCGATTTTGAATCTTGATCCAACATGATGGTCCTTACTTTTTTTTGGGCCCTTCTCAACAAATGACGTACTCTCGTTTTTATTTCTCACAATAACTACTTTTGTTTTGTTGCTTTTTTGGTGAAGCAGGGTTAAAACTCTAATTACATGTATTTTAGTGGATTAGTTCTAAAGAAAGATTAAACCTAACCCAAGTTGTTGGGTGTTAGTTATTGTTTGGTGGCTACTTTTTCTATTAAATGTTAGAGATTTTTGACTGCACTTGCAATGTAAAAACGAACCAATCCAATTCACGGTGGTGTTCTTTTTATATTTTTTATTTAACATGATCCTTCATAAAACCGCTGGACTAAGAGCATGTGTATTAGAGGGACTATTAGAAAGTTGCTTAGCATTAATATAATACTTTTTTTGGGTTTAAGGATAATTAAGCAACTTTTATCATCAAATGTTGCATTAGAGGGATTGTAAGAAAGTTGCTTAGCAATAAAAAATTAATATTTTTTTTATAAAAATTATTAACTTAATCTTTAATTTAAACATTCATTACATATTAAACAAGATTATAGAACAGTACATGAAATTATTAAAATTCAAAATACAGATATTTGAAATATAAAACTTGTAGTTCTACTCTTGAGAATTGCCAAATTTGTTCCATATATTTTCAACTAGGTCTTTCTTTAAGCGAACCCTAAAAAAAAACGTACCTTCACGATTCGATGGCCCAAGCCGCCGGAAAACCGCCGAAATCGTCATCGATTTGCTCCGTCGGTGAATCGCCTCCGGTCGCCTCCAAAATCGCCTAGGAAGAGACCTCTTGATTTTTTTTTCCAGAAATGAGAACTTCTGACTCGATTTTTTTACCCCCACGCGTTTCTCTATAAAAAATTTCCCCCACCAATACAAAACTGCCACGTCATTTAAGGCTCACCACATGGGTCGACCCATAAAAAGCTTAAAGAAGGGCCGACTCTTTTTTTTTGGGCCTCAATTACATTATTTTATCCATCTTTATTGTTTAGCTACCCATTTTAAAATGCACAATCAAACCCTACAAAATGTAAAATTAACCAATTAATTTCCAAACCAAAACATGTAATTTTCTGCTGATAAAAATCAGCTAAACATATTGTCATGTTAAATCCAAAAACTAGAAGTTGATTACTTGATTTCAATGTTAGTGTTAGGGAAAAAAACGACAAGAATAAGTGCACTTGTCATGTGCATATCAAATTATCCTGTTTCCTTAAAGAAATTCGAAGACAAACCCAAACGACGACTTCGTCATTAGTTTCGGTTCTGTCCAAAGCCAAGGCTGTAAGAATTTACCCTTATGGCCCACAAGAAAGTAACAACAAAAGTCAAATGAATTAATCCAATAAAGACGCATAAATGCATGGGCAAATACGTAATTTTGATATAAATAACGCTTACCACAAATCGTGGTTCTCTTCATGCTCGTACACACTTTTATTATATTTCTTTTCACATAAAGAGAAAGCGAGAGAAAAGAGTTTTAAAAGTTCAAAGATATCAATCATATTCATATATGTAAATAAAAGCTTTTTGTAGATTTATACATTCTTCTGTGAAAAAAAATATGATTGTTGTCTGACA
The DNA here is from genome assembly GCF_000478725.1 of Eutrema salsugineum. Lineage (NCBI taxonomy): Eukaryota > Viridiplantae > Streptophyta > Magnoliopsida > Brassicales > Brassicaceae > Eutrema > Eutrema salsugineum. The sequence goes on along the minus strand of NW_006256686.1, from coordinate 5,255,434 downwards.
TTGAGAACAATAGAAGAATCGGAATTTCTCTCTCTGTTTATTTGCCAGAATCTTATCATTTTTAAAGTATTTTCTATTTATTACAGATCTACTCTTGGATTTCGGATTCTGCTGCAATCGGGAAGCAAAGGTGCTTGATTTGTTGAAACTCTGGATATTTTCTCGGCAAAAACAGGTTCCGAAAATTTTATAATGATTTTTTTTTTCCTTTTTCTGTGGTAGCGGGATTTCAGTTTTTGAAATTTTCCGTGAAAAATAAAAAATTTATCGGGAAAAAGTTTGAATGATTTCACTTTTTTTAATTATTTTGAATGAGTTTTTCGGCGGAAAAATCAAACATTTTCTCAGGAAAATTTGGGTTTATCGAGGGGATGATGAAACTGATGCTTTAGCTTCGATTTCAATTTCCTAGAAATCTGATTTAGAGAAGCTGAGATACTTAAGTTTTAATCCCCTCTTTGATATTCCCGAGAAAATCTTCGATTCTGTATTTAACAACAAAATTTCTTTTTTTTTTCAGTTCACTATGCTCTGAATCTTGTAAAAAGATGATTCAAATGGACGGTGGCGATAGGCTTAGAGTGACGTTACTAGATCGAATATCAACGGTGGAGACTAGCCGGAGCTCACTAACAGGATTAACTCTGGAAGCGATTCTAATGGCTGATAAAAACGTAACCTCGCCGCAACCACCGCAAATTGCGCCGCCGCCGCCGCCGTCGTCGAGAAACCAATCGAATCGGTCACTTCTCGATGTAATGCAGAGAGAGCACCGACACGACCATAGCCACCGAGATAAAACCGCTTGGAAAAGTCTCCGGCGACTCAAACGAAACGCCGCTGCTTGGATCTCGGCGAATCCTATTCCGAGTTCGAATAATACGCCTATCCTTAACCGGGATAACGATAGCCGCCACCACCGACTCGGTTTCAACCTCTCCAACTCCGAAGGAGGACAATCTGAGTTTAACGGAGCAACGACGGAGGGGAGGATCCGGTTAGGAGCAGTGTTGGCGGAGGAGAGAGCGTTGTCGGCGAGGGAAGAAGAGATTAGGACGGCGACGACGATGGAGATTCAGCCGGCGAGGATGTCTTTGATGGAGTTGTTGGAGGAGAACGAAGGGCAAATGCGTTTGGTAGGAGGAGAGGGAGAGGAGGAGGAGGAAGAGGAGGGAAGAGTTAGGTGCGGCGGAGGAGGAGGAGAAGCGGCGGAGACGACGGCGGAGATAAGTTGTTGTGTGTGTATGGTGAGAAGCAAAGGAGCGGCGTTTATACCGTGTGGTCATACGTTTTGCAGGTTGTGTTCGAGAGAGCTTTGGGTTCAAAGAGGAAACTGTCCTCTTTGCAACACTTCCATTTTAGAAATTCTTGATCTTTTTTAGGCTTCTTTTTTTTTCATTTATTTATTTTAATGGATGATCATATGTATTTTAGGTTGTTTTCTTTGTTGTTGTAATGTGTTATCGTTGAAAACTGAAAAATAAAATAAAAATCTTTTTTCTCTCGGCTCTCCATGGAAGTGGAACCCTTTTTCTGTTTGTGATTTGGAGAAATTTGATAATCATTAGATCAAACTATATTACCATTAATCATTAGATCTACTAGTGGTTTTGAGAATGAGAATTCAAGATCACTATTTAAATTCTATTTACACTTTAAATGTGATATTATTATCAACCAGTAAAGATTATAACCTAAAGATTCAGAACTTCCACGGTTTACACTAAAATAATATATTTTCATTAATCATCAACATCGTAGACAATAAAGTACATGAGTTCAATGGAGTTAGTGATTGAACATTTGCATAATTTGCAAAAGTGATAATTAGGTAGTAACATATTCCTAAACTCTTTTTTTTTTTTTAACACCAAACTCTCTTACAAGTAAAATATGGTTATCAAATTAACCGAATGAGTTGGAATAGAGAGAGAGAAAAACGGCTTTGATGATTGTACTTATAACATGTGTTTTTTTATAAACTAATAAGCTGTATCTGAATATCTCTGATGTGTATGGACGAGAACAAATAAGTGGTCGGGCTAGACGTGAACAATCCTCCGACTACACTTATGGTTAACGACAATCACCTAACTGAGAGATTCACTGGTTAACCAACTCTTACCTGTCCTCTGATCGTGTCGTTATTTTAAAATTTTGACCCACAATTTGACCCACAATTATGTACACTCAAAATTTTAATAAATGATTTAACGTTTAACGTTTAATGTCATTATCTATAGGTAAAACCTTTGTCTATGGGTTTGGCATATTTAAGCTTTCTTATTCATGTTAGTTAATTTTTTCCCTGGATTTGATTCGGAATCAACTAATTAGAAAATTAATACACACGGGTTTTGTATCAAACCGAAAAATATCCGGTTCAGCCTCCGGTTGGATAATAAGATCTTCTTACCCCAAAACTAGGCCCATAACGAGAAGTCCTAGGCTTTTTTGTTTTTTTTTTTTTTCATTTTCTTACCATTTTTTTTCTGAGGGAAAAAAAACAAAAAGACACAGAAGAAATTCGTGGAAACGTCACAGACGAGATCTAGCACGAACCCGTAGTGTGGTGTAGAGAAAGAGAAGAAGCAGGGAGCTTCAAAAAACCCTAGAGATTTTTGTTTTCCATTTGCAGAAGACGTCGAAGAAGGAGAGGATAAGATTTAGCCACCCCACGCACGCTCGAAGATGAACATTTTCAGATTAGCAGGTGATATGACTCACCTGGCCAGTGTTCTCGTCTTGCTTCTCAAGATCCACACCATCAAATCCTGTGCCGGTATGTACATTTCCCTCTGTTTTCTCTCCGGAATTTGGCTGATAACATCAGATTGCGATCATAGTTTAGGTTAATTTTCTCGATGTTTGTTCGATTCGCTTCTCAAAAATTGACGTTAGATCATCTGATTCTCGCTCGGGAATTCAAATGTAGAAATGACGGATCTAATTCTATTTTTGGTAGTAATCTGGTTGCCGAGTTTAATCCTATTACGATTTAGGAGAGACTGTTCTCGAGCTTCGTTTATCCATGGAAAAATTCAACTGGTGAAAGAGAAATTTGAACGATTTTGAATATCGATTGGTTTGGTTACAATCATTTCTCTATGTCGCTAAGCAATAGCACATTTAAGAGATCAGCTATGTAAAAGCTCTTTGTGTTTTTGAGTTATGAGAGTAATTCAAATGCGTGTTTTGTGGTTAATTTGCAGGTGTCTCGTTGAAGACTCAAGAACTCTATGCCATTGTCTTTGCTACGCGCTATTTGGATATTTTCACGAGCTTCGTGTCTCTCTACAACACTTCTATGAAGTTGGTGTTCTTAGGAAGTTCCTTTTCTATTGTTTGGTATATGAGGTATCATAAAGCAGTCCACAGGACTTACGACAGGGAGCAAGATACGTTTCGTCATTGGTTCCTTGTGCTTCCATGCCTACTCTTAGCTCTTGTGATACACGAAAAGTTTACCTTTCTTGAGGTTAGTCTTGTCAAAGAAAGAGCTCTTTTGTTTGACAGGCTGATACTTTTTTTTTTGTGTGTGTGTGTAATTGGTATCTGCTTTACAATGTCTTAGGTACTGTGGACGTTTTCATTGTACTTGGAGGCTGTTGCCATATTACCTCAGCTTGTCTTGCTGCAAAGGACTAGAAATATTGACAACTTGACCGGGCAATACATATTTCTCCTTGGGTACAACTTCGTTTCATAAATTCTCTTTACTTGAAATGAATCCTTGCTTCTTCCTCCCACTGAACCTTTTCTAGACGGTTCCATAATTCAGTTTGATGATCTATTTCCTATTTATGTCACGAACTGGATTCTAAGGACTATTTGTGCTATAGACCATTGCTTTTCATTGTTTATTGTTCCCCTGCCAAACTTTATGGCGTCAAATTCATCTACAGCTACCCTCTAAGTTTCATACTTTGTTTGAAATACCAATATTATCATCTTCTTGCAGGGGGTACCGGGGATTATACATCCTCAACTGGATCTACCGTTACTTCACTGAGCCGCACTTTGTTCATTGGATAAGTATGAACTCTCTCTCCCTTAACCTTCCTCACTGTTTTACATGCATCACAATTGAACCCATAAACATCTGTTTGTATATCATGCTAACTCGATTAGTTTTTGTCAAGTTATATGACCCTTCTCATTGCTCCATGTACCTTAGCTCGTAAGGTCAGCTAAAGTTAGTATTTAGACTTCAATAGATACATATGCGTACCTTATTTGCTACACGAATATTGTAGAAAGCATGGTGGTTCTCATACCGAAACACTCCCGTCAACTAAATTATTCACATTTGGCACTACCTATTGTTGTGATTATGCTTTGTGAATCTGATATTTTCAATTGGAACTGTGTGATATGATGCAGCATGGATCGCGGGGCTTGTTCAAACATTGCTCTATGCCGACTTCTTCTACTACTATTTCCTAAGGTAAACAATTACCTCATCTTCTCTTCTTTGTTCCTAACTTTATTTTTTTCCCAACTCTGATTCTTTTTTTATTTGTTTGTTTTATGTTTGCAGCTGGAAGAACAACAAAAAGCTTCAATTGCCAGCTTAGATTTCCAAAATTTTCGATGCTTGGAAACCCTACGGATTCAATTTGGATGTTTACCAGTTTACTCCGTTGGTGGTTTAATAGAGGAGACGAGCATAGATATGTAAAAACTCCAGCGATCTAACTTATTATATTACACTCTTTTTTTGTTTGGGAACTTTATTCGTGTCTCAACTTTTTGCTCGAGCTAGTGTTATTACAGGACAGTAAAAATTTCCATTACAACGAGAAGATGTGAAACATTTTTAATTTGGGGAAATGTGATAAAAAAACTTTTAATAATTTGGAGGAAATTACATCTCTATTTGATGATAACATCTAAAAAAATCCAGTCTTAAATTTGTATTTTCAAGAAATCAAATACCAATAAGAGAAAGCACAATTCATCTAAACACCATATTCCAATTACATCAATTTTTCTATGGACTCAAGTCAAATACTTGAGATGTTAGTACCTAAAGTCGATCGAATCAAATGGTTTCTCATATAAGCTATTGTTGTAGAAGAGAGCAACAAATCGATCACTACAACTTTAAAAAAGAAAGAGAGAATGGTGATGGGCATGGGATAATAAGAATATCGTGTAGGAGATGTATAGAGAATTTGATATGACTCTAATTAATCTTTTTGTCTCCTTCATATCTTTCATGTTTTCCACTTTTTTCAACTTATTAAACCAGAGGCTTGTATATGTGCAACACTATAGTAGTTCCTTACACAAAAATCAAAGCAATATGGAATATATGAGAATATATGGTGTTTTGGTTGCAGTAGCGTTATTGATCATAGTGGTTGATGCTAGGGTTCGCGGAGGGAGAGGAATCGAAAAATACGTTACTTTTGGTCAGAACTATGTTGTTAAGTGGGGTCAAGGTCATGTTTCCACACTGCACTCTGGGCAAGAAGTTGATCTCTACATGGATCAGTCTTCAGGTTTCTTTTTGTTTCTTCGTATAAAATTATAAAGACAAGACGTTGTCTAATGGCCAAAAGACCTTATTAGTACCCAAGAGAGTGTGACATATTGGTTTGTTCGAGTGGATAGAGAATTCATGTCGTAAATCAAGTTTCAACATCTACGAAAATTTGTTATGGTTCATTTTTGGTCACTCTACGTTTAAGTGACAAGAATATCCTATTTTCTACATGTCTTATATATTAGTCAGGGTTTCGCCTCAGATCTACCTCGAAGAAAGCTTAAATTAGGACACAATATTTACTAACAAAAGTCGTTTAATGGTCATTTGGTGTGTAATTTGTTGTTTCAAAGATGAGAAAAATCAGAATAACGTATGCTAAGGAGTCCCTTGAGCGAGCAAAGAAATGCAAGAAATGCAACGGTGCGATATCCTATTGGGATTAGAAAAAAAAACTCATTTACTTGTCAGTATTAGGTCATTATAAATACAAATTTTAAAGGTTTGTATTATTCATCACACGATAATTGAAAGAAAAACTCTAAAAATCGGATATTTGCCTCAATACATTTTCTCTCTATGGCTTTACGTTTTTTCTTTTCTTTTTTTTGATTCGATCCAATTTAAATACTAAGTGAAGGCTTTTACATGAAACAGGTGCTGGGTTTCAGTCTAGAAACCTCTACGGATCAGGTCTCTTTCAAATGAGAATCAAAGTGCCCGGAGGAAATTCTGCCGGCGTCGTCACCGCTTTTTACGTTTGTATTCTTGATTATATATGCATACAACATGCGTAGACTAATTTCAAAATTTATATATATTTGTAACTAACTATCTATATATATGTAAATTAATAATGACAGTTGACTTCGAATGGAGGTAATCACGATGAGATTGACTTCGAGTTCTTAGGAAACAACGATGGAAAACCGATAACGTTGCAGACAAATGTGTTTGCGAATGGAGAAGGTAACAGAGAAGAGAGGTTTCATCTGTGGTTCAACCCCATCAAACACTACCACACTTATGGGATTCTTTGGAACCCTTACCAAATTGTGTACGTTATTACGATACTTTCTTCTTACTTTTATCTCCTGTATAGTATTCATTTCATGCATGGCAAATGATATTTTTTTTTTGTTCAATGCAAGAATTCAATATTTTGAAAAAACAAAATTCTATAAACATTTGATAATTCAAAATGGAAAAATATGTTTTTTTCATTTTGCAATCTTATAAGTGTAAGTATATATATTCAACTAAAACATCATCTTATTTGAAAATGAGAGCATTTTATAATCTCATTGTAATTAGTAATCACAGCTAAATTTTATTATAATTATAATAATTTGTTTTAATAAATACCAAGAATGAGTTGATCTAGTGGTTAAATCCTTTGATAATCGAAAATGTAGAGACTCAAGTCACCAGTTTTATAGGAGGGTCTGCTCTCCATAGGAGGGGTCTGCTCACCAGTCTATGGGATGGGATGTATGATCTATGCGCCCTAAATCTCTTAATTATAAGAAAATATATAATTATGTAGACAGCCGAATTTCGACAAAAAATGAATGGCAAAATCATAAATAAAGGAGCCAATTTTTCCGCAGTTGATTTGATACAAATACAATAACAGGCATAATGTGTAATTTGCTTCTAAAAAGGTAAAAATGTGTATAATTGGGGGACAAATGAAATTAAATATGAAAAAAAAAAATTGGACACATTTTCACCCATTTGAGGATATTTTGCAAATCAAGTTTTCACATAGTCACTTTTGCCAATTCGAGCTAAAACAACTCGTCATATAGTACATGTTCCATATAAATAAAACCAAATAGATGAAATGATGGTCGTATGATGATTGATAGGTTTTACGTGGACAACATCCCAATAAGAGTCTACAAAAACGAAAAAGGAGTAAGCTATCCATCAAAGCCTATGCAAGTAGAGGCCAGTCTCTGGAACGGTGACGATTGGGCGACTGATGGCGGTCGAACCAAAGTTAACTGGTCATACTCTCCTTTCATTGCCCATTTCCAAGACTTTTCCGGTCTCTCCGGCTGCTACATAGACGGCCGGAGTAATGATGTGGCCGCTTGTGGATCCTCTAACTATTGGTGGAATGCAGGCAAGTATCAAAGGTTAAGCGGATATGAACAAAAAATCTATGAGCATGTGAGGAATAAGTATATGAACTATGACTATTGTACCGATCGCAATAAGTACCAAAGTCCTCCTAGAGAATGTTATTGAAATAACATTACGTTAATTATAGAGGATTTTTAAATCTTCTTTTTATAAGATAGGTAAGTTTATAAGGAGTTTATATCTCAGCTGAGAATGTAATGGTGTATGCTCGAAATATTATAGGATGATTTGCATAAGATCAATAATATGCATGTATCTTTTTTTTTTTGTTTAAATAGACTTCAAAATAATTCTGGATTTTAATTTAAAAAATCGTATTACTAAAATAACAAAGAAAATAAATTTATTTCCTCTATTTCTAAAAATATGATTTTATAAAAATTTTAAACATACAAATAAGTGTTTTTATCAGTTCAGTTTCGTAATTCAGTAATTTAGTTCGGTTCAGTACAGAAAAATCTAGTCTTTAAATAAATATTTTTTTTTTTCGGTCGAAAAAGAAATAGGTTTAAAACTCTAAATAGGATCATATTTTTCAATTCTGTTTTAGACATTTTTCTAAAATCAAATTATAGTGTTTAAATATATTTTTCTATATGATATTTAATTAAAAAAATTAATTTAGAAGTTATTTTTTTTTTTTGATTTCTGGTTAATTCAGTTTTGGTTTGGATAAAGCTTCTTTTTCTTCATTTTTGATTTAAAATCAAATTATACTTGACTGCTAAGAAGGATAAACAAAACTGAAAATGTTTTCAGTTGCTATGTCTTTTGTCTACTCTAGTCGTATACTGTAACCGCCTTGTATGTTTCGGTTTGCTCAAATAAATTGGTTTTGGAGAAGTTATCGAACCAAACCAATTGTTGACTTTGTCTTTGTTTTCTTCGAATTGGTCTGAAGATTCGGTCTAGATTTGGTTTGGAAGGTAACAGAACAATTTCTCTGCATGTTACATCGGACTCTTCTGTGTCCGAGACGCCTCAAATCTCTGCTACACGCTAGTCAATACAAGCGGCACGTCGCTCAGGTCCAAGCTTTCGTAATCACTACCGATAATTTACTTCATGGAAGCTCAGTTGCTCGAGATCTCGTCTCTACTTATGGACGAATCGGCGAGATCTCTCATGCCCGTAAGTTGTTCGACCAATTGCCTCACAGGAGTGTCTCTGTTTACAACTCCATGGTTATGGTGTATTCCCGTGGAAACATACCAGAAGAGGTTCTCAGACTTTACGATCAGATGATAGCTGAAGGGATTAAACCAGATAGCTCAACGTTCACAATGACGATCAAGGCGTGCTTAAGCGCTATGGTTTTAGAGAAAGGAGAGGCTGTGTGGAGTAAAGCGATCGAATTTGGGTATCAAAATGATGTCTTTGTATGTTCATCTGTCTTGAATCTGTACATGAAATGCAGGAAAGTCGAGGAAGCGGAGATTCTATTCGGAAAAATGACGAAAAGAGACCTTGTTTGCTGGACAACAATGGTGACAGGGTTTGCACATGCTGGTAAGTCGTTGAAAGCAGTTGAGTACTACAGAGGGATGCGAAACGAAGGGTTTGGTAGAGATGGGGTTGTGATGCTTGGTCTCTTACAAGCTTCTGCTGATCTCAGGGATCCGAAAATGGGTTGTTCTGTACACGGGTATTTGATCAGGACAGGTCTTCTTCCTATGAATGTTGTAGTTGAAACCAGCGTGGTTGATATGTATGTAAAGGTTGGGTTTTTAGAGCTTGCTTTAAGAATGTTTAGTAGGATGCTGTATAAAACCGCGGTCTCGTGGGGGTCGATGATCTCGGGTTTTACTCAAAACGGGTTAGCCAATAAAGCCTTTGAAGCAGTGGTGGAGATGCAGATACTTGGGTTTAAACCGGATCTTGTGGCTCTTGTTGGTGTACTTGTGGCGTGTTCGCAAGTCGGGTCGTTAAAGACAGGTAAAGCAATACATTGTTACATCTTGAAAATACACGTTCTTGATCCAGTAGCTGCAACTGCTCTGATGGACATGTACTCGAAATGCGGCGTGGTTTCATGTTCAAGAGAGATCTTTGAAGGGATAGGAAAGAAAGACTTGGTTTGTTGGAACACAATGATATCTTGCTACGGTATCCATGGAAACGGTGAAGAAGTTGTATTGATGTTTGTGAAAATGACGGAATCAGAAGTAGAACCCGACCACGCCACATTTGCTTCCATTCTCTCTGCTCTTAGCCACTCTGGTCAAGTGGAACAAGGCCAGCATTGGTTCAGGGCCATGATAAACAGATATAACATCCAACCTAGCGAGAAACACTACGTTTGTTTGGTCGATCTTTTGGCACGTTCAGGGAGAGTAGAAGAAGCTCTTGACTTGATAAACTCTGAGAAACTTGACAATGCTTTGCCTATCTGGGTTGCTCTTCTCTCAGGATGCATCAATCACAGGAATCTATGGGTTGGGGAGATCGCGGCTAATAAGATTCTCGAGTTGAATCCGGATAGCATTGGAATCCAAACGCTGGTTTCTAACTTCTTTGCAACTGGGAAAAAGTGGAAAGAAGTGGCTAAAGTGAGGAAGTTGATGAGAAGTGGGGACATGGAAAAAGTACCAGGCTACAGTGTGATCGAGGTTAATGGACAGCTTCGAACGTTTCTAATGGAGGATCTGAGCCACCATGAGCATTATCACATGTTGCAAATGTTGAGGGATTTGATTTCTGAGATGAGAGATGTATATGCATCAAAATCTGATTGTGTGGGTAGTTATCTGGCCTCCTAATTACTGTTTGGTTATGGTAGATAATAAAGATCACTTATAGAGGTAACTAACGGTTTAGATTGATTTTGGATCGTCGGATTATTTTTAGAACATAAATCGTGGCCACTAAATGAAATTTTCAAAAAAAAAAAACAAAACCTTTGTTCCTAGCAGCACCTACTACTATTAAAACTAGAAAAGAATCACAAAGACATAATTAACAAAGAAACCAACGACGTCGAGATCTTAAAAACTTGGAAACCAAACGATTCAAGGAGATGAAATTAGCTGTAAGCTACAGTTTTTTCAACTTTTTTATATATATAAAGATCAAACTTTCTTCTTTCTAGTTTCATGATCTTCTAGTTGCTCTGATAGGAAGAAGAATTCGAGGGAAATCTGAAACGGAAACTTGAGCAGCTCTTTAATACTTCTCTTAAACTAGCAGTTCCCAATGAACAGAAAGTTGAGCCCTTAGTTAAAGCGTCAAGTGTTCGAGATCGAATATTTGAAGATTATCAATGGTGCTCCATTTTTTTCTTTGCTTAAGAATATGAAAGTTCCTTTCTTTTTTTTAGTTTGATTAAACTCTTTTATTCATCATACTGTTTTGTTTGCAGTAACAACTAACAATGCAATGAGTTTATGTTGCGTCATGATACAAAAGGGTCCAGCTATTGCACAGGTTTGGTTTTTTTTTTTCTTGTGAAAACTGAATCTCCAAAATTGGTTACTTGACTTTGAAGAAACCGTGTGTTTCATCGACCTAGTTAATTCTTTTTGCAGTTTGGCATGCTTATTGAGTACTTCTTTCCTGGTTCAGATAATGAGGCTGTGACAGATATTGGCCTCTAAAAGATTTACAGTATAAGGACCGAAGCAATTCAGTTTCTAACTTGAGATGTCAATCTCAATAGTTGCTTTACAGACAATCAAAATTCAAAAGCCAAGTTTACCGATGATCCTGTCTTTAAGGAAAAGGCACAACGAGCTGTGGTTTGTCTACCGGTGAAACCACAGCTGCATTTTCCTATTTGAAAGTGTCTCAGTATGCAGCTGCAAGATCTAATCTACTCACAAATCTTGGTTAAAGATTTGTGAAATCAGCAGAACCGACTCTGCCAAGGTTATTCAGCGCCTTCGAGTTGAGCTAGAAGAAAAGGTAAAAAGGAATATCGCTGGACATGTAATAATATATTGTTTGATGATGTAACATACATAAACAAAAACGGTATGATCCAATATAGTTTTTTAGTTTATTTTTCGACCAAGGTTTTTTTTCTTTTTTTTTTCGTTTATGGGAGAATTCTCTAGATAAACGCCATTAATATGAAAGATTTGCTCGAATTGGTTAGGTCAATTAGATAAGTGCAATAGTAATGAAGAGGAGATATGGTGGTTGGCTAAGTATATGGCACCCATTGTGTACACTCTAACAGAGCATTGATTATATAATTTAATTTTGTGTTGACAAATTGTAGAAGAACTAGTATTTAAGCGAGTCTATTCTCATCACCATTTCGTCAATACAACAAGCTTACAAATTCTCAAAGTACATTTTGTGAGCAAACAAGTAATATCAATCAAAAGATGATGAAAGGCAAAGCTGTGATTTTAAGTGCTCTCGTAATGAGCACAAATTCAAGTAGAAGCAGCCTGCTGCCGGTCCCTGTGGGAAAGAAATAGATATTCTGCTTGCCGTTTTGCTTATCTTTCTATTGCATATTGTGCAGAATTTTCTGGATGCAAAATCGTTGACGGGAAATGTCCTCCAGGATATGATTATGAGATTCTCGAAAACTCTGGTAAGTTGATTTCTTTTTGGTGCTTTATTAAAATTTATATATGTTAAAAATACATGGTGAATCAAGACTTCATTTTTTTTAGTGTAAGTTGCATGATTTTTTTTGACTCAAGGTGATACTGCTCATGAATACTGCAAGTTGGGATGTGCATCCTCTGTTTGTGGTGCCTTATTCAATCTCCAAAAATCTGGTAAAACAAAAATCCCCAAGCTCGATCAGTTTATAACTAGTTGAAATAATAGACAAGAGAATAATATAACCCATTCTTATACTGTTTCTGTTACTAGACGCAAGTGAAATTGTGAAAGGAGTGGCTGAAGAATGCACCAAAGCATGCTCTACTCTATGCACCAAGGGCTTTGTTAAGACTGCTGTTGAAACCTCTAAACAAGCATGATCCACAAAGATACCACCTCCAAGTTTCAGAGTGTTGGTTTCAATAAGTGTTGGTTTTTAATTTTAGCAACAATTATCCGTCTATGTGACAAAAATGCTAGAGTATGATGATGCTAGTATTTTAATAAATTGTTTTTGATTTGTGTATGTATCGTGCTATCATCTAAATAAAGAATTATGTGTGCATGCTTCTTCTTGATCATTTCTATACTATTATTTAAGTAGATATTTTTTAAAATAAACTTAAATGTGTAAGTTATTACATGAAATGTCATTATAAATAACAAAATATAATTGAAAGAAGAAACAATATAGCTGTCTTTTGAGATTATGTAAGAAAATTTGGAAAATAAATATTTTTCATTAAAAATATTATTTATTAATTAATTTCTTGATTATTATTTATATATGAAAATAATAACAATTCATCTACATATTAAAAAATATATATACGAACTTTTATAATATTTTTTATTATAATTTATTACATTTCATTTGAATATATAAAAAAAGTTGAAAAGTATTTTTTTTAATTTATAAGTATTAAACACCATAAAATTAATTTTTTGTAAGAGTTTATGGACTGACCACTTAAAAAATATCTATTCAAAATTTTATAATATTTTTCATTAATATTTTTTTTTAATTAAGTGAAACTTACATTTAGTCTAAATGTAATACATCAGAAATTACACGTGGAACATAATGATAAGAACTATATTTGGTATTAAACGGTAAAGCTGCCTTCCCAAGTGTGTCCGCTGCTTGATTATTTTCCCGGTGTGTCCAAACAAATTCTATATTTTCAAACTTTCCTTTCCACTTCAAGATTTCTCTGATCCAGTTGTGACTTCCAAAGTTGAGGGTTTCTTTGTTGATCAGGTTTACTAGGTTTCTGCAATCTCCTTCAAAAATGACTTTCCTATAACCTCTAGACCAACAGTATTGCATAGCCATCAGTAATGCTTGGGCTTCACTCTCTAGTGGCGTTTGTGCTGCATTGCTTTCTGCTTGACCTGCTCCTTTAAAAACTCCATTTTCATCTCTTAGAATCCATCTCGCCTTCGCATTGTTTCTCCCCTTGATGTACGATCCATCATAGTTGCATTTTAGCCATCCTTATTTTGGTCGAAGCTATCGATGATGTCTTGCAATCGAGATTGGTTTTTGATGAGAGTCTGGCTGATTATATCTATCAATGAGCTGGTAGACATCTAACCATTCTTTTGCATCACTTTCAGCTAATTTCAGTGTTGTTAACCAAAAGATTTGTTTTCGTTGAATCAAAAGTGTATTGTGACTCTTCCAGATACGCCAAAATATCCACAAGGCATATTGATGTACTCTGTGAGGCAGTAATGAACTCCTCTTAAGTATAGCTTCCAGCTTTTCCTCAAAATTTAATCCCATATTGATGACACTTGAGTTTGGAAAACCTGAAGCTCTCCATATTTGTTGTGCATAAGTGCATTCAAAGAAAAGATGATTGGTCGTTTCTTCTGAAAAAATACACCGTGGACAAAGTGAATTTCTTGTCACATGTCTTCTTTTGAGATTTTCACCGGTTGGGATTGCACTTGAGACCACTCTCCACAAAAAGTGCTTTATTTTTGGAGCAATTTTGAGCTTCCAGATTAGTTGCTTCCGATTAGCATTACCAGAAGGGGGATGAAGTAGCCTTTGATGGGTATGAGCTGCCAACCAGTAACCAGATTTAACTGTGTAGAGACCAGTTTTATTGTAGTGCCAACCTAATAAATCTTTTTCTGATCTTGAGTTTACCCGTAAAGACAGGATAATCTCTGCATCCTCTTCCACAACTAGTCTTCGTATTTCTCTTTCATTCCACCCTGACTGTTCAGCAAACAGATCTTTCACTAGACATTGATTGACGTTCTCCTCTATCGGTCTTGGAGGTCGTGGAGGATATAACGGTAACCATGGGTCATACCAAAAGCTAACTGCAGTTTCATCCCCAATGATAAATCTCATTCCTTTCCTCAATAAATCTCTTCCTTGGAGAATTGATTTCCATATATATGAACTTTTCCGGCATTCTCCAGCAATGAGGATGTTTGTGTCTTTAAAATATCTGCTTTTCAGTATTAAGACAGTTTGGATTTTGTAGTATCCTCCATGCTTGTTTCCCGAGTAAAGCAAGGTTGAATTGCTATATATCTCTGAAGCCTAACCCTCCTTCTTTTTTTGGTAAACCCATTCGTTCCCAACTATACCAGTGCATTCCTCTTCTTTCATGACCTTTTCCCCACCAAAATCTTGCAAGAATCCTGTTAATATCAGTGCAGAGACCCTTAGGGAGCTTGAAAACATTCATTGCATAGACTGGCATTGATGTAGCTACAGATTTCAATAGGACTTCCTTCCCTCCTTGTGAAAGGAACTGCTTGTTCCAACCTTGACTTCTTTCATTAACCTTTTCTAGTAGATATTGAAACATTTCTGTCTTCCTCTTCCCAAATTGCTCAGGCATACCCAAATACTTTCCTCCTCCACCATCATTATGGATCCCCAATATTCTTCTCATTTGTGTTTTAGTGTGATCCTGTACTCTGCTGCCAAACGTTATTGCTGACTTTCTCAGATTTACAGCTTGACCCGAAACCTTTTCATATAGATTCAAAACCCTTTTAATTGCTCTTCCGGACTGTGGATTAGCAAGTGAGAAAAATAATGAATCATCTACAAAAAGAAGGTGATTCACAGCTGGACTTTGGGTATTGACTTTAATCCTTGAATCTTCCTAGTGTTTGCTGCTTGAGTCATCAGATGAGACAGTATTTCTGCACAGAGAATGAAGAGATAAGGGGATAAAGGGTCCCCTTGTCTTAGACCTCTCTGTGTCTGTATAAATCCTCTCGGTGAACCATTAATCTGAACTGAAAAACTCACAGACTTGACACAAGTCATGATCCAATGTATCCATTTACTATCAAACCCAAATCTTCTCATGGTTTCTTCCAAAAAACCCCATTCTAGACGGTCATATGCTTTCATCATATCCTTCTTAAGTGCCATATAAGACTTAGATTGTCTTCTTATGACCTTTAATGCATGGAATACCTCGTGAGCTATTATCACATTATCTGTGATCATTCTTCCTGGAATGAACGCAGCTTGATTTTCTGAGACGAGACCTGATAGATGTTGTTTAAGCCGATTCACCAGGATTTTGGAAATGATTTTATAACTAACATTACACAACGCAATTGGTCGGAAGTCTGCCATCGTTGTTGGTGTTGTTATTTTGGGTATTAGACACAGGTTTGTGTGGTTGTGCCTTTGATCCATTCTTCCCTCCTCAAAGAAAGCTTTCACTTCCATTAATAGTGCCGGTGATATTTCATTCCAAAAGCTTTGATAAAAAGATCCAGAGAAACCATCCGGTCCTGGGGTTTTCTGAGCTCCAATTGAGAAAACGGCTTTTCTGATCTCCTCAAGTGATACTTCTCTTATAAGATCATTGTTCATATCTCTTGTGACTCTGCTTTCAAAGTTGACAAAGACCTCATCTATAACATTCTGCGGAATCCCCTGTGTACTGAATAGCTCCGTGAAGTATCTTTCTGCAGTTGCTGCAATGTTATCATCCCCTCTCTGAATAATACCTTGTGAGTCTTGTATGGACATAATTCTGTTCTTAACTCTCTGCGTCTTGGTCACTTGATGGTAGAATCTTGTATTTCTGTCCCCCACTTGTAACCATGTATTTCGACTCTTCCTTTTCCAGTAGATTTCCTCGTCGACATAAGCTTTGTTCAACTAGGCTTTGAGATTGTCTCGTTCAGACTGTGGAACATTAGCTGATGAAGCTGCTTTGTCCAACTTATAACGGAGAATAGCTATCTTTTCTTTTGCGTTTGATTTATGTCTCTGCTTCCACCGAGAAATCTGACGACGAATCTTAACTATTCGGTCCAACAAAGTAGTATTTTGTGATGACCCACTATTCCATTCTCGAGATACCATTTGTTGAAAATCTTCATCTGATGTCTATCTATCATCGAACATGAATTGTCCTCTTCTCTGTTGTGGTCTATCTCCCAGAAAGCTGATTAGGGGTCGATGATTAGACTCATCTAACTCGAGATAATGTGTTTCTGAGTCCAGGAAAAGCAAATGCCATTGAGTATTTGCCATGGTTCTATCAAGACAGCATTGAACATAGTGACTACCACGTTGACCTGTCCATGAGAATTTGTTGCCAACTGTTTTGAGGTCTGTAAAGTCACAATGTCGGACCATTCTTCTAAAGTCTTGAAAAGATGACTCCGGTCGTAATCTTCCACCAAGTTTCTCCTCATTACCCAACAACTCATTAAAATCTCCTAGAATAAACCATGGATCTTTTCTGTTTAATGATATTCTTTCCAATCTTTCCCATAGATAATTTCGTAAATATGGTTCTGGATTTCCATAGACAAACGACAAATAGAAACCAAATCCATCAAATTTTACAAAACAATCTACAAGATTACTGAAAACACCGTATTTTGACCACTTTTATGGATCGTTTTGAAATACTTTTTCTATGTTTTTAATTGCTTTTAAGTACTTTTATTACGTTTTTCTAGTATTTGTAGTTCCAAGACTCTTTTTAGGTAACTTAGGGAAAAACTTAACAAAATGGATAGAAAACCAGATTTCAGCTCAAAGTCAAACCGTCAGAAGTTCACCCCTGATTGAAGGCCTTCTCATCGTCTGATCCAGCTCAAATTTGGAGATCTTAAATATGGAAGTATCAGCTTTCCAGCACACTTTACAGCTTGACAATCCAACGGTTCAAACTAAAGATACACGAAGAGCAAGATGTCCCGTAAACCAGCCGACAAGCGTTTCCACCCGCGGCCAACAGACCATTTCCCGCGGTCACAGCCATCTCGACCGCGGCCAGCAACCCATTCCCCGCGGTCACACTCATCCCAACCGCGGCCAGCCAACTCCGAGCCCGAAGGCCCATTTCTGAAGCTCGTATCATTTTTCCAGCCTCAATTCCGGAACCCTAGACACCAGAGAGTATTGGAGACTATAAATACATGTCATTTAGGTCGTTTTTAAAGAGAGAAGAGGAGAGACGAAATACTTTACAGAAATTTTACTTTAAGCTTTGTTTTTAGGTTTGAGGGAGAGAGAGATTTGTCTCTTGAACCCTTGTTCTTTCTTTTTCAATTTCGGTTTCTATTCTACTTTTTAATACTATGTTTTTGATTTCGTTCATTATGTCTGAGTAGTTTTATTGTTGGGATTAAGGGATTTTCGATGGGGATTTATATGTTCGATGAGGATTCCATGAGCTTTTGAGCCGAATCTTAGAACTTTTTCTTCTGAATTCGTTTTTACTGCATGAGAATAGCGTCATGAACTACAGTCTGATTCAGATGCTTCATGACACGAAAGTGTTCATCCGGTTTCAGATCTAGTTTGGGAGAGCAAAACAAACATAGGAGTGGAAACCTACCTATGGGCGATTTGTGAATGCTGACGAGTCTTAAACATAATGCATCTCTTCTTTTCCAGGGCCAGAGTGGAAACCTACTGGTCAAGGTTGAGAGAGATAGTTGTCTATGATCACGACAGTGGTGTATTCATACGTCCGTGACTCCAGTTCGAAAAGTTTAAGCTAAGATCTTATCAATTTTACTCTCTAGCAATGTTTTGAATCGTTCGTACCCCTGAGAAAACTTCCCTGAAGCCCAACACTTTCTTTCTTATAGATTTACACCGTTTTATTTCAAGCTGTAGTTCAATATTTTCATTCCCTTTTAATCGATTTTCATTCAAGCAATTAGGTTAGCCGTTTTTCTTGTTTTTACCCGTTTTCGTTAAGTTTAGTTATTAGGTCATTTTAATTCTCGTATTTTCTCTTTAAGATTCGTTTTTACATTTTAAACACACCACCAAAACCCCCACAAAACCGTTTGGTTCTAGACTTCCTTACTTTATATTTCTTTCGAAGGCTTTTGCAGGAAAGATCCTCCTTCCCTGTGGATTCGATCCCTAAGTACTACAATCGATCAGCTGTGCACTTGCAGCTATTGATTTCATTTAGGGTAAAACTTGACACCCTCACACACACCTCATCAATTACTAGATTGAAAATGGATAGAAAGATCAACAGAATTTTTCCAAAAGATAACTAAACCACCGCTTAAACCTATCGGAGGAACTGTTACATAGTTTAGAAAACCCATTTCACATCCCAGGTTCCTCCGATAGTCATTCCCTTGCTTTGTTTCTGACAGGCAAATGATGTCCAGAGAATACCTTTTATGTATCTCCTTTAGGCGTTGAACCGTCGAGTCACTGCCTATACCCCGACAGTTCCAGCTGAGTGTCCTCATGAAGGAAGAGGTGGTTCAGGGCCCACCGCGCCTCCCTCGGTTGTGTTCGGAGCTTCCTCCGGTGATTTACCATTGCTTTCTCCTAACTCTCTGATCTGGACTTTGTTTGCTGTCTTCTCCGTGTTTGGAACTGGGAATTTGCGTTTACGGGTACCGCTTTCAGCAACTGGGATTGATGAAGGTGTGGCACCAAAAGCCTCGTAATCACGCATTAGCTCTTGCTCTGCTATTGACATTTCACCTTTTCCCAGGTCTCTTCCAGGAACATCTCCGGTGCTGTTAGAAAAAATCGGAACCGGATTGTATAATTCATTCAATTCCCATTCACGAACATCAGCTTTCTGGCTGTCCCAGTCCTCCCACAGATATTCATCCTCTTGACCTGTTTCCTCCTCCTCCTCTTCTGTTTCTTCATTGCTGTCTTCGTCTGGTTCCTGTATCATCACTTCCTCGCCATTGTTCTGATCATCTTGTACTCCATTTGGTCTCTCATGGTTAATGTTGGCTTCCATCGCTTCTCTTCTGATAGCATCTGCTTCCTCATCATTGATTTCTTGGATACGGATGCCATTGCCATTGTTTGGATGGTCTGCTTGTGGTGGTTCCTCATCATCATCATCATCTCCATCGGAATGATGCTCTTCTCCTCCATTTGCACCAGACAACTCCCGGAATCATGTGTGATCAATCCACACACATCGCAGAAACCCCTGAGCCTCTCATAACGAAAGGAAAGTAATGTATTTTCATTTGAATATATAAAACAAAAGTTTAAAAGTATTTTTCTAATTTATAAATAATTAAACACGAAAAAAATAATTTTTGTAAAAGTTTATGGACTGACCACAAAAAGTAGAATCATTAAACGGTGCATCTTAAATTTATATATTCAAGATCATATATTTTTTTTAGGTTAGTCAGAATAGAATTTAGTTCATTTCAAAAAGTATTAAGTAAACCGATTAGTTTTATTTGACATATTTATCTATAACCAGTAATTAAATATATTATAAAATTAAAATATAGTTTTTAAATATTTAAAAATATTTATTATTTATTATTCCAGGCTTAAAACGTAACTGTCTTATCATGACAATATATATAATATGCCATTTTAGGAAATGCATATGTAACTCCTAATTTCAGACTAATACTAATAGGAAAATGATTTTTTTTTATGATCTTTTTTGCTCAGGCCTCTCTAACTCTATTAGAGGCTTTGGAGTTCATTTCCGAAAGAAGTCTTTCCTTGTCGGTATCTTTTGACAGAAGGAACATTTCCTTTTTTCCCTCCAAACTTGCCTTTTCCTTTGAAAATTATGTATTCTTTCTTTTTTTCTCCGATTCTTGACTCTGATTATCTAGGATTTTCTTTTAGACATACGCAGTATTCTGCACAATCACTAGCAAATCTCGTTAGTAATCTCTTTGTTTGGCGTCCGAGTTTACTGTTTCTGCTGCTTATGGACCCTTCGTTGAACCTTGCGATGCAATCCTTGAATCTGGAAGAGGATGTACCTATTGACATCCCTGCAGATGGTGCTTATAGTGCGGTGGAGAGGAGTTCGATGAGTCTGATTGGTCGCTTGTTAAATCCGGAGGTGCAGAACATGGCTAGAATGTTAAGATCTATGCCTCGGATCTGGAAAATTTATGAGCGTGTCAGAGGCGTAGCGCTTACAAATAATACCTTTCAGTTCATATTCGACTGAGAACAAGATCTGCTTACGGTGTTAAAGATAGGTCTTTGGACGTTTGATGAATGGGGCATGGTCCTGGAACAATGGATGGAGAATCCTCGGGCTGATTTCCTTAAAAAAGCATCGGTCTGGATTAAGCTTCACAAGATCGCGGTGAACTATTTCACGCTGGAAACTATTGGGATCGTTGCCAATCGTATTGGTCATGTCCAGAGATTGCTTATGACCCAGCAAAACCTCTGCTTCAAGCCCCGTGTCCGTGTGCGAGTGGCGATCAATTTGGAGGATCCAGTTAGGGACATAAAATCTTTGAATTTGCTAGGTGGAGGAGTAGCCATTGTGGAAGTTGAATATGAACGTAGATGCAAGAAGTGCTTTAACTGCTTCCGGCTGACTCACAAGAAGCAGAGATGCCCGCTGCTGCAACGCAACAAACCAGAGGACAGGAGCCCGGTTCGAAACAGAGCATGTTGCGAACTCCTCATTCAGAAATTCGCCAACATCATACGAACCTTTCTGATCAAATCCTGCCTCTGTTGGCACCTTCCTTTCCTCCTGATTTTTCTCCTCAACCAAATTTGGTGGCTTCTGAGGTGTTCGAGCATATGCGAATATATATGTCATCGGGTGATCCAAAAGAACACTGTTTACGTGAACAGAAGATGAAGAAGACTCTTGACGAATTATCAAAAGATCCTATTGCTCAGAGATCGTACCTACGATTGGAAGCCCCTCCGGTTTTTACTGTAACACCAAATGATACAACGCAGGTCGCTTATGCCACAGTGGAGGTTTCTCCATGCCTCTCACCATCACGCAGTGCTGCCTCCGTGTTGTCTAATGCTGTAAGACTGGAACATTCATCCTCGGTGACTGTTAACGCCAACGAGAATCAGGCTTCGGTTGTGCCCCCATCTAATATAAATGACGCAATGAGAAATGATCCACTGATTACCGTTTCAGCCACACCTCCTTCTATTATCAAAGAACTCGAAGCTTCCAACGCAGCAAATGAGAATGATCAACATATGGGATCTCCGATTCAGGAAGAATCGGATTCATTTATTCCTCCAGATCTCACGGGAGGTTTCACCATCGGATGTGCTAAACCCAGCTCGTCAAGCACGAGTAGCCGAAGTAAGAAACCAAACAATGGCCGTTGGTCTCGTCATCAGAGAGTTTATCAGAGTGGAATGATGACAAAGGAACTCGACAAAGACTCAGATCATCCTTCTAAGAGGACAGCTGTTGAGAATACTGAAGCCACTTCTAACCTGTCCAAACAATCTTCGGGTTTGATGGTTCGCCAGAAACCATCCAATCCGACCATATGACGACACTCGTTTGGAACTGTCAGGGGTTGAGGAACGACCCGATGGTTCGACGCCTAAAGGAAATGTGTCGTGAGCATTCCCCGGACCTTGTGTTTCTCCTAGAGACCTAAAGCTCTAGTGATCACGTGTTGTTTGTTCAAAGATCGTTGGGTTATGACCACAGTTTTCTGGTGAACCCAGTGGGTCTTAGTGGTGGGTTAGCGTTGTTTTGGAAGCAGTCGTATATGGTGAATGTTCTCTTTTCGCATAACCGGATTATTGATACAAAAGTGACAGTGGGTTCGTTGGTTTTCTTCATCACGTTTGTATATGAAGATCCGGTCTGTCACCTCCGTGGTCGAGTATGGCAAAAATTAACAAACATTGGTATTATCAGAGATGCTGCTTAGTGTGTCGTTGGGTCCAATGCAGACTAGATCAAGCTTTTGGTAATGCTGAATGGTTTAGGATATTTCCCATAACTCATTCCGAATACCTTAAGCGCATTTGGTCCGATCACCGCCCGCTCATGGTTAAAATAGCTCCGGCTATCTTTACAAGAAGAGGTAGAGTTATATTTGATAAAAGGTGGTGTGATCGTCCTGAAGCTGTTGAGGTGGTTAGGAAAAGCTGGTCTATGCAGAATCGTAATAGACCAATCAAAGTTTCAGACAACATTGCTACTTGCAGGAAAGCTCTCGCATCCTAGAAGAGAGGTACAAATAGTAATTCTAAGAAAGAGATACAGAGACTTTTAGAGGCACTGGATAGTGAGTCGTCAAAACGGGTCCCTGATTTTCCGAGAATGGCTGCTTTGAAAACAGAGTTAATGCAGGCAATTAAAGCAGATGAGATGTTTTGGAAAGAAAAGAGCAAGGAACGTTGGATGATTGCAGGAGACAAGAATACTAAGTTCTTTCACAGAAGTGTTGCGTCTCGGAGGTTAAGGAACTCAGTCCTTTCTTTACTTGATGAAAACGGTGTGCAACACTTTGAAGATAAAAAGAAAGACGAGATTGCGGTGGACTATTTCTCTAAGCTATTCACATCATCGGGTTATACGAATCATGATGAACTTCTTGACACGCTACCTTCCAAAGTGTCGTCACAGATGAATCGGGACTTAATCAAACCGGTGACAGAAGCTGAGATCAGTAAAGCAGTGAGAATTATCAAGGGTGACAGCTCCCCTGGTTCGGATGGCATGACAAGAAAGTTCTTCCAACACTTTTGGGACATCACAGGTACTCATGTCATGTCGGAAGTCAAAGAATTCTTTAACACATGGTAATTACCGGCTGGTTGTAATTTCACACAGATCTCTTTACTGCCAAAGAAGGCCAACACAAACGTTATGACTGATCTGAGACCAATTAGTCTGTGTTCTGTGACATATAAAATCATTTCAAAGATTTTATGTTCCAGACTAAAACGGTTTCTTCCAAGTCTAGTCTCTCCAACCGAAGGAGCTTTTGTTTCCGTGAGATTGATCTCAGACAACCTGCTTATAGCACATGAGATGGTGCATGGTCTGAGAACTAATCCTCACTGCAAACATGATTTTATAGCCATTTAAACTGACATGTCAAAGGCATACGACAGGGTAGAATGGCACTTTTTGGAGGTTTTGCTTCTTCGTATGGGTTTTGATCTAAAATGGGTTTCGTGGATTATGAGTTGTGTGAGAACGGTTTCTTATACAATGCTTCTTAACGGTGAGGAACATGGTCACATCCAACCTGAAAGAGGTCTCCGTCAAGGCAATCCTTTATCGCCGTTCTTATTTATCCTGTGTGCAGAAGCTTTAGTTCATATTATGGATAAAGCAGAATGTGAAGGAAAGATCACAGGGATGAAACTTTCGCCAAGATGTCCATCAATCCAACACCTGCTTTTTGCTGACGACAGTTTCTTCTTGTGTCGTGCAACCCTTAATGAATGCTTGGAGTTTTTGCGATGTTTGAAGTTTTACTGTGATTCCTCTGGTCAAGTTATCAACTTCAGAAGTCATCTATCACGTTTGGTTCGGCGATTGATCCGATATCGCGAAGACTCTTAGCGAGTCTTTTAGACATCGATAAAGAAAGTGGGGATGGTAAATACTTGGGCTTGCCGGAGTGTTTTAGTGGATCTAAACAACTTTTAGCCTTTATTGGTGAAAAGTTAACCAAGCGTTTAAGTGGATGGTACGCCAAAACCCTTTCTTTAGGTGGTAAAGAGGTACTGCTCAAATCGGTTGCTATGGCGCTTCCAGTGTATGCTATGTCGTGTTTTCGGCTGACAAAGCACCACTGCAGGAAGATTACAAGTGCTATGTCGGATTTTTGGAGGAATGCATGTGAGAAAAATAGAAAGATTCATTGGGTTGCCTGGAAGTCCATGTGCAAATCGAAACAGAGCGGTGGTTTCGGTTTCCGTGACATGGAGCTGTTTAATCAAGCTCTTTTGGCCAAGCAGGCCTGGCGTGTTCTAAACGATCCAAACAGTTTACTCGCAAGATTGCTTAAAGGGAGATATTTTTCTTCCAAAAGCTTTATTGACTGTGGACAAGGCTTTTGACCCTCATATGCGTGGTGTAGTATCCTGTTCGGGAGGGATCTGTTAGTAAGAGGTGATAACACCTGATTTTAACCACTTTTATGGATCACTTTTAATATCTTATTCGGGTGTTTTCACTCATTTTTAAAGGTTTTTAAGTGATTTCTATGTTTTGGAATCTCAAAAGAGTTTTCAGGATATTTTGACAAAAGGAATGCACTTGCGAGCAAAAAGCATAACTTTGGATAAATTCATACTGTCGGAAGTTTGGTAGCAAAAAAAGGCCTTCCTACCGTCTGATCGTCCCCAAATTTTGACACAAGATAGAGAAGACAACCAGCTTTCCAATAAAGTAAAATCAAAGCAATCCAACGGTTAGATCTCAAGATATATTTGATACACTGAAGGCAAATCATCACAGTCAGAAGCTCACCCGTGGCCAAAACATCATCCGCCGGGGGTGCGAAATTTCAGACCGCGGGGAGCTCAGTTCCGAGCCTCAGAATCCCATATCAAAGCCCAAGTCACTCCCGTCATTATTCCTGCAAGCCCTAGGCATTCCCGATGACTCAAGACACTATATAAACCCCTTTTTAAGTCGTTTAGAGGGGTGTGCTACATTTTCACCAGGAACCCTAGAAGAGAAGCTCGCCCAGAAGAGGAGCCACCGAGAGGGGCACCATCGGCCCTCCTTCTTCAACCTGTTCTTCGTTTCTAAACTCTGTCTATTTCAATTCTCTGAAATTCTAAATACTCTTGTGATGTTGAATTCA
Organism: Eutrema salsugineum; assembly: GCF_000478725.1. Taxonomy (NCBI): domain Eukaryota; kingdom Viridiplantae; phylum Streptophyta; class Magnoliopsida; order Brassicales; family Brassicaceae; genus Eutrema; species Eutrema salsugineum. The sequence goes on along the minus strand of NW_006256686.1, from coordinate 5,230,170 downwards.
ACTATGTCTGAATAATTTCCCAGTTGGGTTTTTAAGGGATTTTTCAAAGGAAATTTCATGTCTTGATCTTATGCTTTATTCGATTTAGGGTTCAAAATATTCTAGGAGTCCTTCGTTCATTCTTGTTCTCTATGCTGTTTTTGTTGCTAACCGCTTAGAAATTGATCTCAGTAATTGGAGCCACGAGAGTGCTGTATCGAATTACCAGACCTAGAAATGATCGAGAGAATTCGCTGTAGGAGACGAAAGCTACCTAAAGAGAATTGCGAGCGTGGATGAATTCTGTTTTTAATGCATGATCTTATTCGCAGCATGAGAGCGAGCGTTAATTGCTGTGTTGAGTGATTAGATGATTACAGTGACGACAGTTGGCTAATCTTACATGTGTCTATTCTAGTTCGGGAACCTTACTAGTTGATTTCCTTTATCGATTTGTTTGTCTTTTGATCAGTTCATGAACCCCTGCGAAAACCCTTTAGACCCAGCGATTTGTTCCTATTGTTTTACAACCTTTTTATTTTGGTTTACACTTAGATTTAGTGAACACCAAAACCCAAAAACCCTCATTTGTTTGTTCTGCTAGTCTTAAGTCTTGATTGATTCGCACTGAAAGCTTAAAATCTCTGTGGTTCGACTCCTAAGTACTACAGCGTAAATCTGTGCACTTGCAGATATTTAGGGTTATAAATTTAAAACGTGAAGCTAGAAGTAACCCTTGATTCTCTTAGCATCAAGAGGCCTTCTAAAGTTGATTGGTAATGGGAAAAACACTAATGTTTGGATGGAAAAATGGATTTTCGATGAGCAACCACGACGTCCAGTGAATAATCATATATTCTATGATCTTGAGTTGAAGGGTTTAGGGTTTAGGGTTTAGGGAGGGAGAATGCGTTGAGGGATCTCTTTCCTCTGGCCGATGCTGAGCGAATCTTACATCTCCCAATTGGCGATGTTGACGACAGGTTCATCTGGGCTTTCACAAAAAATGGTGCGTACTCAGTTAACAGTGGATATTGGTTAGCTGTGACACATCCTCAAATACCTCAACCGCCGATATCTCCAATTGATCAGAGTCGGATAGACATTAAGAAGCGCATTTGGAAAATTCACTCGCCCCCTAAGATTAAGATATTCTGGTGGAGAGTCATTGATGGGGCTCTGGCGGTGGCTGATAGACTAAATTCTCGGGGAATAGCCATGAATTCTAGTTGTGCCTTGTGTCATCGAGATACTGAAATGATCAATCACTTATTGTTTCTGTGCGGCTCGGCTCAGCAAGTATTTGAGGAAGCTCGTCTTCCCTTCCCGGTGTCATCATTCACAACGTATCTTGAAGTCAATGTAACCAAACTACTGGACCTTATGGAGGACGTCACAACTGTTACTTTGGAGCATATGGAAAAACAAGAACTAAATAATTTTCGCAAACAAGCAGGAGTCTCCTGCAGTAATTGTTCAAAGGGCTCAGGAAAAAGCTTTGCTCTGGTCGAAGCTGAATGAACCTTTGGTTTTGGAGGATCGTAACAAGTATTACTTTCATCTTGTCGATTCTAGATGGCAGCCTCCAGCATTGGGAGTGGTCAAGTGCAACATTCATGCTAATTGGAGGAATGAAACTCTACACAGTGGCAGGGCATGGATTGTCCGTGATCATCAAGGCTCGGTTCTTTTTCATGCAAGAGAAGCCTTTACCCCATCGCCTAACAGAATCATTGTGGAGTTACGGTGTATTATCTGGGCAATACAGAGCTTACGGTACCTTCACTTCACTGAGATAGGGCTCGTCTCCGACTTTCATTCGGTGATAGAGGCAATCTCTAAACCTCTTCTTTGGCCTTGATTCCGCTCATTGTCCGCATTTATTGCTCATCTATGCAATGGTTTTACCTTCTGTTCTATTGAACATGAATACGGGGGAGCCAATAAAGGTGCAAGTGAGATAGCCAAAAGTATCACTCGAGACGGTCAGTTTAATTCTTACCTGGCGCGGGGTGGACCATCATGGTTTCAGGATTTATTACGTTGGTATTATCAGAGCATCGTTAAACCCTTCCCTTAAGTGTTTGATGTTTGTTTTTCAGCCTTTGGCTCTTTGTAATTTCATCAACATTTGGTTAATGTAAAATTTCAGACGTTAACAAAAAGAAAAATAGGAAAAATTAGAAAGAAACAAAAAATAATATTTGTTTACATGTTTCTCGATTTAAACTTTTTCATATTTAAGTATATTATGACTAAAATTTTTAAAGAAGTATTTTAAATATCTATTATATTTTAAATAATTTATTTAATAGGAATTAAAATCTATAAATTTAATTGTTAATTAATGAAATATTTTGTTACCTCACGTTTTTGAAAAAAAAAATTATATAATAAATTAATATTCTACAAAAATTAGAATATGTCTTATGCTTTTTTCAATATATTCTATGGATTTTAATTTTTTTAAGTACTTAGAATACATATTTTGCATTATCCCCTGGATAACTATAAAACATAAGGACTCTAGCTATCACAAGTTTGATGGAAGGTGTTGTCAATAATAAAAGTGACAAAATCGTAAATAAAGATGGCAGTTTTTTCCAGGGTGATTTTATAATTGGATATAAAAATGAAATATGGAAGAAGGGCAAACTTTCATCCAGGATATTTTGCAAAAACAAAATTTTTCTCAGTCATTTTTGCCGATGTAAGTCAAAAATAGAGTTATTTAGTGCATGTTCTTTACAAACAAAATCAAATAGATGAAATGACGGTATGATCGATAGGTTTTACGTAGACAACATCCCAATAAGAGTCTACAAAAACGAAAAAGGAGTAAGCTATCCATCAAAGCCTATGCAAGTAGAGGCCAGTCTCTGGAACGGTGGCGATTGGGCAACTGATGGCGGTCGAACCAAGGTTAACTGGTTATACTCTCCTTTCATTGCCCATTTCCAAGACTTCTCCGGCCTTTCCGACTGCTACATTGACAGTCAGAATAATGATGTGGCCGCTTTTGGATCCTCTAACTACTGGTGGAATGCAGGCAAGTATCAAAGGTTAAGCGGATATGAACAGAAAGTCTATGAGCATGTGAGGAACAAGTACATGAACTATGCCTATTGTACCGATCACAATAAGTACCAAAGTTCTCCTAGAGAATGTTATTGAAATAACGCAACGTTAACTATAAGGGGATTTTTAAATCTCCTATTTATAAGAAAGGTAAGTTTATAAGGAGTTCATGTCTCAGCTGAGAATGTAATTGTGTATGCTCGAAATATTAGAGTATAGTTTGCTTAAGATCAATAATATGCCTGCATCTTTCTTCTTCTTTTTTCCTTGTTTAATAGACTTCAAAAATAATTCTGGAATTTAATCTACGAAAATCGTATTACTAAAATAACATTTATATGTTTAATAGCAGTAAAAATATAAAGAGAAACAAATGTTAATGACATTTTTACGTCATGTTTTTGGAAGAATTTTTTTTTGCATTATTTAGATGTTCGTTTAGAATAGATAATGCAAAACAAAAAAAATTGCATTATCTCATCAATATATCGTTAATCATTAGACTTGATTGTGTAGAAATTTAGTTGCATATAATATATATGATTAGGGCCATGGTGCAGTGATTTCGATGTATATCAAAGACATGATCGACAACAACAACAAAATATTATCAAGGTACGTAACGTTCCTGTATTTATTTTATACTTTACGCACCTGCGTAACCTCCTCTCGTGGAATAAGAATATACCAAAACCGGAAACGAAACCAAACCAACGGTCAAATTTCTATACTACTGAGAAGCATAACCAGGAGAAGAAGATACCGAGAGGTTCTTTGCCACTTGTGAACTAACCATCGACCCTTTGAGCAAAGCAGAGTACCAAAGAGCAGAGGTTTTTGGAGATCTCTTACGTTCTGGATCGCTGAAATTCACATAGTATAATCCATACGTGTAGTTGTAATTCAGAAACTCGTACAAATCCATGAACGACCACTGGAAGTAGCCTCTTGTCTGTGACCCGTTCCTCACTGAATTGAGCACAGCAGCGATATAAGCATGAAGGTATTCAACTCTTCCCACGTCGTTGAGCGATGAATGGTGGTTTGTAGGTCGACCTGATTATGTATATTTACAGAGACACTCTCAAAATTAGTATAATGTTTGTAAAACTAAGTAAAGAACAAGAGAGAGAAAGACCGTTTTCAAGAATGTAGACAGGAGGATTGCCATAGTTCTGCTTTATGTATTCCAATACTCCTTCAAGACCCCAAGGAAGCACATCAATCTGTGGATATATGACAAGAAAACTCAAGATTAATAAAAAGTACTGTTAGGGTGACGAAAAACAGGTTTCTTAAATTGGCAGTCTTTGGAAACACACCGTGACAAATGTAGATTTCCCAAAGTCTGTCCAAGAAAATGGAATAACGAATCAGCTGGACTCAGGTATGGTAGATTAAAATAAACACAAAGATCCTAGGAAAGAAAAACATACTGCTCATTGAAGCATTCATGTCTGAAGTAAAATCTCCTTGCCGGGAAGTGGATAAGTGTGCGATGTTCATTGTTGTGTAGTGTATGATTCCCAAGAAGTCGAATGAGTCTTTAACGAGATCTGATTCTTCATCCGAAAAACTAGGCAATCTCTTTCCAACAATTCTCTTCATCACGTCAGGATAGTCCCCAAACACTAGCGGGTGTAAAACCCTGGAAATCCAGAGATGAAACCCTTTTCATCAGAGAAGCCGCAGAAGTATTTGAAAATACACGCAAATTTTTGAAGATGATTGTGTTCAACAAACCAGCCTAAATAGAAATCTTTGGCTCTCCGAGTTGCAATCTCGTCCTCTCCAGAGCTAGTTAACGGAACCATCCAGTATGCATAACAGGTTATACCCAGAGATCCATTCTGCTTATCCTACAACATCAATCGAGAGACATATAGAAAGATATATAAATCGAGCGTTCAAGAGATCAGGGATAAATATGTGTGTATGTGTACGCTTACCTTATACTTTTGTTTATACAATCTTGAGGTAGATGCGTGTGCAAGCAACATATTGTGGAGTGCAATATATGGCTCAGTTGAAGAGTTTCCTCTGGAGCATTTGACCATTGCATATGGTGGAGAACAGTGCTTAGGAGGCATAAATCCCAAGTCATAACCTCCCCATGCTAACATATTGGGCTCATTAATTGTAGTCCAGAATTTCACTGTGTTCCCAAACTCTCTGAAGCAAACGTCTGCAAAAGCCGTGAAGTCATCGCTGCAACAGATGATCAAATATATACTAAGATACAACACACTTCACTTATTGAGTTATTAGTTGCAAGAAAATGTTGGCTTTACATGATTCTGCGGTCAATCCATCCTCCGTATTCATCTTCAAGAGCCTGAGGGAGATCATCGTGATACAACGTAACATGCGGCTCAATTCCTATACTCTCGTTCATACCAAATAGAGAGAACCAAAACAAACTCAAATTCATGTTCTTCCAAGAGACAGGCCACAATCACGCTAAATGTGAAGCATAATCTTACCATGTCTTGTGAGCTCATTTAAGAGGTTTTTGTAGAACCGTAAACCCTTTGGATTCACAGGACCTCTTCCACCTGAAAAAACAAACAAACAAAAACACATTTAAAGCTTGAGGAAAGGTAACAAAATTCAGAGTTCTTGGCAAAGAAACACACAAACACACACACATACGCACTTGGTATAAGCCGCGGCCAAGAAATGGAGAGTCGCAATGCACCTAAACCCATGTCATACATTAGCCTTACATCCTCCTGCAGCATTATCATTGTTCATAGCTGATTTTGATTACCAAACAAATTGATCAAAGAGGAACATTTCACAAAACCTTATATTTATGATACCCATCACAGGCTACATCTCCGGTAGGTCCAGCCTCTGCATCGTTAAGGAAGACTCGATTGAGATTAAACCCTAGAAAACATTTCAATACTCTATGAATTCTAACTCGAACTTTTGCTTTGTGAAAGAGCTTACGAGAATGAACGTATGTATCCCAGATGCTAGGCATCCTCCCGTCTTCATCAACAGCTCCTTCCCACTTTCATATTCATCAAAACCAATTTTTCCGATCATCAAAAGACTATTCAAATCCGAATAAGGAAAAATCGGAAATTAGTTCGAATTTGCAAACCTGAAAAGCCGAAATACCGGACCCGAATACGAATCCCTCAGGGAAATCGTTTCTGCTGTAAACATCGCTGCACTTCCCGGAGAAAGCGAAACCCAGAAAAATGGTAATCAGAAACAAAATCGGCTCCATCTCTTCTTATAGCTCCAGAGGTCTTGAAAGTAAGAGTCCGATCCTCCCAAAACCTACCCGCCAGATAGAAACTACACGACGGAGAAGAAACGAGAGATCGGCATCGCCGGTAAACTCTACGGTTTGCGTTCATTTTTTGGCACTGAATCGCAGATCGGAATCGCAGATCGGAATCGCAATCGGAGTCGAAATAGTTCGGTTTCTTTTTGACTTGTTTGTGCATTAACATTGACTGTTTTTAAATATTTCACAAATACGTCCAGATAGTTTAATATGCTATTTCCAAACCCTCAAAATCTTTGCCTGACAAAGAAAAAATAAAACAAAAACCCTAAACCCTATTATTCAATCATTTTAGTTTCATCTTCAGCTCATAACGACGAAGAAATATGAATTTGGTATAAATGTTCTTTTGAAGTTACAATCTTTATCAAAATTAAATGGCAAAACAAATTTGCCACATAGTTTTCTAAACTCTCAAAATCATATTATTCAATTTTTATCGCATCATTTCCAGTTCATAAAATACTGTAGTTAACAAAGTGTGTTTATAACAATCATATTTCTTATTAAATCCTTTTTAGGTTGACGTAGAAATGAGTTTCATAATACTTTTCAATTACAAAAATTTCGAAATTATATGGCAAAATATCTCACAATTTGCCCAAATAGTTTATTATGCTATTTCTAAGCACCAAAGCCTTATTACCTAATCCTTTTCACATCATCTTTAGTTTGGAAATACTCCGTATGAGTTTTAAGGTTGGCCAAGAAATATGTTTTTTGTATTTTCGAAATAATACGACAAAATATCTCACAAGTTTGTCTGAAATAGTCTAATATGCTATTTCTAACTCTTCCCCCCTCCAAAATCATATTATTCAATCAATTTTGCATCATTTCCAGTTCATAAATATGACCTTTTTTTTAGGTTGACGAATGACGAAGAAATATAAGTTTTATAAAGATATTTTTAAGCTACAATCCTTTCAAAATTATATATATGAAGCAAAATATCTCACAAATTTTCCCAAAATAATTTAATATGCATAAATCCTCAAAATCATACTATTCAATCCATTTTGCATTATCTTTTTTGTTTGGTTAACAAAAAGATATGAGTTTTATAAAGACTAGGCGAATAGATGCACGTAAAATGCGAGTTTTTTTTTTCAACTATTTCAAATTTATATATTTTTATATTTTTATTAAAAAATATAATCATCATTTGTTATGTGTTAGTATATTATTATAAATCAATCAATTTAAAATATAATATTATTAAAAAATCAAGAATTTATACAAAAATATCCATTAATAATTTTAATTAATTATAACTTAAATTTTGTTTAATATTTACATAAATATTATTTAAAAATCAATTAATAAAACAAAATAGTTTTTCTCTTTTGGTATCAATAACATAAACAGTTATGTGGGAGACTGAGAGAGAGTGTACCTACCTTATTTGTGCAACATCACCAAGTATGTTTTTTTTTTTTAATGAATTATCACCAAGTATGTTTCGTTGCATCCATTCTAAACCAAGTATATATATACAGGAAGTAAGCATCCATTCTTTTTTGCATCCTTTTTTTTTGTCGGCAAACATCAATTCTTAACCACCATATTAATTTAGAACTAGAATGTATTATTTTTCTCTCTTTTTTTGGGTCTATATTAACCACGTTCCCCAACGACCTCATAGGCATCAAGTAAGTATATATTTAAGTGAAAGAGCTCCAACAACTTTCAACCACCAAATTAGTAGCAGCTTAATTAATTTGCCCCTAGCTCTTTTGGATCAGTGATGGGTTGGATTAGACGTGCTCATCCAATTATCGGAAGATCCGATTCGGTTTAGGAGTTTAACCTAGTCTCGCATTGCTAATAACTTATGTTTAAGCAACCTAATTATTCAACTCTCGCGTGCAATTAAGTAGGAAAACACCCTATAAGATTAGGTTTGATATCGCATGTTATAAGCTCAGCTAGCCTAGTTAAGGTGATTATAAAACTCTTTATACACTCTCGTGGATCTATCTCCCTAAGATCAATTTCAAATTGATCAAGGTAAAAACATGCAATAAGAACAAACTTTAGAACAAAGAATTTCTAATGTGTTTGATAATCTTAGTTTATAGTCCATGAACACCTCTTAAACCCGAATTATTATTAAGTGGTCGTAAAATAGTGGTCATTATAACAAGAATTTACCACTAGGACAATCAACTCTAGTCATCTTCCATCAAATTCTTCTAAACCTAGTGATTAATATCTTATTTCTTGGTGTTAAACAAAAGATAAACCTTGAGTTAACAATTGATTGATCATTAATTGTTCTTCGTGTGTTGTTGAGAAAAAATTAACTGTAGGAATCTTAAGCTAAAGGCCTAAAACCTGCCTTGATCTTTTTTTTTTCCCCTTGGTTTGATGTTTCTTTATTTCTTTGTGAACAGTCTTTCTTTTAGTTGATTTCGTTTTCAAAAACATGAAAAACGTGTGGTTTATGTATAAGCGCATAAAAGCCAATGGGTCCCTCTAGTTTAAGATTTTGTCCCTTTTTCTTTATGTCGACAATGTAGTTTTAGGTGGTATTTTAATGGAGTTCGAATGTACAGAATTATTATATACTAGGTAATAAGCCCTAAAGCCCTACGGCTAGAATCATTATCTGGTATCTAAGATTCAATCCGAGATCTGCTCTGATCCGCTCTGAAAAATCCGGTTATCTGAGAAGATTGGATCCAGATCTAGATAGTAAAATCTCATATCCGTCAAAACCAGATCGAATCCAAATAGTTAAATTATAAATTCTAAATATTTGTTTTGATTCCTTAACCTCTAAATATATATTTAAAATTTATATTTTATTAATAATCTTGTAATATATTGAAATATTTATATATAAAATAATTAAAATTAAATTAAAATACTTTTTCCAATAAAAGAAAGTTTATGTTTTTACAAAATATTAAATAAATTTAATTTTATTACTATTTTAATATTTTAGTTTTGTAATATTTTTTTTATCTAGATCCGGCGAATATCTTAATATTAGATATCTTAATATTTAAGTAAATATCCGAAGTCTAGATATCCGGACACCTTGGCTACGGATCCAGATAATTAAAACTCGGATTCGGTAGATCTGGATATCTCAAAACAACCAGGATATCCTATCTGTTACAGGACTAATAAGCCTGTGCCTTTTCTAGTTTATAAAATAATCAAATTTTATAATTATAAATTTTGTTACCAATAAAAAACTGAACATATATATAAGAACAATGTTAGACATTTAATCAACCGAAAGAAAAAGATATAACAACCATCAATATTGTTCTATTCATTCGCACATTATAATTACATAATTTCTTTTTGGACTAATTCTTTTTATCTTTCCCTCACTAGAACTCTCTTTTCATTTTCTTGTAAGTAAGTGTTATTATCATGCCACACATTTCCTTCTTCTTTAACGTATTTTATATTTGATTTATGTTTTTTCTTCTTCTACTTAATCGTTTTTGACTTTAATTTATTTTTTATCATCTTTTTTTTTCAATAATTATTTTTCTTCTTTCTCTTCAGTTTCTCATTGTCTTTTTTTTTATGATTATTCTTTTTTATCGTTTTTGTCTTCTCAAAATTATTTTCAACCTCAACTTCTTCTGCTTCATCTTCTTCTTCTTATTTTATATGATTTTGTTTATCTTCATATTTTCTTTTTCCATTTTCATCGTATCCAACTTATTGTTCTTCTTCATCTTCTTTCAGTTTTATTCACCTTCTCCAAATCCTTACCTTCCTCCTCCTTCTTCTTTAACGTTTTGGTCTAATCCACCTTTTGCTTCTACTTATGTTTTTTTTTTTTTTTCTTTGTTTTTGTCTTCTTTCTCGTCTTTTTTTATTTTTTCTTCATCTTTATTTTTTCTTTATCTTTCATTTTTCCTCCTTCGTCATCTTATCATTCTTATTTTTCATCATCTCCGTCTTCTCCAAACTATATTTTTTCTATTTGTCCCATTTCCAGTTTTTCACTCAGAGTTTTTCATTGTCATTATTATCTTTTTTAGATTTTACACCCTTGTGCTAAAAATAAAACACAATATGTTAAAAATAAAACACAAGTATATATATATATATATATATATATATATATAAATATATTTATCTGAAGATCCATGGAAAGTGAAAACAAACGGAGAAAAGAATATACCTAGAGCAAGGAAAAAATCAGATGAAGAAGAAGTGAGGAAATTTAAAAACGAATGAAAGTGATTGCTCTAATATACACGTTAAGAAAACTGGTAGAAAGAAATCAAATATAGTGTAAAAAGGTAATGGATTTCAGTTCACTATATAAGTATATATTAACAGACAAAACTACGTTAAAAGAAAGTTCTAAAACCAAAATATTTATGTATAATGTTTTGAAGAAGTCTGTTAGGATTCAAAAGTACATTAGGGTTTTTGGAAATACATTAGGGTTTTCGAAGTAAATAGACTTTAATTGGTTTTAAAAAAACAAATCTTAAATAGGCTTTAATGATCCACATCATTTTTTAAAAAACAAGTATAAGAATAGCTTTCATGTCTGAGAGAGCGAGGCAACTTTTCTGGCGATCGCGACTTTCCCTCCTTCTCAGTGTTTATCTCTCTTCGGAGTGTAATTTCCGGCAGTTATTGTCGGTTTTTTCAGGATTGGATAACAGATTAACTGCCCTGGGTTCCATAACCGTTATTCTGATATCCCTATATATATCTTGTGCCTGTCTACTGATTTTTTCGCGAAGATCAAAAACAAGGAATCCATTTCCTTTGTTTATTCTAATCATGTCAGATAGAATCAGGAAACAATTACAAGACATCTCGCTCGGAATAGATGATGGAATCATCAATCTCCCTTTGGATTTATGTGCAGAGGCGGCTGAAGAGACCCGATTTAGCCTTATCTGCAAACCGGTGAATTCCCGAAAGCAAAATCTCCGAGCAATGATGTCGGCGCTGCCTCGTCTTTGGGGCATGGGTGACGAAGTCATTGGAAGAATCCTTCAAGATCAAAAGATTCAATTTATCTTCCAATCCGAAGATTCTCTGCAATCAGTTCTTCGACGAGGCCCTTGGTCCTTTAATGAGTGGATGTGTTCTTTACAAAAATGGAGTCCCAATCTCACCGAAGACGATCTCAAACATATTCCTTTCTGGGTCCAAATCCGAGGTATTCCTCTCCAATTTCTAACACTCCGCATGGTTCGACACATTGGTAGACTTTTAGGCCATTTCCTTGAAACGGATTTTCAAGGAGATGCTCTTAATGTCGAATATGTGCGTGTTCGTCTTCTTTGGAATACAGATTCTCCACTCAGGTTTCAGCGGCTCTTCCAATTTGGCAAAGAGACAAGCATCCTCAAATTTCGTTATGAGAAATTAAGAGGATTCTGCTCTGTGTGTGGCCTTGTGGTTCATGAAGCCGCTGAATGCCCTGTCAACAATTCTGGCCCTGTCGACGCACCGAATGATGATGATAATGATCCACATGACGACAACCCTCCTGGTTTCAATCCTCCAAGGGACAATACTGATCAATCGCCAACCCAAGAGCAGAACGAGACTGAAGATGTTCCTCTCAACAACCCGGGTAATTCATCTAAGAAGAGGAAGACAGCGGCTCCGTCACAACCGCATCTACTCTGCTGTGAAATGTGACAAGGTTTTGTCTTCGAAGATTACAAAGAACATGCTACTAAACGAAAAAGAACACAAGCAGATGTCCGAGAGATGCAGAACTGGTTCAGAAATCAGTCTGATGAAGCAAGTTGCTCTCACTCTGCTGATGGAGAGCATCAGCAAACACCTGACAGAGATGGTACGGTGGGCCAGAAGCCACCGGATCCGGGATGAATACGACCTTTTGGAACTGTCGGGGCTTGAAAGGTTCCCTGGTAGTTCGATGCCTTAAAGGGATTAAGGCTGCTTATTCCCCGGATCTACTCTTTCTAATCGAAACCAAAAATCAAGATGACATAGTTCGTGACGTTACATCTCAAGTAGGTTTTGATTTTGTCAAATGTGTTTCTCCCTTGGGTATTGGTGGTGGTATTGCATTGATGTGGAACAAGTCTGTTGATGTAACTTTCTTTTCTGAACGTATGCTCGACTGTATGATAAATAATAAAGAGCACTCTTTCTATTTCTCGTTTGTTTAGGGCATCCGATTCGTAGTCTAAGACACATTCTTTGGGAAAGACTTGAGAGAATTGCAACAACACGAGTGGGGCCTTGGGTTTTGTGTGGGGATTTCAATGAGATTTTAAACTCTAATGAAAAACAAGGGGGCTGCGAGAGAGAGAATTGGACGTTCACTGATTTCAGAAACATGGTTAATACCTGAAAAATCAAAGATCTTCCTTTTGCAGGTAATAACATGACTTGGGTGGGTAAAAGAAGAACTTATCAGGTGGAGTGTTGGTTGGATCGTGCTTTAGCCAATGACGAATGGAGAGCCTTGTATCCAGCATCAACGGTTAAGTATTTGGAACTCATTGAATCTGATCATCGACCTGCAATTCTTCAGATGCGAAAATGTACAGATTTCGGTCGAAAATCATTCCGTTATGATAGTCGTTTAGCGCAGAATCCAGAGTTTCAGCAAGTGGTTAAAGATAGTTGGCTCACTGATTCTTCAAATTCCATCTCCGTCACAGATCGCATTAGACGTTGTCGCAGAGCCATTTCAGAGTGGAAGAAGTCACAACATTTAAACTCTGCAAAAATCATCAATACCCTTATCAAGACTATTGATCAAGCTTCCTCTGATCCCAAAGTTCCCTCCACTACCATATATGGCTTAAGAAAGGAATTACTGCAGGCATATCGCAATGAGGAAACCTTCTAGAAAACGAAAAGTAGGAACAAATGGCTTAATGAAGGAGATAGGAATACACGGTTCTTTCATGCCACTACAAAGAACAGAAGGGCTCGAAATAAGATTACAACAATCAAGAATAACAACGGTGAAGACATTATTGGTAATGAGAATATTGCCTTGGACGCAGAAAGGTACTTTACCAGTCTTTTCTCACACAACAACAATGAGTCATCTCTCCATATTTTGAATAATATCACCTCTGTTGTAACGGAAGATATGAATGCTTCTCTGATTCGATCTTTAACCCCTGAAGAGGTCAAGAAAGCAATCTTCTCCATCGGTGCCAGTAAAGCACCAGGGCCTGATGGATTTACTGCATCCTTTTATCACCAACACTGGGACATCGTAGGACCTGCAATCTGTGAAGAGATCAATGCTTTCTTTGAGTCTGGTGAACTTCCTCATGGCTTAAATCACACCAATTTATGTCTGATACCTAAAGTTGATGTTCCGACTTCAATGAAAGACTTCAGACCGATCGCACTTTGTAATGTGCTATACAAAGTCATCTCTAAAATCCTCATCCACAGGCTAAAGACCATTCTCTCCGATGTAGTATCAGAGAACCAAGCTGCATACATCCCCGGAAGACAAATAACTGACAACGTTCTCACTGCTCATGAGTCTTTACATGCTCTACGAGTTCGTCGGCGATGTGCAAATTCCTATATGGCCGTCAAAACGGATATTAGTAAAGCCTACGACAGATTAGAATGGAATTTCTTAGAAGAGGTACTTCGTCGGAAAGGTTTTCATAGGCGTTGGATCCACTGGATCATGACCTGCATCAAATCAGTCAGTTTCTCTGTTTTGATTAATGGAAGCCCATATTGAAACTTCTCTGCAACAAGAGGAATACGCCAAGGTGATCCATTATCTCCTTACATTTTCATCTTGTGTGCCGATGTTTTGAGTTCCCTCCTAACACAAGCAGAACGGAATCATACTATTCAACCATTACGACTTAGTATTGGAGGTCCACCTATCTCACACTTGTTATTCGCTGATGACTCATTGTTTTTTATCAAAGCGGATCACAACAACAGTTTCCAGCTTAAGAAAATATTTGAAGATTATGGTAATGCTTCCGGTCAACTCATTAATTTTGACAAGTCTTCAATCACATTTGGTGAACGGGTTTATCAGCACACATGAGACAGCATACAAAGCATTTTAGGTATTCCAAATATTGGTGGTGGAGGCAAATACCTTGGTCTACCAGAACAGTTTGGCAGGAAGAAAACTGAAATGTTGCAATATGTTAAAGAAAATGTCCGAAGCAAAGTGAATTGATGGCAAACCAGATTTCTTTCCACCGCCGGTAAGGAGACTCTCATTAAAGCTGTTGCCTTCGCCATGCCTGTCTATTCTATGAATTGTTTCAAGCTACCTATGGAACTCTGCTCAGAACTTAACTCAATCATGTCAAGATTCTGGTGGGGTTCAACACCTACCCATCGTAAATTATCTTGGGTTTCTTGGAAGAAAATGTTGACACCAAAACTCTCTGGAGGATTAGGATTCCGTGATCTACACAAGTTTAATCAAGCATTACTTGCCAATCAAGTATGGAAAATACTGAGAAGAACACATTGTCTCCTGCATCGAGTCCTAAAAAGTAGGTATTTCAAACAAGGCACCATCCTAACAGCTACAAATGGAACCCAACCCTCATACGCTTGGCAATCTCTTCAGTTTGGTGCTGAATTACTGAAAAAGGCTTATTCACTTCCATTGGAGATGGAGCAGCTACATGTCTTCAAGATCCTTGGCTTCCCACATCCCCTCCACGAGCTCCTGCACTTCTGCCTTTTACGAACCCGACACTTCCTGTTCAAACTCTCATTGATCAAACCAACCATCAGTGGGATGAAAAAATTATCTATGATTTGATAGATCAGACTGATCATCATCTTATCAGGAAAATTTTCCTTCCTTCTTTACCCACAAGTGACACAAAGATATGGTGCTTTACTAGAGACGGGAATTACAGTGTCAAAACGGGTTACCATCTTGCCTGTGACTACACATCCAATGATAACATTCTACAGGCTCCCTTAGGCGTTAACCAAGATTTGGCTAAATCCATCTGGAAGGCGAACTTAGTTTCAAAACTCAAACATTTCCTCTGGCGTGCTGGATCACGAGCAATTGGAGTGAATGCCAATTTACGACGACGTAACATTAACGTTGACAGTCTATGTTCTCGCTGCTGTACCCATGAAGAAACGAGTGATCATGTGTTCTTTACCTGTCAATATGCTGAACAGGTTTGGCGACTCTCAGGTATCCCTCATCAACAACTCATTGATCCATCCATCTCCTTCGAAGACAAACTGAGATATCTATTCACTCTTCATTCACAAACTTTGACTTCTGATCTCAACAAACATCTCTCGTTTTGGATTGTATGGCGACTATGGAAAGCACGCAATGATTTAGTCTTTAATAAAGTGGCTGCGGAACCAGACAAGTGTTTAAGATGAGCTATGACTGACGTCAATGAATGGTTATCTGCTATTGCTTCGGAGAATCATACAGTTCATATTCAGACACCCCCACCACAACGGAAATTAACATGGAAACCTCCATCAACAAGATTTTTAAAATGTAATTATGTTGCTTCACATCATACTGGAATACATCACTCTGGCTTGGGTTGGATCATCAGAAACAGCACTGGCACCTTCCTCAATGCAGGTATGGAGAAATTTGAAGTTCGATATTCCCCTGAAGAAGCTGAATGTTCGGCTTTAATATGGGCCATGCAGAGTGCGTGGGGACTTGGATACCGTCGTTTGGAATTTGAGGGAGACAATATCAATCTCGTCCATACTCTCAACAACAAAGAGATGAATTTCAAACTGCAGCACTATCTAGGACCATACAAAATTGGAGATTAATGTTTGAAGCAGTCAAATTCACACATCGCAATCGTAATGCCAATGTTTGTGCAGATTGGCTGGCTCGAAAAGCTGTTACCGATGTTTACCCTTGGGTTATATTTAATGTTTGTCCTGCTTTTTTACAACCTCATGTACACAATGATGTAAACTCTGTTGTCTAATAAAATATTTCAGTCGGCAAAAAAAAAAAGTAAGATTAATGAAAAACCTATTAAAATGATGGAAAAACCACCACAGACATAAAAAAATGAGACGACATCACAAATTAACACATAAAATCGATGTTGCACCAGATTTTTTTCTTCACAAATAATAGTATTGATTGATGGTAGTTTCAGTGGAATTAAAAATATAGTTACATGCGCGTGTAACCTCCGTTGGGATGAAAAGGAAGAGAAACCTCTATTTCACTGAGAAGCAAAACCAGGAGAAGAAGATACCGAGAGGTTCTTTGGCCCTTGTGAACTAACGAGCGACCCTTTGAGCAAAGCAGAGTACCAAAGAGCAGAGGTTTTAGGAGATCTTTTACGTTCCGGATCGCTGAAATTCACATAGTATAATCCATATGTGTAGTTGTAATCGAGAAACTCGTACAAATCCATGACCGACCACTGGAAGTAGCCTCTTGTCTCTGATCCTCACTGAATTGAGCACAGCAGCGATATAAGCATGAAGGTATTCAACTCTTTCCACGTCGTTCAGCGATGAGTGGTGGTTTGTAGGTCGACCTGATTAAGTGTATTCACAGAGACACACTCAACATTTGTATAGTGTTTGGAAAACCAAGTAAATAACAAGAGAAAGAGAGAAAAACACCATTTTCAAGAATATAATGTTTGGTAACTAAGTGAAGAGCAAAGAGACATAAGAGTGTGAGAGAAAAGACCGTTTTCAAGAATGTAGACAGGAGGTTTGTGATAGTTCTGCTTTAAGTATTCCAACACTCCTTCAAGACCCCATGGAAGCACATCAAACTGTGCACATATGACAATGAAACTCAAGATTAGTAAAGAGTACTGTTAGGGTGACGAAAACAGGTTTCTGAAAATTAGAAACACACCTTGACTAATGTAGAATTCCCAAAGGCTATCCAAGATCATGAAATAAAGGATTAACTGTGGACTCGAGTATGGTAGATTAAAAACACACACACACACACAAAAGATCCTAGGAAAGAAAAGCTCACGTATTAGGAGACAACTCATATCTGAAACAAAATCTTCGTGGGCAATGGATAAGTGAGAGACGTATGTTGTTGTGTAGTGTATGAGTCCCAAAAAGTCCGACGAGTCTTTAACAAGATCTGATTCTTCTTCAGAAAAACTTGGCAATCTCTTCCCAACGATTCTCTTCATCACTTCAGGATAGTCCCCAAACACCAACGGGTGCAGAACCCTGGAATTCAGAGAGAAGCAAATGTTTTTTTGCATTTTTCGTCAGAGAAGCCTTAAGACGAGTTTTAGAATAATTGTGTTCAACAAACCAGCCTAATAAGAAATCTTTGGCTCTCTGAGTTGCGATCTTGTCCTCTTCAGAGCTAGTAAACGGAATCATCCAGTATGCAAAACAGGTTATACCTACTGAGCCACTCTGCTTATCCTACGCAATCAATCGAGAGACATAGAGAAAGATATATAAATCGAGCGTTCAAGAGATCATGGGTTAATTGTGTGTGTGTGTGTAAGCTTACCTTATACTTTTGCTTATACAAACTCGCGGTAGATGCGTGTGCAAGCAACATGTTATGGAGTGCAATATATGGCTCAGTGGAAGAGTTTCCTCTGGAGCAATTGACCATCCCAAAAGGAGGAGAACAGTGCACCGGAGGTACAAATCCCAAGTCATAACCTCCCTAAGCTAGCATATTGGGCTCATTAATTGTCCACCAGAATTTCACAGCGTTCCCAAACTCCCTGAAGCAAACGTCTGCAAAAGCCGTGAAGTCTTCGCTGCAACATAAGATCACATAAGACTAACACTTCACTTAAAAAAGTTATATGCGAGTAGAAAAAAATTGCAAGAAAATATGCATTGGCTTTACATGATTTTGCGGTCAATCCATCCTCCGTATTCATCTTCAAGAGCCTGAGGGAGATCATTGTGATACAACGTAACATGTGGTTCAATCCCTATACTCTCCGTTCATACCAAACAGAGAACCAAAACAAACTCAAATTCATGTTCTTCAAAGAAACAGGACACAATCACGCTAAATGTGATGGTCTTACCATGTCTAGTGAGCTCATTTATAAAGTTTTTGTAGAACTGTAAACCCTTTGGATTTACAGGACTTCTTCCATCTGTATGAAACAAACAAACAAAAACACGTTTTAAATTCCCAGGCATGGTAACAAAAATCAGATTTCTTGGCAAAGAAACACACACACGCATTTGGTATAAGCCGTGGCCACGAAATAGAGAGCTGGAATGCATCTAAACCCATGTCATACATCAGCCTTACATCCTCCTGAAGCCATTGTTAAAGACAAAAATCAATGTTTGAGCAAACAAACAAAAATCACAGAGGTAACTTCATCACTTGACCAAACCTTATATTTATGATACCCATCTCAAGCTATATCTCCAGTAGGTCCATCATCTGCATCGTTTCGTAGAATTGATAGTGATTCAAACCCTTAAACCTTAGAAAACATCTCAATCCTTTATGAATCTTTACTAGAATTTTGGGTTTGTGAAAGAGCTTACTAGAGTTAATGAATGTATCCCAGATGCTAGGCTTCTTTCCGTCTTCATCAACAGCTCCTTCCCACTTATTTCAGAGTCAAATCAAAACCACTTTTTTCAGATTATCAAAATCCATTCGAATTCGAATAAGAAATTAGATCGAATTTGCAAACCTGGAAAGCCGAAAAGGCGGATCCGAAAACGAAACCTTCAGGGAAATCGTTTCTGCTGTAAACATCGCTGCATCTCCCGGAGTAGAAAGCGAAACCCAGAAAAATGGTAATCAGAAACAAAATATGTTCCATTTCTTCTTAGCCTCTTCTCTTATAGCTCCAGAAAGAAACTACACGACGGAGAAGATAGGAATCATCGGCATCGCCGGTAAATTCTACGATTGCATTTGGTTTTTTTGTTGCACTAAATCCCAAAATCGGAATCGAAATCGTTCTGTTTTCTTTTCGACACTGACAGATTTTAAGTTTCTCACAAATTCGGCCAGTTAGTTTAATATGGCATCTCTAAACCCCCAAAACCCTATTAATTAATCCTTTTCTCATCATGTTCAGTTCATAAATATGGTTTTTTTTTGGGTTAACGAACAAAGATTTCATTCTTAGTTACAATCTTTTCGAAGTCGTTACGTTTTTTTGGATGAAGAAGAAGACGAAGAAATTACCGCCATGGCAAAAAGTAAACAAATTTTTATTTTTTCAATCTTGTTTTGTTGTTGTCAAATAACTAAAAAAATATTTATGTAAGAGAACTATACCTTACTCGTGCAACTTCCACCAAGTATGTTTATGAACTCAAAGCATTCTTAACCATATACAGTATATATGAAGTAAGCATCCATTCTTAACTACCAAATATAATATAGTATAGTTTTTATTAAATGATTTTTCATAATTTTTTTTTTGTTATTTTACTTGGCCTATTGACATCATTTTCCAACCTCCACACGGATGTTAATTAGAATAAGTTAAGTTAGTTATCACCGTTCGATTTTTCTTTTTTTTTTTCAATCGAATGTAACATTTATTGAAAAAAAAAAAGACTTTTTTACATCAAGTGCAGTTGTTTTTTAGAGCTCAAAAATTAAGAGGAAAACAAATTGATTTTTGAAGCAAAATTTCTCTATACCGGAGATGCAAACCAGACTTGAAGTGCGGTTTCGAATTTTGCATCCCTCTTTTCACGAATTGTGGAGATGCGGTTGCGCAATAGGATCTTTTCCATGCCGGCGAGAGTTCCTTTCTTTCCAGAGGTTGTGGATGGTTGATTGGAACACATACCTAACCAAAATTTTTTTGACAACATCTAGTGTCGGACCGATCAATTTGGATGCCCGCGTCTAATTTTTTTAAAAATGTTCTTTTATATTTTTTTCATAAATCCCCTGTCCTGGACATCCCTTTAGATATCGCACCACTCTAATAGCCGCATCCCAATGTTTAGATCGAGGTCGTTGCATAAACTGAGCGAGCATATGCACCGCATATGCCAACTCTGGTCGAGTATATGTAAGATACACCAACTTCCCAACTAACCGACGATACCTCTCTGGCTCCCGAAAAAATTCACCCTCATCTTTAGCTAACCCATGATTTTGTTCCATCGGTGTTGATACTGGCTTACATCCCAGCAAATCGCACTCCTTAACAATGTCCAAAGCATATTTCCTCTGAGACAAATAAAACCCTTCAGCTGATCTCGCAACTTCAATGCCCAGAAAGTATTTAATCGGCCCCAAATCTTTCATATGAAAGCACTGGCTAAGATATCCTTTGAACTTAGTTATAGCTTCCGGATCATTCCCACCAATCAATAAATCATCCACATAAATCAGCACATACAGACACATAGACCCACGAATCAGTGTAAAGAGCGAATAATCCGGTTTCTTCTGAGTAAATCCATACCCGCGCAAGGCTGCTGTGAGTTTAGAAAACCAACACCTTGGTGCTTGACGAAGTCCGTATAGAGACTTTTTGAGTCGACATACCTTGGACTTATCTTGAGATTCAAATCCGGGAGGCATCTTCATATACACTTCCTCATTAAGGTCACCGTGAAGAAACACACTATGCACGTCCATCTGATGAACTTCCCACTCTTTAACTGCAGCAACTTTTAAGAACATGCGAACTGTAGTCATCTTGACTACCGGAGCAAACGTCTCGTCGTAATCTAGGCCGGCCTCCTGTCTATTCTCATACGCCACTAATCTCGCTTTATAGCGTTCAATCTCTCCGTTCGACTTATATTTGATCGTAAATACCCAGCGACAACCAATGGCTTTCTTGTTTGGTGGAAGATCTGTAATGTCCCATGTGTGGTTAGCTTCTAACGCCTTAACCTCATTCGACGCTGCATTACGCCACCTCTCGTCCTTCATCGCCTCGTTAAACGAAGTGGGTTCATCACCAGCTGTAATTGCTGCAAGAAAGGCTCGATGCGACGGAGAAAATTTATTACAATTCACATAATGAGCTATCGGATATCGAACCGTACCATGTATGGATGAGGAAGATGATTGAGGTGAGGCAGGCGAGAGTGTGTGGGAAGCCGAGTCGCATCTCGTCGTGTAGACGACAAAGTCTTTGAGACGTGAAGATTGCTGTCTCTCTCGGTGACCCCTTCCTAACTGAACCTCTTCAACTACCGGAGCCACTACTTCCTCTTCCAGAAGAACTTCCACTACCTGTGGTGACCCATCTGCTTCACTGATCTGCTCATTTTGTAAAGGCGTACTCCCCCTAGCTGGCAGCTGTACTGGATGACAATCCAAGAAATCATCATCATCGATATATCGAGTCGGACTCGCCTCCAGAGTCTGTGATTTCACCTGATCGAGTGTATGAAAAGGGAAGCTCGTCTCTTGGAACACAACATCTCGTGACACGAAGAACTCTTTCTTCTCTATATCGAAAACACACCACCCTTTCTGTCCGTATGGATATCCCATAAAAACGCATCTTCTGCTTCGTTCACCAAACTTGTCTCCATCTCTGGTCACTTTTCGAGCAAAGCACAGGCTTCCAAAGACCCGTAATAAACTCAAGTCTGGAGAAACTCCATACAGCATCTCATACGGGGTCTTCCCTTGAAGAAGATCTGAGGGTGTGCGATTGATTAAGTGACACGCCGTCAATACACATTCACCCCAAAATCGAATCGGTAAGCTAGCCTGAAACATTAGTGATCTCGCAACATTCAATATGTGACGATGTTTTCTTTCAACCCTTCCGTTCTGCTGAGGAGTGTAAACGCAAGACGTTTGATGCACCACCCCTTCGGATACAAAAAACGATTTCAAAGTCAGAAACTCGCCCCCGTTATCACTCCTTACCACTTTGACTCGCTTATCGAATTGCCTCTCAACCATCTTAAAGAAATTCTTAAGAGTCGTCGCAACTTCTTTTTTTTTCATCAACAAGTACACCCAAACAGCTCTCGAAAAATCATCCACTATTGTTAAAAAATACGCAGCTCCAGAGGTTGAGAGTGTACGATAAGCACCCCAAATATCACAGTGGATTAAATCAAAACTACTAGCTGCTTTATTAGAACTTTCATGAAAAGAGTCACGAGCTTGTTTCGCTCTCAAACAAATATCACAAACTGTTTTATAACTTCCTTGTTTCCCAATATTAAGACTACTCGATAATAATAAAATAATATGACTCGATGGATGACCAAGTCGATTATGCCAAAGATCCCATGACGCTGAGCTGACGACCTTATGACTCCTCGATCCAATCACCCCTCTGAACACATAAACACCCCCACACTCTTCACCCGCTCCAATCACCTTCCTCGTAGTACGGTCCTGCAATACACAAAGCTCATCAGTAAAAGTAATACAGCCCTTGCAAACTTTTAATAATTTGGCAACTGAAATCAACGAGCAAGTTAGCTCTTGAGAGTATAGCACTCCTCGCAACCACATATCTCCACCAAGACATAAATCTCCTTGTTTTGTTGCCACCGCATTATCTCCATCAGGTAACCCGATCATACATGGATGAATTTCAGTCACATTGCTTAGATACTCAAGGTTCCAAGTCATGTGATGTGAAGCACCTGTGTCAATAATAAATTCACCACATTCTGTTTTACCATTGAGCTTCTCATTTGGTTCCGTCTTTGATGATGATAGGAAGCTGATCAGTGAGGTCCATTGTTCATCACTTAACTGCGGCAGAGATCCACGGTCATAGTCTCCGTCTCTCCTTTGTGCATTGGTTGCAGCAACTGCTGCAGCCGTCACCTGTGGCGCCTGTGCTGCATTGGATCTTGCAGTAACTCCCCCTGAACCACCGCGACCTGCAGCGCCACCACCTCTGCCAAAACGACCTCCACGACCAAACCTTCCTCTTCCACGATCACTAAAGTCTCTACCTCGTTCACCCCAATGCTCAGGATATTCATTGAGTTGAAAACAGTCAGACTTAGGATGTCCATACTTCCCACAGTATGTACACGTTACGTCCTTCTGACGTTGCTGGTTTGGTGTAGCTGATCCAAATCGATTTCCAGCATTTACCGCAAAACCCATTGCCTCAGGAGTGTCTCTGTTTCTCGCCATCAGCTGCTGTCGTTCTTCTCGTATAACACGTTGATATACTTGATTCAGTTTAGGAAGTGGTTCGATGCTGGTTATTGTCGATCGAACAGTCCCAAACCTTGCCGTATCCAAACCGTTTAAGAACGAGTTTGTTCTTTCTTCATTGCGATCATCCTCCAATTGCTTCGTCAATTCACCGCAGCTACACGATCTGATTGGTTTGTAAACAGCCAATTCATCCCACATCTTCTTAAGTTTACCAAAATACACATTAACTGTGTCTCCATTCTGTCGACAATTCGCAATCTCACCACGCAGTTCACTGATCCGTGGTCCATTCCCCACCGAAAACTGTAACTTCAAGTCTTCCCACAGCTCGTAAGCTTCATCGACCATGGACACATACATCTTCAGCGTCGGCTCAATAGTGTTCATGATCCATGCCACAATCATCGAGTTCACAACTCCCCATTGTTCAAGCTCTTCTGCAGTTTCTGGTTTCTTCAAAGTTCCATCGACAAAACCCAATTTGCGTTTCGTTCGCAAGGCGTTCCGCACATGCTTGGCCCAATCTTCATAGTTTTCTCCTCTCAGTTGCACTGTTGTAATCACGCTCCCTGGTCCATCCGATGGATGCAAGTAGAAAGGCGACAAAGTTGCCTTATCCACTGCTACACTCGCACCATCGTCACCGGATTTCGTTGCGCCTTCCGCGCTTTTCTCAGCGTTCTTGTTTCCACCCATCTTCAAGTTTTAATCTCGCCGCTCTCTCTCTGTTTAGGATTGCTCTGATACCATGTCAAAGAGAGGCTGGAATCTCGTATCCTCTTATTCATATGAATGAGAATATATATACAAGTACATCGTTGAGGGAAACCCTCGATAGAAAGGAAAGTTTACATAATACGATATACTATATGATATTTACACTAGAGTCCTTAATACATTCCTCCGCACAAAATCGTTCATTAACCTGTCGTAGTCGAGTTTTTCAACCATAGCTGTCTTAATTGATAACAAAGTTAACCCATTCAATCGCTCTTGTGACATAGTAGAATGCAAATAATTCTTTATCAGCTTCAACTTCAAGAAACTTCTTTCAGCAGTGGCAACCGATACCGGAATGGTCAATAATATACGATAAGCAATTTCTGTGTTTTGACAACAATCCTCCATTTTTTTCAAAAAAATCAAGCACTTCAATAGGCTTATGAACATCATCTGGTATTGATACTCGAAGAATTTTCAGTTCCATAAACAAATCATCACCATCTATATCTGAATGTGTACCATTCTTTAAAGAAGTCTCCAAATTCGCACATGATCTGCTGGCCGATTTTAATTTTTTTATATCAAACAAAAACTCAAAATTTTGTTCATACTTTTGGAACTGTTCAAACCTGAACTCGAGAGAAATTAAAGCTTGATCCATGAGTGTATTGAAATAATCAATCCGGAAACACTCTTCTGGTGACAATAACACGTTTTCATTAGTTATTTCCTTGTCTTCATCATAATGCTTCTTTCTTCTAACGATACGTTTTTTCCTTGCAGGAAATTCAGCTTCAATCTCCATATCAACTGCAATCTGCTTAGCCTTACCTGTCAACATCGTTTGAATGGGCAGTGAATCAGTGATGATAGGAATAATGACCTGTCTGAAGTAAATCGTTGAGCAAGTAACCTTTCAAATCTGCACTTGGAAATAATATAGTCTCTTGTCTCCATTGAATCTTGGCATAAAGTACATGATGTAATTGCTGTCATGTTCCATGAATACATATGATCACCCGTCAATAGGCGATTGTGGACCGCCAACCAAGCAAGGAATGAATATTTAGGAGTTGAATACTTGAATCAAAACCCACGGTACCAAGGTTTCTCTAACTTACTTCACAGATCAAAGACCATGTTTTCTTTGAATTAAAACCTCGCTTAAAGGTCTCATCATGGCTTCTCCACATAAAGGAACATTTTCCTGATTTGTTGTAGGTCTTGCTCTAAGCTCAGCTAGCTTTGTCTCCATTTGGTTAAAATATTCAATCCTATAGTTGCGTCTACGACGATTAACCATTGCTTGCGTCACTGTGTAGTAAATTGGTATCCCCATATCAATGCATCCTCTTTGTCCTGCAATATCAATAAATCGATTCATTGAGGATCAAGCTTCAAACCAAAATGATGTGCGATTTCCATTTCCCACTTCCACTTTGTAGAAATGCTTTACATTTCTCTATACTTTAGGATCTTTTTCCACATTTAGTATAGTTCACATACCACTTTTCCATTTTTTTGAACCAAATTGTAACAATTAACTCTAATTATCTTCCATCAGATTCTTCTTAACCTAATTAATATTTTTTCGTTCCAAAATATAAAATATTTTATGTAAAACTGCAGAGATTAATTTCTTTTTAAAAACAAAACATCATTTAATTATTAATTAAAATATTGAACCAATGATAAAAAAAATTACAGAATTCAAAAGAATTAAAAATATCAATAATATTAAAATTTGCATACAAACTTGTGAAACATCTTATAAAATAAAATTTAAATAGAAAACTCTTTTAAACATCTTATAATCTTATATTATAAGAAAATGGAGTAGCTCTTTTTGTTAGTTAAACAAAAGATATACCTTGAGTTAACAATTTTTTTATTTCTTTTTTTTTTATCGAAAGCAATTGACTGATCATTTAAATATTATTCTTCGTAGAATTTGCATGTTGTTAAATCAATTTTACTGTAGAAACCTTGAGCTAAAGTTTAGCTGAGTTGATCTTTCTTTTTTCTTGGTTTGATGTTTCTTATTTTTTTTTTATGAACAGTCGTTCTTTCTGTGATTTTCGTCTTCACAAATCTAACATCTTGTTTTTTTCTTCAAAAAAATATTATATTAGTCGCTAACCATATGAAACACATGTTTGGTGGACTAAGACCACGTGTGGTTTATGTACAAGCGCATAAAGCCACTACCATTGGCTTCAGATATTTTTATTATGTCGGCAATGTAGTTTTAGGTAGTATTTTAATAGAATTGAACTTTTAAATAATTGAATGTATTTTGAGTGAATTAGTTTAATAATCTAAAATGGAGGTGAATTTACTGAAATGACTAAGGCCCACCGCAAACTAATAGTACTATGTTTATGGTCATCAGTAAATACCTTTATATCCGCAGAAAAGTTTGTCACATTGGTATGATATGTGATAATTTTATAGAGTAACTGGAATAATTTCATAGTATAGACAAAATATCTTCTCTGTTAATCACGACCACATAAATTTTGTAAAGTAAGAAAAATATTTTCTAAATCTACTTTTAATAAATCTCAGCCACACAATATATTCCAAATCTAACTTATATATATATATTATAATAACAAATTATATATTTTATTATAGATTAACAATTATTATATTATATATAAACATATAAATTTACATATGACATTATGTTTTACACGGTAAAGAAAATGTTAGATTGATAACAATAATGAGTTATATAGATGATAGAAGATGTTATTGATATATTTAACACGTTATATATAAAGTAACATCTAACATTATAATTTACCAGATAAAAAATATGTTAGATTGATAACAATAATGAGTTATATAGATGATTAAAAATATTATTGATATACTTAGCACGTTACATATAAATTAACATCTAATAATATAATTAATTAGATAATACATATGTTAGATTGATAACAATACTGAATTATATAAATTGTTAAAGATGTTAGTTTTGTAGTTAGTGTGCTACAAATACATATAATATTCTATTGGATATGTTAGCAGTCTGACAATAAATTTATAAGAGTAATTCAAGTAGATACACACAATTATTTATGTTAGCATCAATCTGATAAAATCATCGATTGTTCTAGCAGTTGGAGTATATAGTTGGTTTTCTTCACAAAAAAACCCAGAAAAAGAACTTAATTTGATCATATACAACAAATTAAAACTCAAGATCTAGACTTTTCAATTAGTAGATCCACTGATAGTGATTTGATATTGTTGGGAAATGTTTCTGAGGAGACAATTTCAAAGATGAATGTTAAGAAGATTACAACAGAGATATAAGAAAATAGAGAGATGAAAGAGAGTGAAAGGAGAAAGAGAAAGAGAGATGATAGATAATAGATATATAGAAGTAATAGAATGTAGGGTGTTACGGTATTTAAAAAAATTGTACTATGCGTGGGGTCATGGTCATTTTTTGGGTTTGAATTTTGTTGTATAAGGAGTAAGCATAAGCCGAATATCTTTGAATCTTAAGATAATACGGATTCAACTTCGACAAGAACTATTTAGATCTAAATATTATAGTAACGTTGGTATTTTCTTTGTGTTCAAATATTTATATTAACTTTAATTCGCATGCAGTTATAATCTAAAAGAGCCGTGAACTTGTTGCCAAACAATTCGAATATAAAATCAAATTGAAATACACAGCATGAAAGTAAGATAGAAGGTTACAATTGATAGGTTCCTCTTCAGAAGCTAAGAGATTGTGATCACAAGAACACAATGAGAGTTTTCTTTTTGCAAATTTCAAGTCTGATTCATTATCTTAACCATGAGGTCTTTAAATACATCAAGGGAAACAATTAATCGATTGTACAAATAAAGAAATAAGAAAGTGGAAAGTGGAAAGTGGGAAGTGGAGATTTAGTCCTATGATTAAGCAGAAATTAAAAGAATTAATTAACAATAAATTATATCTCATCAACACTTAATCGTAGAAAATAATCTGAAACACTTCTTAGATAGCTAGTTCTTTTGCCATAAAAAACCAGCGAATAAAACTTACACTAGAAATGCTATCAAAACTGAGCGTTCCATGATATCATTCAGCCAAAAGGGCAGACCAGTCGCAATGTAGGACTGTCTTCTATCCTCCATTGTCACCGATCGGGCAAACTAACAACTAAAGAGGCTTCTTTGTTATGGTAATTATGCATTTGTGAATGTATAACCCACAAACCTAGTTCTAATCTATGAACACCTAACTTTTGAGAATATTTATTGGTTTGAAAACCACCTAATGTGTAGCATATCAAGAAAAAGAAAAAACAACAGTAAAATGCAACGTAACTTACAAAGCTTGGTCTCATGCTAATCCCGAGTTCCATGTCAAGTTCCAAGTGTCAACCCATAATCTTTTTGCGATTGTAATTAGTTTTTTTATTTGCAGGTTTATTTCTAAAAGACAAAGGTTATCGCTAGCTATGCATTATGCAAGGTAAATTATAAGAAAGAAATTTATTTTAAAAAATGTAAAATAAAACAAAACACACTAAAGGATTCTGCCGCTTTGTTTTTTGTTTTTCTTTCATAAAACTGAAAAAATATATTATTTCAATTATTCAATCAATATTACCGTTTACCAAAATATATTACCAGATAATGAAAAACAAAACAGTTCATGCACACCAATAGAGCTATAGTAATCAATCAACAACCAAATAATTGTGAAAAAAACAAAAACATAATTAGATCTTAATTAAAACATAACACAATATCACTATGAAAGAGATAAAAAAAAAAAAAAAAAAAGCTCCAAATGTGCCTCATCGCTGGAATAGCATTTTGAATATTTAAAAGCATCTTGAATCTTCAAACCAGCAACATCTTGCAAAGATCCTCGCCTTCCTCTTCTTTGTTATTGACTAAACATTAAGATTTCTAAACCCTAGGACTTCCCCCGGCTTCATTTATATATTTACACACATGCATAAATTTCTATTTTATTGAGTAGAAAATCCAGAAGAAGAAGATAGCGTGAGGTTCATCGGCTCTTGTGTCTTCCCTTTGAGAAAAGCGGTGTACCAAAGAGCAGATGTTTTCGGAGATCTTTTACGTTCTGGATCGCTGAAATTCACATAGTATAATCCATACGTGTGATTGTAACTAAGAAATTCGTATAAATCCATGAACGACCACTGGAAGTAGCCTCTTGTCTCTGACCCATTCCTCACTGAATTGAGCACAGCAGCAATATATGCATGAAGATATTCAACTCTTTCCACGTCGTTAAGCGATGAATAGTGGTTTGTAGGTCGACCTAATTAAATGTATATGTATAGAGAAACTCTTTAGATTTTGTATAATTTTTGGAAAACCAAGTAAAGAACAAGAGAAAGAAAGAAAAAGACCATTTTCAAGAATGTAGACCGGAGGATTGCCATAGTTTTGCTTTATGTATTCCAACAGTTCTTCAAGACCCCATGGAAGCACATCAAACTGTTGATATATGACAAAGAATGTCAAGATTAATTATAAAGATTGTTAGGGTGAAGACGAAAACAGATTTCTGAATTTGGCAGTCTTTGGAAACTCACCTTGATAAATGTAGAATTCCCAAAGGCTGTCCAAGAAAATGAAATAATGAAACGATCAGCTAATGGACTCAGGTACGGTAGATTTAAAAATAATAACATGATGATCGTAGGAAATAAAAGCATACGGATTAGTGAAGCCCTCATGTCTGATAAATAATCTTTGTTGCGGGATTTGGATTTATGTGCGACACACAATGTTGTGTAGTGTATGATTCCCAAGAAGTCAGATGAGTCTTTAACAAGATCTGATTCTTCTTTAGAAAAACTTGGCAATCTCTTTCCAACGATATTCTTCATTGCTTCAGGATAGTCTCCAAACACCAGTGGGTGCATAACCCTAAAATTAAGAGATGAAAATGTTTTAAGAGTAAAAAAAAAAGCGCCTACTTTAATTACGATATGAATGTTTTCAACAAACCAGCCTAATGAGAAATCTTTGGCTCTCTGAGTTGCAATATTGTCCTCTTCAGAGCTTGTAAACGGAACCATCCAGTGTGCAAAACATGTTATACCTACAGAGCCATTCTGTTTTTCCTACATAGAGAAAGATATATAAAATCGAACGTTCAAGAGATCAGGGGATAAATGTGTACGTGTGTAAGCTTACCTTATACTTTTGCTTATACAATCTCGCCACAGATGCGTGTGCAAGTAACATGTTATGGAGTGCAATATATGGCTTAGGAGCTGAAGCTCCCAAGTCATAACCTCCCATTGCTAGCATATTGGGCTCATTAACTGTCGACCATAGTTTCACTGAGTTCCCAAACTCTCTGAAGCAAACGTCTGCAAAAGCTGTGAAGTCATCTCTGCAAAAGAAGATCAAAGTATATATATTATTAAAACAAAACACTTTTCAAATCTGTTTCCAAACGCCCTTGTTTTTTAAATAAATTAAACATGTAGCAAAACAGATATTAAGCATATTTCTAAACATGTATTATATCTATTATAAACTTGAAAATTACAAATTAAAACTCATTAACACTAAATTTAGTTTCTTATTCCTCATTTCATATTTTATACATTACAAAAATAATTTATAAAAAACTTTATTCCCTGCCGTCTGGTTTAGAATCTAGTAAATATAAAAGATAGCACACACTTTACTAAAGAGAGTTGTTCTGAGAACGATGTAGTTGAAATAAAATATGTATTGGCTTTACATGATTTTGCGGTCAATCCATCCTCCGTATTCATCTTCAAGAACCTGAGGGAGATCATTGTGATACAACGTAACATGTGGTTCAATTCCTGTACTCTCCGTTCATACAAAACATAGAAACAAAATAAACTCAAAATTCATGTTTTTTCCAAGACACAAGACATAATCACACCAAATGTAATTATGATGAGAAGCATAATCTTACCATGCCTTGTGAGCTCATTTAAGAGGTTTTTGTAGAAGCGTAAACCCTTTGGATTCACAGGACCTCTTCCACCTGAAAAACCAAACGAACCAAAAACACGATTAAAATCTCTATGCAATGAAACACATACACACACACACACTTGGTATAAGCCGAGGCCACGAGATGGAGAGCCGGAATGCATCCAAACCCATGTCATACATCAGCCTTACGTCCTCCTGCATGCATTATCATAATTAATAGCTGATTGATTATTATCAGATATTTGAGCACCAAACAGATGAGTCATAGAGGAACTTGACAAAACCTTATATTTATGATACCCATCACAGTCTATAACAAAGGGAGGTCCAGCATCTGCATCGTTAGGAAGATGAGTGATTGAAATTTAAACCCAAACCACTTTATGACATTCTAATTCTGATTATGTGAGAGCTTTACCAGAGTTAACGAATGAATCCCAGATGCTAGGCTTCCTTCCATCTTCATCAACAGCTCCTTCCCACTGACCGGAGTCAATCATAAGCCATTTGAATTCGAGTAAAACAAAAACGCAAAGGACCTTAGAGATTCGTTCGAAACTGCAATACCTGAAAAGCAGAAAAAGCGGATCCGAAGAGGAATCCCTTAGGGAAATCGCTCCTGGTGTAAACATCGCTGCATCTCCCGGAGCAGAAAGCGAAACCCATAAAAATGGTAATCAAAAATAAAACCTGTCCCACCATCTCTTCTTCGTGCAAGATTACAATAGTATGTTCAGGAACTGAATGCTTCTTTCTCTGCATGCATTCTTAACCATCATATATATATATATATATTTATGTCATATTGGTTGGTCTATCAACCATTTTTTTCTAACCTCCACATGGGAGTTGTAACCAGTCAAGCTAGTTATCTTCCATCAAATTCCTCTAAACCTCATTAATAAACTTCTTTCTGGGTTTTAAACTATACACGTAGACTTGTTGTTTAATATATTTTACTCTAGAAATTAAGAAGCTGAATTAGCCGAAATCTAGCTTCTTGTGTGGTGGTTATTAGCAAAAGAAAGAAAGAGAAATAACAAACAGTTGGTTGGTGGACTGAGACCACGTGTGGATTTATCATTTATGTACAATCGCACTTGTATTAATTTGTGTTTTTAAAAATAAAAATGGAGGTCTTAAAAAAATTGTCGGCAACGTTATTTCGAAATCTGATTTATTGTGTTGAGGTGTTATTGAATTTTGTAATTTAATGTAGTTGAGTCATGAGTGTATTTTAAATAAACAGTATTATCCGGTGTTATTCAATTATGTATTTGAAAAAGTACATTAAAACCCACGGTTATTGGATTAAACATTTGTCTGACGATGTATTTTAAAATACATTAAAAACAAGTGTTATTCACTTTCTACTTGATTTTGTCAGAATTTAGTTACAATGGATTTTGATGTATTCTTTTTTTTTCTAGAACATGAGTAAGAACAACCTCAATGAGAGAGACCCATATGAGTCTCTAAACCTATATTTTAATAGTTTTTGAGCAAAAAGTGAAATTAGAAACTGATTTTAGAGACTTCTTTTTTGGGCTGTGCAATAGAAGAGATCTATATAGTTTCTATAAAAAAATGTTTTTTACAAAG
The DNA here is from genome assembly GCF_000478725.1 of Eutrema salsugineum. Taxonomy (NCBI): domain Eukaryota; kingdom Viridiplantae; phylum Streptophyta; class Magnoliopsida; order Brassicales; family Brassicaceae; genus Eutrema; species Eutrema salsugineum. The sequence continues at coordinate 5,197,429 of NW_006256686.1, read as the reverse complement.
TAAAATAAAAGATTTGATTATAAATAAAAATTATTTGATTAAAGCTTTCCCAAATATGCATTTAAATTTCTACAAACTAAACATACAATTTAACATAAATACTTAATTGTTAACAAAAATTTGTTACAAAATTAAGAAATAAGTTTGTATCAAAAAAGCTCAATGCTCAATTGTTATCCATAAATGCTCAATTGTTATCCATAAATGCTCAATGTTCAAATTCAATGAACATATTCTGAAATTGTTGATCTAAAATTTCTTCATTATATCCATCAAAGGAGTAATTTGAAGAAGAAGCCATATATTGGATATTCTTTCGTTGTTGTTAAGTAAACTAAAGGAGAAGGATAAGGAGAGAATATGATATACTAAAACGATTGTTGTTGTGTCAAAGATGAAACCACATTTGAATGTAGGAGAAGGGGAGAAGAAATATGTAAAGAAAAAGCTTTGCTGAAACGTTAGTTTATTGCATTTTCCAATTGGTATACTATCTATCTATATATATATATATATAGGAGAGGCATTACACTATGTCAAATATTTGTGGAGTAAAAATGTAAAACAACAGCTGTGGTCTCAAATGTATATAAAGAAAACGACATGAAAAGACCTAAAAATGTCGATAAAAAGACTCCCAATCATCTTATGTATATCGTCAACAAACGTTTTAAAGCAGATCGTTACTGAATCTCTGATCCTTGTTTTATATCTGATCAAACAAAGCATATTTATTACAAAAACCTAAGACAGATACAACTCTTTATCCAAAAAAGGTCCATGTTATGATTTAATAAGTAACAATTTCACTAAAACATGAAGCATGAGGTATAAACTATGAAGCGCAAGGCTTATAAGTTATAACATAGGCAGAAGAACAAGTTTGGGACCTGACCTTTGGAACAGCAGCCTGGAAAGAAAATCTGCATATGCGTTAGGAGTAAGATTTGTGAAACTTAGCTGCTAGCTAGCGTTCTAACCGATGACCATATCCCAAGCGGTTGGATCAGAGGCTTACACGCCCAAACCCTGTAATGATCGTTACACAGAAGAAATCAACACAGTGTTTAGAATGTTCTAAGAAAACCAAATGCGAATAAAAGATTCATACCTTCATAATGAGTATAATGAATAAGATCACAAACCATGAAGCTCCATAAACCTACAAAGACCGGTTACTAAGAGTCATAATTATTACAATAACAAACATGGAAGATGAACTGTTGGTGTTGCTAATTGGCATTACACTGTAACTAACTCAACAAAACATTTGGTGAACACTGAAATATAGCTAAAGCTTGCTCGCAGAACAACGTAATCTGTTCAATGAAAGGCAACTAAAGCTTGCTCGCAAAACTTCAACAATTAGACCCATTCAATTCAACATTGAAAGACATAAGCTGCGTCGAGTGAAGGTAATTTCCCCAGAAATAATATCACAGATCGAAATAAGCTGCATCGACATAAGCAGCGTCGAGTGAAGGTAATTCCCCAAAGAAGTGTTTCTTTCTGATTGCGTCTCACACAGAACGAGATTAGGGTTTTACACACAATCTTCGATAACGGTATACACAGAACGCGATAACCCCGGATTACCAAACAAAAATATAACCGATAAAGAGAGGAGATTAGGGTTTAAGAGCTTATCTCTTTCGCCTTCTCTTTCGCAGACAAATATTCGAACCCTGATGCCCCCGTCTGAGAACCTCGATCCGATGGAGAAGCTGCCAGAAACAAATCAATTTCGCATCGAGTTCGTCGGAGAAATGAGAGAAGAGTGTAGAAATGAAAACAATCTAGGGAAAATGAAATGCTTTAGCAAAAAAAAAAATTCTCTCCAACTTTGAAAACAAATGAACATATGACACGTGTGGCAAGAAACGCGTAAAAACGTCCCCAATTAGAAGACGTCTTTGCCAAATAAGAAACAAAGCATCATTAAAAAATTAATAAGTTTCTGTTAAATACCTTCTAAATACCGCGTTAAAGATGCTCTAAAACAAATACGCTTTATGAATTTTTACTAGAATTTTTAAACTACAAAAAAAAAAAAAATTGTGAAGAGACCAGAGTGAACGATAGGCATCAAAACCAAATTTCCCAATCATCCGAGTTATCATCAAATAAAAAGACAAGAACTTTAGAAATTAGTTTCCTACACGATAGAGAAGACGGATCTAAAACCTACAGATAGAGAAGAATAAAATGATGGACATCTCCAGGTAATTAAACTCAAAATCGGAATCAGAGTTGTTTTTTTTTTTTGAACGAAGGTTTCGGAATCAGAGTTGTTTGTGTTTCTTGCATGCATGGTGGACTGAGATCACGTGTAGTTATTAACAAAAAAAAAACTTGTATGTGGACATGTGGGTATTATATATGTACAAACACACTTGTGTTAGTGAAAGTAAATTTTAAACTTCAAAAGTATTTTCTTGTTGATGTTTTCAGATATTCTTATGTGTATTGTATAACATAGTATATGTATGTAAATCTTATACAACTATTTTTAGAAAGTTGTATATCAATGTGGATATGGACATATTTAAATCTTAAAGTTAAGGGAAATACCCAGATATCCTAGTTTTGGACCGAATCGAATTTGCATTCCGGATATTTTGTATAGTCCTAATATTATAATATATTTTTTTCTAATGTTTGATCTGCTATCCTGATCCGAACTAATATTTAGTTTTAAAATCAATTATTAATACCAAGTTTTTTTTTGTGTTTTGATTTGTGTACCATTTCTAAATTCATATTCCAATTCATTGTTTTTGTGGGAAACAAGCTCTAGCTAGTGAGGTTGAGAAATCCATTGAGTGCATTTGAATTCTTGTTGTTTTTCTTCCTAATTATGGTAACTAGATTTATAATCCGCACGTAAATTTTATCTTTAAACACAGTTAATTCATTATATTTGTCTTTTTATTGTTCTTGATTTTATTAGATTCATTTTCTATCATTATATTATCATAGTTTGTTATTTTCATTTTTGGTCCTTTTTTTCATTTTCAACATTTTTGTTCTCATATTTTCTGAAATTTCTTTTCATCAGTTATGTGTTCTTCTTTTTCTCCTTTATTTTTTTTATCATCTTCTTCGATTTCTATTTCTTTTTTTTTTGGTCAACACCCTAAGTATCTAGAACGGTTCAACTTCTTTTTATTTTTTTGTTTCTTTCAGTTTTTCTTCATCTTTTTTTTTTTGATTTTTTTCATCTCTTATTTTTATTTATCTCATGTATGTATCCTTATTCTTTTATTTGTCTTCATCTACGTATTTTCTTTTATATTTTGATTTTTTTCTTCTTTCTGTATTGTTCTTATTCTTTTTCATCATCTATGATTTTCATCATCATTTTTTTTAACTATGCTTTTTTATTTTTTTTCAATTTTTACTTTTCTTCTTCGTAATAAAAAATAATAATAATAAATAATATGTGAATTAATTAAGTCATTAATTTTAGTATTAGTGTTTCTCTTTTATTATTAGATAAAAATAATATTAAATACTACTACTTTAAAATATTTGTATTAATTAAGTCATTAATTTAAGTTTTTTCTCATGCTGATGTAGACATCTTAGACGGAGAGAAAACTCTCCTATTATATAATAGATTTAATAAAATAGAACTAATTAGAGCGTATCCACGTTCAGAATCAAGTTGAAAGGAAAATGGCCAAAGAGAGAAATTTGCTGAGAAGTGTAATCATGTTGAAAGTACCATACTTCAGCATGGTCGGTGTGAATTAACAAATTTAAAGTCTTTTCGTGGAGAATCTAAGGTTTTAGGAAATTGATGAGAAATGTATGTTCACGCAAGAACCGAATTATATCCATTTCTGATTCATTCCCTATCTATTTCTGACTCATGCATGTGACCCATTTTGAAATATACTTTGACTAGATAACAAATGATCCATCTTCATCAACAATATATCGTGTACTCTAATTTTTCTTTATTTCTCAATAAATCTCTTCTTAATGAAATTATAATAACTTTCTTCCTGATGTTATGATTTTTTTTGTCACCCAAAACGTGAAGCTGTATTATCCAATTTAACCTATCTTTTATTTTTCGTTTGTTCTTTCTTAATTAGTATTTATCTGTGAACAAATCTTTTTATTACTGGCTTTCATTTTTCACAAATTGAACATCTTATGTTTCTTCTTAAATATTCCCATTAACCATTTAAAATCACTTATGTGCACTAGATACCACATGTGTATGTACGAGCGCATTAAGTATCGTTACAGCAACCACACATATATTTATGTGAAGAGCGCCAAAAACTTTCCAGTTTTTAACATTTTTCTAATAGATATAAGGGAAATATAATTTAAAAATCCTATTTTCTAGTGAACAAGTACTGTAGTTTTTATTAGTTAAATAATAGGTAGTTGAAGAAAATAAACTGAGAAGATGCCAACGAGACATGTAAATTTTTTTCTTTCTTGGACGAAAGAGGTACGTAGATTCTCAAAATGCTCTTTTCGTGTAAAGAGTCAGCATTGACTTTGCTAACATAAAAGTCATCTAGATTGTAGTCATCATATGTTAAACCTCTTGTTAATAAAACTTATTTGCAATTAGCATTCACATGTAAAAGTAACTAATTTATAGTTAACCTTAAGTAGTAGTAGATTAGTGATTCCTATTTGAGAAGAAATTGTTATAGATTTAGACTAAAGGTCGATTTCTGCGTGAAATTATATAACTAATACAATTTGAACAATCGACATGATGTCATATTTTGATAAATCTATTAAAAACTGATAAATAGACTATTCGACGGCTACATTCATCTTAAAGGATTAGTAGAGTATTAAAAACCTGGATCATCCTTAATTCATGTAATACTGAGTAGCATTAAAAAAAAGAACTTGAACCAGAACATGAAATCAAAGAACAGCTAGTAGCCGAGAAAACTTTATTTGTAAACTAAGGAGTTAAAGTTAATAAATTCAAAGAAAGTAGTGGCGTGATACCTATTCATCTATGGAACGAAGAAGATCGCTTGAGCCAAACTGGAGAAGATGAATTACAAACCACACTGGTTTTGATTAATGCTTAAGTAGATCAACAATTGAGTAAGTGGTCATTATACTCTTTTTCCTTACCTTTGGTTTTGTCCCAATGAGTTTTCCAAAAGAAGGTTTTTAAGGAGACAATGATGTCTACTTTTCTCAAAGCCCAATTGTTGATACAAGAATTCAAGCCCAAGATAAATTTCAACCAAGAAGTGGAAGGAACATGGTGTGGAGTAGTCTAAAAGTTATTCAAATTTTGCATTCATTTCTTTGTAATTTTTGAGTTTTACTAGGTTTTACTCATCTTATCTCTTTAAATAAGCTTGTAATCTCTTATGAAAACTTTATCCTGGATTGGATCATCAAACTTTTTATCATATAAAACTCTCTCTTTCTCTTATCAAAACTGGACAAAATTCTCTTGTCTCTTGAGAGTGATTCGCTGCTTGTGTAGCTTCTTTATCATCTCTCTCCTCAACAGATCTTTGTTTTCTTTTGAGAATGAATAGTTGCTTCTGCAACATCTTTTCATTTCTATTTTTTTCTCTTGTGATTGAAATAATTCTAAACAACAACCTGATCTAATCATCTCTTCAAACAGAAGTCTATTTCGCAAATTTCTGTCTCTGATCAATCTCTTACAAGCTTCTGAATGCCAATCCTTGGGAGGATCACATCAAGTGGTATCAGAGCACACTTAGAAGCTTCTCTACTAGTTTCTATCCTTTCTCATCTATTCATCTTCTTAATTTCGTGTCTGCATCTGTTCATCTTCTATTTTCGTTTTTGTTCTCTGCAGAAAAAGAAAGCCCATAAAAATTGCGTTAGATCTGTTTAGTTTGCATCATTTTTGCATAGATCTAAGTGTTCCTCACCTGTGGTGTCTCAAAAATCATTTTTTTTTTCATCTTGTCTCTTCAACTTCTATCATCAGATCTCATCATCGGCCATATCTGTGTTTGTTTAAAAATAAACCTATCATATTCTAGGGCTTTGATTTCTTGTGGCACACAAAGAGTCACTTTTGCATTTTTGATCTATTGTGAGAACTAGTTACTAGTTTTGTTTTCTGTTTTTTTTTTCATGTCACAATGAGTGAAGAACGAAGAGACAACAACAAAAAACTCTTCATGGAAGCCATGGCAGCTCGGTTGGAGCAATTGATGAAAACACAAGCTGAAGAATTACAACAGCGAATTGATCAACTACAAGGAGAGCCTAATCCGATGGGATTTCAACAAAAAAAAAATGCCAATGGAGTTCGTGTTCAGCAGAGACAGCCTAGTAATGATGTTGGTGATGATACTTCTTCACAAGGCAGTCCAAGACGTGGAAGAGGAGTAAGGGAACGTGTTGATGATGACATGAGAGGCATGACGCTGAAAGTTCCTCCTTTTCATGGCAAGAACGATCCAGACGCTTATCTGGAATGGGAGAAGAAAATCGAGATGATCTATGATTGTCAAGAGTATTCAGACCTCAAGATGGTAAAGCTAGCTGCTACAGAGTTTTATGGCTATGCTATAAACTGGTGGGATCAGATCACAACTAGCCGCAAACGCAATAGAGAGCCACCTGTTGATACTTGGGATGAGTTGAAAGCATTCATGAGGAAACGCTTTGTCCCTAGTCATTATCACAAGGAGCTCCACCAGAAACCAAGACGCTTGACTCAAGGAAACAGCAGTGCAGAAGATTATTTTCAAGAAATGGAATCTCTGATGATCAAAGCTGGTATTGAAGAAGACTAAGAAGCAACCATTGCTAGGTTCTTAAGTGGGATTAATCGAGAAGTTCAAGACAGAGTGAAGATGCAAAGCTATGCTGATCTAGAGGAGATACATTACAAAGCCATTCTGGTCGAACAACAGCTCAAGCGAAGAGGATCTCGATCAACTTTTGGAGCTGGTTCATCTACTGCTAGACCAAGCTTTTCCAAAGAAGAAAAACCAAGTGTCAAGCCTGCAGTATCTGCTAAATCATTCCCTGCTAAACTAGACTTCAAGGTCAAAACCGAAGCATCCACTACTAGAGCTCGTGAAATAGTGTGCTTCAAATGTCAGGGAAAAGGACATATTGCTAGTGAATGCCCTAACAAGAGAGTTCTGATTCTCTTAGACAATGGTGAGTATGAATCAGCAGATGAAAAAGAGATCTAGGATTCAGTGGAAGAGCATGAGGAGTATGCTTCTACATGAGATCTTTTGATGATGAACAAGATTCTAAATGTACAAACTAAGGCAGAGGAGGAAGCACAAAGACAGAACCTGTTTCACACAAGATGTCATGTGCAAGGCAAGGTGTGCAATCTTATCCTCGATGGAGGAAGCTGCACGAATGTAGCAAGTGAATACATGGTTAATAAGTTTGGCTTGACCGTGAAGAAGCATCCTAAACCATACAATCTACATTGGCTCAATGACAAAGATGAAATGCGAGTGAACAGCCAAGTAACGGTTTCTCTAACCGTTGGAAAGTATGAAGACGAAATTATGTGTGATGTTTTACCTATGGAGGCAAGTCACATCCTGTTAGGAAAGCCATGGCAGTATGATAGACAAGTGATTCATGATGACTCCACCAACAAGTATTCTTTTGAGTTCAAGGGCAGGAAGCACACTCTTGTTCTAATGACACCTTTTGAGATTTATCAAGATGAAAAGAAGAAAGGAAAACAAGCTGAGAACAACACCTACAAGCAATCAAACTTCCTTGCCAAATCTGGTAATATCCAAAGAACTCTATTATCTCAGTCATCTAGTCATAAGTCTGCTTATAAAGAAACTCTTTTGAGTTTATCTAATGTTGCACCAGAGTTGCCGAGTGGAAGATTTTTTGTTTTTCAGGACTATAAGCATGAATTTCTTAGGCCAACTGAACCTTTGGATGATGATAGTTGGAACATAATTCAATTTGGATAAATAGATTGCATCTTTCCTATGAAGAACCCATCGGAAGGCTGAAAAAGGAGCTCGAAACAGACAGGGAAAAGGTATGGGGGCTGGAAGACGTGTGGAACTCGAATACTCTGACTTAAAGGATGCTAGGAAGCATGTAACACCTCAAACTTCAACACATATAACTTCTGAGACATACTTGCAAGGTAAGCATAATCCAAATTCAAGTTCTAATGGTTCTAACTTAGTTTTGTTCTTGGTAGATGGTCCTGATTTGAGGATAAATCCTTTTAAACTGGGGGAAGATGATGTGATACTGAACAGCATCAAGAAAGGAGAGCTTGAACCAGAGCATGGAATCAAGGAACAACTAGTAGCCGATGCAGATTTGTCTGTAAACAAATGAGCTAAGACTAATAAGTTCAAATAAGGCATTAGCGTGATACCTACTCATCTATGGAACGAAGAAGATAACTTGAGCCATGCTGGAGAAGATGAATTACAAACTACACTGGTTTTGATTCAGGCTCAAGTAGATAAACAATTGGGTAAGTGGTCCAGTTGTACTCTTTTTCCTTACTTTTGGTTTTGTCCCAATGGATTTTCCAAAAGAAAGTTTTTAAGGAGACAATGGTGTCTACTTTTCTCAAAACCCAATTGTTGATACAAGAATTCAAGCCCAAGTCAAATTTCGACCAAGAAGTGGAAAGAACATGGTGTGGAGTAGTCTAAGAGTTATTCAAATCTTGCATTCATTTCTTTGTAATTTTGAGTTTTACTAGGTTTTACTCATCTTATCTCTTTAAATAAGCTTGTAATCTCTTATGAGAACTTATCCTGGATTGGATCATCAAAATTTTTATCATATAAAACTCTCTCTTTCTCGTATCAAAACTGGACAAAATTCTCTTGTCTCTTGAGAGTGATTCGCTGCTTGTGCAGCTTCTTTATCATCTCTCTCCTCAACAGATGTTTGTTTTATCTTGAGAGTGAATCGCTGCTTCTGCAACATCTTTTCATTTGTCTTTTTTCTCTTGTGATCGAAAAAACTCTGAACAACAACCTGATCTAATCATCTCTTCAAACATAAGTCTATTCCGAAAACTTTTGTCTCTGATCAATCTCTTACAAGCTTCAGAGTGTTGATCCTTGAGAGGATCACATCACTAATTATATAATGTTTAAAACTTATTTATAGTTAAATTGAATAAATATTACCATAATCACTGTTACTGTCAATTGTGATAAAAAAACTATGGAATTTTAAAAAGAAACTATTGGTCTAAGTGGGAACTGAAATACAATGATATCAATTAAAAAATGTGGAATTTGCTTAAGATTGTAGAATCAAACACAACATTTAAATGAAGTTGTCTATTATATATATTAGCTTATAGTATATTTTAGCAATTAATCTGTTAGATTATTGTCTATTCTCTTCATTTTATTAAATGATGTTTAAGATTTTTTGTACATATTTAGTTTTTTTTCTATATACATAATTTCTTATCCATTTTAACATAACAACTAATAATCAAAACAATATTTAAAATAAATAATAATTAATTTTGCATTCAAAATTTAAAACATCACTTATTTAAAATAAATCATAAACAAAATTCATTAAAAAGATATTCATAGAAGCAGTTGAATTTGTAAACTTAACCATGAGCCCACGAGAATTAAAATTTACTATTTTAATGATCAGCAGTAAAGATCATTTTACCCTCCTAATATTAGTCATATCAATTTTGTCATAAATTTTATTCTCTGGACTCTAATAAACTACTCTATGAGATAATAATATCTCAATTCAATCTCCGCCACAAGTTTTAATTAGTTTATTTGCCATAATGGATGTAATGATTGCACAAGGATTCAACAAATGACTTCTCAGAGTATCTAGGTAGAGTTATGTGATGAATCATGCAATAGACTTTGTATTCTCACATACAAGATGGGATGCATCAAAGATAACAATATAGTTAATTGTATCCCTAACAATTTTATTACTCAGTCAAATAAACTATTAACATGTTAACATAAAAGTATTATAAGTGAGTCTAATAGTTACTTCCCTAACAATTTTCTTAATCAGTCAACTAAATCTGAACCGTGGTAATAAACTGCCGCGATTGCTGCAGTAACTTAAGCTCCGCAGCCACCTCGTCTCTCAACCAACAGCGATTGTCACATGGAGGAGAGATTTATCGGTTTCTGCCCTTTTTGTCACTGTAGACGACTAGACATCATCTCTCCACGTCGTCTTCTTCTTCATCGTGGAATCTTCTGACCATTCTCAATGCAGCTCTCAAGGCTCTCTTCAAGCTTTTAAAAAAATTAAGTTTGATTTGAAAACTTTTTTTTGTGTTAATAAATTAGATTAAAGATTAATTGACTATTTCTTTTAAATTTCTCTGAAAAATAATAAGAGAAAACAAAAAGAAGAGAGAGATGGAGAAAGATAAGATAGAGATAAAGAGAAAAATAAGAAGCAAAGGAGAGAAAGGAGGGAAGTAGTAACAAAAATTTGAAAATATCAACAGAAACAATTTTTTTTCTTCATTAGTTTTGCAAATATGACATTAATTTGCGTTAAAAGATGCAAATACTTTTATTTTTCATACACTTTTATTCATCAGAAAATTTCAAATATTCCGGTTAAAAACTGCATTTACTCTACTGCTCAACTTAACCGTTAAATCGTTAAATTATCTGTAATTAAAAGCCACTTATTGATATCTGATTCTGCTGTTATCATTTAATTTCCAGACCCACAGCTTATCTCCAGACAAAGAAATGTCCAATCCTAAAAACGAAAATTATTAATTTTACAACAATAAGAGGAAACATTGTAACATGGACACCCGATTTAAGCCGCCTTTAACGGTGACGGCGTTTGAGTGTTCTTCACACACACACACACAAAAGTATTTTTCACAGATTTGGTTTTAAATTTCTCTCTTAATTTAATTACATTTTGGAGTGAGCAAAGCCCAAAGAGAGGGGAGAAGAAGAAAATTAGAGAAGAGAGAAGGGTCAAGGAATACAAGCATCACTAGTCAACGTTTGATAAACCTCTCCTCCTCTCTCTCTTCATCGTTTCTTCTCCTTCACATCTCTCTATCTTTCTCTTCTTCTTTCTCTCTCAAGGTATCTCTTTTGCAATCTCTCTAGAATTCTCCCATGGCAGTAAGTTTCTCCAGCTCTTCTCTTCTCTTTCTGTTTCGATTTCGTCAATCTCTGAAACACTTTTTCAAAAGGTTCTTTCTTTTTGATTTTCTTCGGAAAACATTTCATGAGATTGCGATATATTATTCAGTTGTATGATTCTGATTGTTAGATAAGAAAAGGGTTATGCTCAGTTTCTTGAATCAGCTTCCCTACTTATATGGGAAATTTGCCATTTTTATGGAGAAAGTTTCCATTTTGGGATTAGCAGTTGACGAAGACTTTCGCGATTCTTAGTGACAACGAAATTGCAAAAGACATAATCACGTGTTGTTCTTGTTCTTGTTGTTGCTATCTTGGTCTGTGATGAATGTTCGCTCTGGTCATTATAACGATTTTACCCTTTTCTTGTTGGAACTGATCTTGAATTTGTGTGTATCACTTGCAAAAACAGCGTTCGAATGTTCCCAAATTTGGAAACTGGGAAGGTGAGGAGAATGTTCCTTACACAGCTTACTTTGACAAAGCTCGTAAAGTTCGAGCTCCAGGAGGCAAGATAACAAACCCGAACGACCCTGAATATAGCTCGGATTCGCAGTCTCAAGCTCCTCCTCCTCCTTCAAGAACCAAGCCTGAGCAGGCTGACCCAGTTAGAAGGTCACGTGAGCAGATGAGAAGCCGAGACGAGAGCGAGTTGAAGCAGTTTGGTGATGGTGGTGGTGGTTCATCGAATGAGGCTGCTAACAAAAGACAAGGAAGGTCTTCTCAAAACAATAGCTACGACAAGTCTCCGTTGCATAAGAATTCATATGATGGCACTGGAAGATCCAGGCCTAAACCCAACCTAAGAGCTGATGAAAGCGTAAGATCTCACACTTTTTAGCCGCAAAAATGAAAAATGTCGAATTTGGTCTTCTTTGAAGCTCTCTGTTTGTTTGCATCACTTGGTTTCAGAGGTTGTCAGATTCTTGGTTGAAGCTGTCTGTTTCTTGCTTATCTGTGTGTTCCATAGCTCTCAAATGCATAATATTTGAAAGCTATTTAAAATATCACTTTTACCCGCAAAAATGTCAAATTTGGTCTTCTTTGAAGCTCTCTGTTTGTTTGCATCACTTGGTTTCAGAGAATGTCAGATTCTTGGTTGAAGCTGTCTGTTTCTTGCTTATGTCTGTGTGTTCCATAGCTGTCAAATGCAGAATATTTAGAGAGCTATATTTTTTATTTTTTTTTACAAATTTGAGAGCTATTTAAGATCTCACTTTTTTGTACAAATTTGAAGCTCTCTGTCTGTTTGCATCACTTGTTTAACAGAGTGTTAGCTTTTTGGTTAAAGCTTTCTGTTTCTTGCTTATGTCTGTGTTTCATAGCTCTCAAATACAGAATATTGACACTTTTACCCGCAAAAATGTCGAATTTGATCTTCTTGCGTCACTTGTTTCAGAGAATGTCAGATTCTTGATTGAAGCTGGCTGTTTCTTGCTTGTGTTCAATAGCTCTCTATCTAACTATATCTGAGTTTTCATACTGTTTCTATAGCCTGAGAAAGTCACTGTGGTGCCTAAATTCGGTGATTGGGACGAGAATAACCCGGCTTCAGCTGATGGTTACACACACATCTTCAACAAAGTACGTGAAGAGAGAAGTTCTGGAGCAAATGTGAGTGGGTCTTCAAGAACACCGACTCACCCTATCTCCCGTAGTAACCCTTCCAACACTTCCAAAGTAAGACATACTTCAAGCTCATTTGCTTCTCAGTGAAAACAATCTTTACACATTTCAACATTGGTTTTGTCTTTCTGCAATTGACAGTGTTGCTGCTTTGGCTTTGGAGGGAAATGAATGTGGAATGTTTGACGGAAGATTGTATATACTTATCGAGAAATCAGTGTGTAAGTTTACCGGTTTTAATGGCAGACATTCGAGCTTCTTTAGATGAATAAGGCATCAGTCCCAGTTGCATAAGCTTATTATAGTATAAATTGTATGTATCTTTTGTAATTTTTCTTTTAAATACTTTTGGTGTTTATCATTCCAGTTTTGGACCTGCTTGCAGATTCATTACATTCCTGGTACGGGATAACCAATTTGGTTAACCGATTTTATTGGAAAAACAAAGATATTTGGGTACCTCCAAGTTTGTTTTTCACTCTGCACCAATCTCAGACCGCTGACCAATGTTTTGAAAACCGGTCGGACCAGTTCAACCAGCCCAACCAGCTGAGTCTGGGTTGGATCAAAACCTGGATTTGAGTTAAACCGTTAACGGCGTTAAGTGGTAAAAAAACCGGTAAATTAAACCGTTGACTTGGTTTGATACCAAAATTCAGTTCACAAAATTCAAGCCTTTGATTTTGAGTCAATATTTCAATTCATAATTCGAAGTCATAAAATGCGAGCCGGTCTGGCAATTCTGATATTCGGTTCGGATATTTTTGGGTGTCAAATATATCGGTATTAAGGGTTCGGGTCAAGTATTTTCAGATACTGAACCAGACCAAACGTTACCAGATTCTAAACCGACGTCCACCAAAAACAGCTGGTTGATTCTTGATATTGAGTTGACCTTTGACTAGTCAGACTAAAAACATAAAAGTTAATGTACGTCGATTCTTTTATACAAGTTGAATAAACGCACGGTACAGATTACTCGTTCTCCGTGGATGGCGTTGCATAGGATCCTTCCCTCTCTTTTCTCATTTCACCGCCAACGTCAAAAATTTGGCGCTTGAACAAAATATTTCGAAATTTCAACCCGCAAATACACAAACACCAAAATTGAAAAGTTTCAATTTTTTGTTCATTACCAGAAGAAAGATACCTTCAGATCTTCATCTTCCTCACTCTCTCTCTCTCTCTTCTCTTCTCTCTTCTCCTCTCTCTTCTCTCTCTAATTCCCTCTTTGTTTCATTTGCTTGATGTGATTCTATTCAAGAGAGGCCGAAAGAGAAACGGAATCTGATTTCGGAGCTCACAAATTCACTGGAGAAACTCGAAATCTCAGGTACTTTGGCTGTGATTTTATCTCCGAATCTCAGATTTCTGGTCTCTCTCAATCCAATTGTGGCGTCAATCTGGTGAAGTCATAGTTAATTTCGTGAATCTTCCACCATTTCTGGATAATATTAGGGTTCTTATTAGCAGGGTTTTTAGGGATTTTGTTCTGGGTAAACTCCAATTTCTAAGGATATGGTGAGAATCGAGAAAGTAGAATCGTTCTATGCTAGACTTCGTGAATCAGCTACTTCGCCGTCTTCTCAGAATCCACTTATGATATTCCCTTCATCGTCTGATGTCGATTCAATCTGTGCGCTCAAGGTCATAACTCACATCCTCGAATCAGATTCGATTCAATACTCGTGTTTCCCTGTATCGTCTTTCTCGGATATCCAAAAATCCACGAACGGGTCGCTGTGTTCTTCGTCGGAGAGTCCTGTGACTATACTGTTGATCAACTGGGGTTGTCACCGTGATTTGAAGGTTGTGCTTAAGCTAGGTCCTGCGGCTCGTGTCTTTGTGGTGGATAGTCACCGACCTATTCATTTGCATAACCTGAGTGAACAGAATGAGCAGGTTATTGTTCTTCACACCGATGATGATGAGAGGCAAGCAGATCTGGCTTACGATTTTGATGTGTTGAAATTAGCGAACGAGAGCTTTCAGCTACATGTAGAAAGAGAAGAATCTGATGTCGAAAGTGATGAAGAAGAAGAAGATGAGGAGGAAGAGGAGGATGAGGAGGAAGAAGAGAGTGATGGTGATAGGCCAAGTAAGAGGAGAAAAATGGGAGATGGTGTGAAGGTTTTTAAGAAGCTAAAGAGGGATTATTACAGGATGGGGACTTTCCATGGGAAGCCATCTGGATGCTTGCTGTTTGAGCTATCACACATGTTGAGGAAGAACACGAACGAGTTGCTTTGGCTGGCTTGTGTTTCTTTAACCGATCAGTTTGTTCACGAGAGGTTGACTGATGAGAGATACCAAGCTGCGGTGATGGAGCTTGAGCAACACATCAACAGCTCGGGGAACATAGACAAGCTCACTTCTGTTACTCTGAAAGACGGTACCAAGGTTAGAGCACCAGACTGCTCAAGGATCTCTTACGAAGAAGAGCCTAGGCTTATGCTTCTGAGGGAGTGGACGTTGTTTGACTCTATGCTTTGTTCCTCGTACATCGCAATTAAATTGAAGACATGGAGTGACAACGGGATCAAGAAACTCAAGCTTCTTCTAGCACGTATGGGATTTGCGCTTATCGAGTGCCAGCAGAAGTTTCCTTACATGAGCCACGAGGTGAAAAGAAAAATGAAGCAAGAGTTTGATCGGTTTTTGCCAGAGTACGGTCTAAACGATTTCTACTACAGGAGTTTCTTGCGGCTTCATGGATACAGCTCAAGAGTCTCTGCTGCAGATGTTGTGTACGGTATCACAGCACTTCTTGAATCGTTTCTCGGGTCTGGAGGCTCCTCTGCTTCGAAACAGTTTGGTGAAGCTTATGATGCTCTGTCTTTGAACAACTTGGATAAGCTTCGATCCGGGATGCAACAAGCAATCAAGGTTCAACGAGCGATTCTTAGACAAGGAAGTGCAGCGATCACCAAAACCGGATGCATACGAAGTGGAAGGAAATTCAGATGGGTGAAGATTGAGGATTCCATTGATGCTAAGTATTTGGGGTATCCTCAGGCGTTGACGAAGTTCTGCTACTTTCTAATGGACGCTTTGAGAGAGAAAGGAGCTAGGATGAAACCGATGTTATGCGCTTGCGTGTCTCAAGAACCAGGGAAGATACTTGTGGTCGGAGTTTGTGGGAAGCCGAGGCTCGGTGCGGTAAGAGGCAATGCCTTTGGTAATGCTTTCAGAAAAGCAGCTCAAGAAAGTAGAGCTGATTACTTTCACGAGCTATTTGAGTCTTCATGGATCGTCTTAGATGCTTCTGCGGTTAACTCTTTCATGATTAGATTAACTGAGAAGCTCTGACATAGAACTCGGTAAATCTTTTTTTCTTATTCGATTCAGTGTGTTTATTTTCTAGTTCTCAAATTTTATCTCACATTGTTTGCATCTTTACGAGCAGAATCTGTTATCAACCTTGTAACTTGTTTTACTTAATCAAATAACCATAGTGTTATGTTAAAATGATTTGTCCTGGTGTTTCCAGCAGCTCTCATGTCAAAGAAACTCCATTTATATAGGAAACATCTGACAGAACAATATTTCTGTTTTGAGTTTACGATAAGATACACACAGAGACACAAAGACAAGACCCAAAGACGAAATGGGTTTGGCTTAAGTTCAACAAAGACTACTTTAATAATCCAGTTCCCTATCCCTATAGTCTAAAGTCTAAACCCAAATTTATATTAACGAATGTGACCTGATTAGACTCGTGAAGCAAAATCTTCATGGAGACAGATAGAAAACCTGAGAACAAAAAGGCTTAGAGACTTGTCTGTTCAACCTGAAGCTTCGTCTACAATAACACCTGATCTTATCTAGAATGTTCTTTCACCTTCTATAAAATAATCTCTCTCGATGTAACCTAAAATTTATCTTGAAATGAAATGCAAAGTTGAGAGGTTTTATTCTGTTTTTCAATCTCTACATCTTTGATTCGCTCAAACCTTCAGAGTCTAGACAAATGAACCAATTATATCCAAGTCTCTAATTTCACCATGGAATTGTTGGTTTGATCAAATTCTTAGGTTTTTATGATGAAAAAAAAAGAGTAAATGATGATCACTTGTTTTCTAACCTTTGTTGTAGACTATGTTCTCAAAGTTTTTTAACGGTAAGAAATGAGTATTGGGAAAAATAAATGATTTTCTATGTAATTGACTATGAATAAAATGACGCTTAATTAATGCTCTCTTAAACATGTTAATTGTTTCTGTAATTGCAGTTTTTGCAGAAAAAAATACACGCAAGTTCTTCTCCAAATAGTTCTCAATGCCTCATGAATTGTTTCACTGTAATGAATCTATCAAATATGACAAAAACTATCTTCCAATGTTAAAGATCAAAGCATGTATCAATATTTTCTTTGTTCTCTGAATTTGTAGTTAATATTCATGACGAAAAAATGTTTGTTTTGATTTTCCAGTTTATGTAAGAAGCTATTAAATATGAGAGTTTTGGAAATTTTAACTTGCATTACAAAATATAGAACTGTAAATCACATGATTGAAATTGATCTTGAAATAAAAATATATCTAAAATGTTAGCTCAATTTTTGCACAAATTGATACTAGAAACGTATAAGACTACGATCCACACAAGTCGATGACTTTTAGTTGACAAGGTGTTTTTTTGCCATTAGAGATTCATATTTCATATCTTATTTAGATTGTCAAAATTATTAAGACAAAATTACTTTTAAGAAATAAATGATAGCACCAGCCAAATAGCCTGTAATTGCGTGGTAGAATCTGAGATTCCCAAATACTCTATAATTGCATAGCAGAATGGTGAAAAAAATAGTGGATAGTAGATTTTTTAAGTCGGATACTTAGGGTTTCTTTCTCATTTTGAGAACCTGAACTCCTTAATTGCTTTGAGTGATATCTTCTTTCTGGTTTTCTTGCTCGTTTGGAATTGTTTAATTCTTTTTCTTTTTGAGTGATTTAGAGAATTAGTGTTTGGGTTAATTGGGTTAAGATCAACAATCTATTCCTTGAATTGGCGAGCTGAACTTGAGCTAAATCACAACAAATGATATCAGAGCCTCAGTTTGGAAAATCAATGACGAACACACGAATCGATGGCCAAGGAGATTTCTTGATGTGGAAGAAAATGATGCTTTTGCATGACAAAATTAGATTCATAAGCGACTAAAATATGGAAAAGAAAGGCGAAGTCAAAAATCCTTATAAGTAAAGGGTAAAGAAAGAAGAATATGATAGACCTGAAAGATCAGAAAAGGTGATGAACATGATCATTCTTAACATCAGAGATCATGTTATGAGGAAACTAAAAAAAATGCACAATAGGTCTACGATGGCAAATTTATACAATTACTTCCCAATCGGATTCATATGCAACAAAAAATTCTACATTTTCAAAATGGTAAATCAAAATCACTAGATAAAATATTGATGATTTCGTGAAGCTGGTATTTGGTCTAAGCAGTGTGAAAGTCTCTGTTTCAATGGGAGTACAAGCAAATCTTATTGCTTAATCTCTCTACCATCTCGTTATAACTATCTCAAAGAGACTCTCAAATACGATTATATACATACTTATTATAGAGGATGTGACAAGCTCTGGAAATTCTAAATAGACAGAGTTATGAAATGCCAATCAAAGTGGTTCTTAGAGAAGTGATGAGGCCTATATTGCTTAAGAAAGATCAGAGAAAAGAAAAACAACTAAATACAATAGAAATAAGATATTAAGGTCAGGACTAAGAGTAACTTGTTGGTTATTGCAAGAAAGAAGGCCAGCTAAAAAGTACTCTTATGCTCGAAAAAGGGAGCTTGAGAATGTGGAATGTGCTAAAAGCAGCTGTGGTAATAGATTTGTTGCAAGATGTTGATAATTTGTGAATCTCATATCAGTCGCATCATAAGAAGTGGGTTATTGACTCAGGAAGTTCATATCACATGACATCCCAAAGAGACAGGTTTTATACATTTAATGAGCTCACTTCTGGACTCGGGTATGACAACTCGGTTGGAGTTGAAGGAATTAGGAATCGGTTCCATAAATAGCAAGATCTATGAAGGGTCTGTCAAAATTCTAATTAACATCAGGTATAGTCCTGAACTAAAGCGGAACATGTTGGTGGACATGGAAAGGCTAAGTTCTACAAGAATAGTAACTAGCTCTTCAAGGAACATTATATTTAATTGTTAGACGGTGAGACAGTAAAAGACAAAGCTCAAAACAATATTAATGTTAAATATGAATCTCCACAAAACTTGGTACATATGAGATTTAGAAGAAATCAATCAACGAGATGGTGAGATTTTGTGTGCTCCACTGCTTCGAAACAGTTCGGCGAAGCTTATGATACTCTGTCTTTGAACAACTTGGATAAACTCGATCCAGGATGCAACAAGCAATCAAGGTTCAACGAGCGATTCTTAGACAAGGAAGTGCAGCGATCACAAAAACCGAATGCATCAGAAGTGGAAGGAAATTCAGATTGGTGAAGATTGAAAATTCCATTGATGCAAAGTATTTGGGATATCCTCAGGCATTGACTAACTAATGGATGCTTTGAGAGAGAAAGGAGCTAGGTTGTAACCGATGCTATGTTGCTTGCGTGTCTCAAGAACCCGTGAAGATACTTGTAACTTGTTTTACTTATCAAATAACAATAGAGTAATAAAAACATCTGATGAACAATCTTTCTGTTTTGAGTTTACGATAAGATACACGCAGAAACACAAGACAAGACCCTAAGAAGAAATGGGTTTGGCTTAAATCCTCAAAATTTGTACAGAACAAGAACAAAAACATCATTTTAAGTTCAACAAAGACAACTTCAATAATCCAGTTTTCCCTCTGGTCCAACCCAAACTTATATCAAACAAAATGAGACCTGACTAGACTCGTGAAGCAAAATCTTCATGGAGACTGATAGAGAAACTTGAGAACAAAATGGCTATTTTCTTATCTGGAGGGCTTCTTTCTCCACAGGGTTGTACCACGGTTGATCTCCTGACCATCTCCAGACAACCTTAGAAGATGTAAGAACTGGCTATCGTTGTTGTGGCCCTGTGTGCCTGACGTGGCAGAGCCGTTGGTCCCACCAATTTCTGAGGTGGTGAGTGAATCCACCACATCGTCTTGTTGACATTCTCTTCTGTAATCCAGAGTTATGACCTGAAGTTCGTGCGTGTCTACAATTTCTTGAGGTATGCTCTGCATTTTTATCAAGAAACAAGATCATGTGGTTTACTACAAGTTCCCATTGAAAACAAAAAAAATGGAACTTTTCTGGTGACTCACCTCAAGAACCCATCCAATATAGGTGACATTATTGACATGCTGGTTCATGTCGAGATCACCTCGTCTCGGCTGCAAAAATCATGATTACAAAGAGTCTTAAGGAATGTTAAAGCCTTAAAATGGAGAAAAGAGTACTGTAATTCTATTTTACCTTAAGCCCAATCATTGAATACTGAGCTGGATCTTCAAGTTTTGGGATTTTCTTCAAGCTTCTGTTATTCTCCTCTGGAAATGCTAATCTACAAGATATACATAAGAACAACCTAGTTAACATTCATGGTGATAACGATTTTAATCAAGCCACCATGGAAACAAGCAGTCGTTTTACCTTGGTTCTTGAGGACAGAAGACCAAGTACTCGTCCCGAACATCATCAGAGACTTTCTGAAGCCGTCTTGTGTCTTGGTTCATCATCACCCACTTGCTGAGACCATATCACATGTCAAACAACAAATCAGGACAGTCCCATTAAACCCAAGTTACTGAAAACTTAAGGTCTACGTCTAGTATGTAAGTCCATGGCACAAAGAAGAGAACATAAGGTACCAAACCAATGAAGAAAGCTAACACTGTACACATCCACAAACACAAGAACTGTACATGAAAGGTAGAAAATGATGAAAAGAAAAACCTTGTAGCACGGCCTGTGACTTCACCAGTAGCAATGTCCTTAAGAATCCAATCTCGCCTTGTACCGATCCTTCCTTCGCTTTGACACCATGTCTCTATCTCAACCACATCACCCCTGTAGTAACCACCAAAGAGAAAAGAAGCAAACAGATTCAAAAACTCTGCTTATTTCTTGTCACAACACACACATATAGATGGATACAAGAAGCAAGCAAGAACCAATACCAAGCTGGGTATTTGTAGATCTCAATGTGCATTCTTGCAGTGACCCAAATGAGATGCAGTTTCCTCATGGTTGGTGTTGTTGCAAACCCATCAGTCGAGAATCCAACGCTCTGTGCATGGTTACATCCCACCTCCTAAAAATTTACAAAATCTCCATCAAACCAACAACAAAAGTTATTGTCTTCAAAAATTGACCAAAATCGAGATTCATAATCATACATATATCAAATATTTAGTTTCATCAGTTCAAGAATTGATGGTTTTTTTAGAAACACGACATGTGCGTGAGGAAACAAAACCAATCATTTAAAAACAAAATCAGAAACACATACAAACTTTCTCGTCTTTAAAAATTGACCAAATTCAAGATTCATACAAACACCAAATCTCAAAGTTTCATCATTTCACGAATCAATATATAACGAAGTTGATATTCTTTAGAAAACGACATGTGCGTGATTTTCGAGGAACCAAAACCAATCATCGAAAATCAAAATCAGAAAACACACACAAAAATCGTGGGAATTTTTATAATCTGACCTGCAAGAGATTAGCAATCGTTTCGACAGTAGCGGTTTTGTTACTCCCAACTTCGTAGGATCTGACGATGAACTTCTCCTTATACGATAAACCATCTTCCGTCAAGCTACCTAATCGGAGCCGATCCGCGAGTGTCCCCAAACCCTGCACACTCCCTTGATTAACAGATGCAATTGCTCGTAGAGGATCCAAACCCGGTTTTCTCAGCTGAGAACAAGAAACGGAGGAGACGATTCTCCGATGTAACGGATCCGATTGATGAGAATGCGAGAGGAAGAAGAAGCCTTGAAGCTTGTCAGTCACATTACACGAAAGCTTCAACATTTTTTCGAAATTTTTTTAAATCGAAGAAGAAAATGGAACAGAGAAGAAAGGAAAATGTAGAGACGAGAAGGTTCGGTTTTTTTTTTTTTTTTTAATTTTAAGACTTTGAATCTGTAGTAAGTAGTGTCCGATGAGTCCGAGGTGGAAGAAGAAAGACAAAACCAATAACAAAGAGTTTTAGATTTGCCACTTGGTTGTGTCTGAAACTACGATTTTGCCATCGAAATTGCCAATTGTTGGCCAATTGTCAAAGATGAGAAGAAAAATTTAAGCCTGGCTCTCTGTTTGTAAGCAACAAGCAGGCACGTGTCTTTCACCCTGTGTTTTCGGTTTAATCACGTGACGTGGTTTTGAATTTTTTTTTTTTTTGTCAGATTTGATTTTGCATTGTTGAAGACTTTTTCTTCTTCACATGTGTTGTTGAGATATTTTTTGCTTTCATGCTCTCTGTTACGCAACACTAAATAGTTTATTCATAACAATTCGAGAATTATTATCTACCTTTCTAACCAACTGTACACCAACTATGTCGGACGGTTCAACCTATATCACACGATTTAAATAAAAAAATTACAATATGTATATTAATTGTGATTGAATTTCAAATTTCGTGTAGAAACTAGAAACCTACAAAATGTTGGCATTACAAATAGTGACATTTGCTATCTAACCCATTTGACCATATAATAATATATACATATCTAACCTAATACACTTATACATTATTTGCCGAAAGTAACATTGAATTAACATAAACATATTCAAAGCTAACCTATTTATCTATACTGTTATTCGTGAAGTCAAAAGTTTTATATGTTGTTCTCAAAGCGATTTTATATGTATTTTTATACAGATATGTCATATTTATTTTTTTTGTCATATGTCAGTTTTGTTTATTATCTTATGTGTATTTTAAAGTGATGTGATAAATTTTGTTGTTATTAGATCATTAAAACCTATTTTATTCTAATATCTATAGGCCTACTTCATTGTAAAACATGCGTTTTCGTATTATTAGTTTAGTCGTCTTTCCATGAAAACGTAGTTTGGGTTTTTCCTGGACATTCGGATTAACGGTTTGGGTTTGTTTCAAATTTAGGGGTTTTGGTTGTCTAAATTTTGAAATGTCAGAATCCAAATTAGACCCGATAAATATTCGGTTAAGTTCGGATCGGATTTTCTTGGGTTCGGATCAGATTTAAACTTTAATTGAAAACCGCTACAAAACCGAAACTAATTTTGGGGTTTATAGGGTTTGATTTAATCCCGAGAACCCAACTTATCCGGAAAAAAATCCGACCAACTAACGTAATACTAAAAAACAAGTGAACTGATAACTTTAAACTGATTGATTGGTAAATTTAAACTACAAAGTGCAAAGATGAACAAAAAACAAAGGCAAACCAATAACTTTTTCAACTATTCAAATAGACAAATAACAAGCAACATGATCCACAACCAAAAAACAAAGAAGACACGAAGACAAAGAATACAAAGAACAAGCAACGACACAACCAAAAAACATAATATAACTATTCCCTCATTGCTTGCATGACTGTCTTCAATCCTATAAAGAAGGTGAACACTTGTTCAATTATTCAAGTAATATGATCCACAAAGCGTGAAAACATGTGAAGATGAAAACGTGATCCACAAACACTATTGGAATAAGTCATTGACTCATTGTGAATGACAAACACTATTGGAATAACCAAAAAAAAGTCTGAAGAAAGAGATTATTACCTTATAACCGAAAAAGAGTTTCATAATTTTCAGACTTTTCAATCTTCAAAGTTGCCTTGAGATTCAGAATCTGAAAAGTGAAAGCAATTCAAAGTACTTAAAAGTAAAACATAAAACGTAAAAGTAGTTCAAAAGAGGCTTCTAAGAACTTCTTTACATCTCTGAAGTTTATCTTGTAATTTGATCTCTTCAAGCATTTCTTCTAGTGACAATCTCTTGATCATTTATGCGAATTTCACACTTCAACCATTGTTCAGTGCACATCAATACCTCGATCATATAGTGAGTCAAGGAACTCTTATAAGGATCTAAGATTCGGTCACTTATGCTCAACGCTGACTCAGAGGCAAAGAAGGTACCTGCATAGTAAACATATCTCTAGCAATCTCAGATAACGCTGGAAACTTATAACTATTTAGCTTCCACCAACCCAAGACATCATACTCTGAATTTCATATTTTTTCCTCAAGTATATATCCAACTCTGAACTTGGATCTTCACCTCCTTGTTCTTCTACCAACTTCTTGTACACAAAATCCATTCTCTCATAGCCACTATCAAAATCTAAATCCATATTTTTGAACATAGTTTTGGGCACCTGATCTTGTTATTCTTGAGTATCTAGCCCCACTCTGAGATGTCCCTGTGGATTTAGAGGATGTCTCAGTTCTGTTGACATTGCAGCTATACTCATCAAACAGCTTCTCCAAAACCTTTGTGACAGAATCTTGAAGCTCTTTAAACTCAGGAGTATCTTTTCCGTGAATCATCTCAAAGCAAAGATTGGTAAACCTCATCTTGTGACTTGGGTCTTATATACTAGCTATAATCACAACTTATTGATATTCTTTAACCCATCCATATACTTATCAAATTTTTCTCTCATAGTTCTCGCCATTTTCCTTATTGTTTCATCAGGATCATTGCACATCTTTATCAGATTTTGTTTTGTAGTTACAATTTCATTGTAACACTTATAGAAGTTGACTGTAGAAGACGCCAAAACTACTAATGTGGAGTTAAAAAGATAACAAGAACTTTCACTAACCTTGCAGCTGAATCCCAGTCCTCTTTCGTGGCTGGTCTGCCTCTTTTTTTTTCCATCCACAGTTTCTCGAAAGTATTTGTTATACAACATATCTTCTACTCTCATTCTATCAAAACGTGTCCTGAACTTAAGGGCTCTTGGTAGCATGAGGTAGATTGAATTACATCTCGTTTTGAAGTCCAAAGTTAAACTGCCCATTGTCATCCTTCATGATTCCACTTTTAAGTGGAATGCTTTGATCCTGTTTGTAGAAGCTCTCATAAATGTAACACCATTATGAATGGCAGATACACTTTTTTCAGTCCCACGCAATCCATCTTTTACCACTAAGTTAATAATATGAGAAGCACAACGCACATGCATCAATTCACCTCCTAAAACTAATGCATCAGTACCGAGTAAGTTGAAATCCTATGCAAATCTCTTCATTCCAGAACTGTTGGCGGAGGCATTATCAACCATGATTGTGAACACCTTCTTGATTCCCCAATCAGCCGAACACTCGAGAAGAACATCACAAATAGTCTTCCCCTTATGATCGTCTTGAAGCCTAAGATAATCTTTTTAAAACCCACTTTTCATCAATGTAGTGTGCTGATAACACCGTATTTGTACCCAATTTCACCATTGATTTCAAATGCTTTTTCAAAGGTTTTAATCAGTTTTAGGAACTTTTATTATGATTTCTCTATATTTGTAGTGTCAAGGCTCTTTTCAGGAAACTTAGGGACAAAAATGGCAAAATGGAGAAAATCCACATTTTTAGCTCAGAGTCAGACCGTCAGAAGTTCAGCCTCAAATGAAGACTTTCGCATAGTCTGATCCAGCTCAAATTTGGAGACATTCTAGAGGAGACAACCAGCTTTCCATAGAACTTTACATTAGAAAGATCCAACGGTGCAATCAAAAGATACATGAAGAACAAGTTGACCAAATACACCAGTTCTGGAAGACTCTCACCTGCGGAAAACAAGTGTTTTACCTGCCCCAGAAGACTTTCACCTCCGGTGGACCTATGCCGAGCCACAAAGCCCAACATCAGAGCCCATTTCGCAATTTCTCTTCAGAGAAGCCCTAAATGAGACCTGGAAGACTTTAGGACCTATAAATACTTTTATTAGCAGCCCTAAACCGGTGTGTGCTCCTGTAATGAGATGTTGAGCCACCAAACTTTTTTTTTTAGGGTTAGGCGATGGAGAAGGGGATTCTTCCCTGGATCCATTGTTCTTTCTCCTTTTAATCTAATTAACTTTTCTGTTTCATCTTTGCATTCTTTCATGTCTTTTATCATTCCTTGCATCATGTTAGATTAGTCCCAGAGAGTGAAGTTTCTAAAGAGTCATCGATAGGTATACATGTTCGATTAGGATTTCTAAGTTTCTAAACCATATTCTGGATCTCATGTCTTCTAAGTTGTTCATATTGCATGAGAGTAGATTCATGACCTATTCTCTAAGCCTAGGATCGATCAGAGCCACGAGAGTGTTGTATTAGATCATCCATACCTAGCTTCAGAAGAACATAGTCACTACAGGAATCGAGAGCTACCTGTAGAGATGATGTGAGCAAACGAATTCAATAGTTAATGCATGATCTTATTTCTGGCATGAGAACAAGAGTTAAATGTCAGATTTAAGTGATTAGTTGATTAAGATGGCAAGAGTTGCTTAATCTTACACATGTCTATTCCAATTCCATGCAGATCCCAGAAGATAGATGAAGATAAATTGTCCGAAAGCTAATTGGAAATACTTTGACATCGATTAGCGTAAACCAAAGAAGTCTAAATCGCCCACTATGAGTCTAGAGTCTATAGTTTGAGTCGAACACCCTTCAGATATTCTTTTAGCAACTCATTTGCATTGCATTTTATTTCCTGTAAATATTAGATTATGACTAGTTTAGAATCCGTAACCATAAACCCCAAATCCCCATGAGTTTATGACTTTGCTTACTCTTCCATTTGGTTTTCTTGCAGATTAGACATCTTCCCTGTGGATCGACACTCTAAGTCCTACAACGTACATCTATGCACTTGCAGACACTAGGATTTTCTAAATTTAAAACTTTGGACCCTAGGCCCAACATCAAGTTTTTGGCGCCGTTTCCGGGAAGATTTTAGTCGCTGGAGGTCTAAACCCAGGATTTTGAAGCCGCAGATGACTATATATATGTCGAGTTTCTGCCAAAACACCATAGGAATGTGACTGGAAACTGTGGGTATCAACAGCTCTCTCTTGCTGTTTTGCATAATATCCTGTCTCTCCAGAAAAATGTAACTCTAAACACATCAAGCCTCACCACTAAAAAGCCTTTTGATACTTAGCCTTGAATACCTTGTCTAATATCCTTTTGATGAGAATCACTGAAACCTTTAATTAATGTGAAGAGCTAGTTGACTGGAAGTTAGTTCTAAGTGTGTGGATTTTCGCATCACGGATTAACGGATCAGTTATGTTTGTATTTTGGTGAGAATTTTCTAGACTTAATCTGATTGATGCATTGTCCATAATTAAGGTATAGAAGTATGGTTGCTGATATTTTTGAGTTCCCTGCGATTTCAATTGATGATATTTTTCCAGATTAGATCTTGTTTTGTTTGAGGACAAACAAAGTCTAAGTATAAGGGAGTTGATAACACCGTATTTGTATCCATTTTCACTATTGATAAATGCTTTTTCGAAAGTTTTAATCAGTTTTAGGAAATTTTATTATTATTTCTCTATAGTTGTAGGTTCAAGGCTCTTTTCAGGAAACTTAGGGAAAAAGATGACGAAATGGAGGAAATCCACATTTTTAGCTCAGAATCAGGCCGTCAGAAGTTAAGCCTCAAATGAAGACTTTTTCACCGTTTGATCCAGCTCAAATTTGGAGATATTCAATAAGAGACAACCAGCTATCCATAGCACTTTACATAAAGAAGATCCAATGGTGCAATCAAAAGATATATGGAGAACAAGTTGACCAAATTCACCAGTCGCGAAAGACTCTCACCGCGGCAAACAAGTGTTTTACCTGCTCTGGAAGACTCTCACCCTTGGTGGACCTATGCCTAGCCACAAAGCCTAACACCAAAGTCCATTTTTCCATTCCTCTCCGAACCACCACCTAGGAGACTCACGAACTCCAAACCACCAAGATGAGCCCTATTCGCCACACCTGGTGAACTGTCGACCATCTCATCCTTTACCTCATCAGATTTTACACCAGAACTATGAGAACAATCGATTTAACATCCTGCTTAATCGATTGGAAGCCAAACTGAATCGGTTCCTTGCTTCCCAAGCCCTCGTTGAAGCTACCCTGTGAACAAGGATATATGCCATCACCGTCGACCTTAACAAGAAGTTTGATGACCTCTCTGAGCACGTGGAGACACTGGAGGATCAGGGAACCAAAGACAATGAAGTGTTGAATCAAAGGATGGAATTTTTCAAAGAAGAACAAGGGAAGAACAAGTTCAACATTCGACAAAGTGAAAGGGAGCTGCAAACTCAAACTTTCAAGATCGATGTCTTGGATAAGGAGCTGAATGAAAGCAAGAACCAAACCTACTACTAGACATTGGAGCTGTGGCAAGGCGTAGCTAAAGTTGAAAACAAGACCGAAGAACTTGATGCTACTTTAGATAAAGTTGTCTATGCTTTAGATGAAGTAGAAGAAAAAGTTGAAAAACTTTCTAAAGATCATAAAGAGTATGATCTGAACACTGGAATCAATGATTTGGATACCCAAGACATGCCTGACAACCACTGGGAGCAAGGGAACAACAATGGAGAAGAAGAGAATGAAAAAGCAAGCATGGTGAGCCAGAAGGAGCTGAACGCGGATGCGAGCACTTCACCTGCGGCCAGGACCACTTCCACCACGGCCCAGATCACTTCACCCACGGTGGAACCTGATTTTTCAGACTTGGAGTCTTTTCAACCTCTTTCTGAAACCTGTTCAACTGAAAACCGACCCCTTGTGACCAGATCTAGATTGTTTGATCAAGCTGTCTTCTCAATCACTGCACAAGCATCAAAAGAAAAGGAGGAATCCAACACTTATGCACCTTGCAACATGGTTTACACTTGTGACAATGAGCTTCAAGAGCAATTCTCAGAAGATGAACAGTATGGTCTGTTTGTTGAATATGCAAACCTTGGAGACAATTCATCTGATGACAACTCATAACCAATAACCAAGAGCATATCCAGAGAGAGACTGATCAAATTCAACAAGTTTGTGAAGTCCATTCCTCTCTATCTCGGATTCGATGACATCTGGAAGCAAGGCTGCCTTCAAGTTTTCTTCAGATACAGCAAGGAGACTTAGGAGAACATCTCTACCTATTTCAGAAGAGCCAGGTATCTATCTTTTCCTAGATCATCATCTGATGCAGCTGTTTATAGGATCCATCTCAAAGATCCCCAAGAAGCCAGTGACTACACAAAAAAAATCAGGAAAGAAGCACTTGAAAGTTCAATCAAGTAGTTCAGACTCTGCCCAAAGGAATTTCGTTTGCCAAGGCATGTAGATACTACATGATCGGCCAATTCTTCTGTGATAGCAAAGAGTCTATCTAAGAGATGAAAAACTTGTTCACACGCCCAAGAAGGTAGACCAGTTTGAACTCTGCAAAAAGTTCAAGACAAAGGTCAATTTCTTATCTCTTTTAACATTAGAGGTGAAAGATTCCTCAATATTCTTTGTGATTCTGAATCTTGTATTGACATGATGTCCAAAGCTACTGCTTTGAGACTTGGCATTAAGCACATTTCAAGTACCAGGACAAAGATTAGCTTAGCAGATGATTTAAATGCAACTCCAAGAGGGATAGCCCGAGACATTCCTCTAAAGACTGGAGATTGCATAGCACCTGTCGATCTATACATAGTGAAGACCAAAGATGACTCATATCTAGTTATCCTTGGATGGCCTTTCTTAGCAACTTCTGGAGCCATCATGGATTGGCCCAACCGGAGAGTTTCTTTTGCAAATATCGACAATGACATCTTCTATGAAGCTAAGCCACTTAAGAGAAAAGGATGAAAGCATAAAGCTCAGGCATTTGAACCAGAAGAACTCTGGAGTAATGAAGAACCTGCAAGAGAGAACATGAGGATTTCGAAAAAGACTTGTCTTAGGACAAGATCTTATTTGAACTAAGTCTCTTTCATTGCAAAAGTCTAGCTAAAGACTACAAACCAAAGCGCCTGATGGGAAGACAACCCATTTAGGTACTTATTTATTTCAGTTTAACTTTTTTTTCTATTGAAGTTTTGTTTTTCTTATTTTATACAGGCCTTAGTATGCATAAAAAAAAAAAGAAAAGGAGTTGACCGCGGCCGAGAGAGGTTCAGCCGCGGCCAGGAAGCGTTTTGCCGTGGCCAGGAAGCATTTTGTCGCGGCCGCGACACCTTGACCCGCGGCAAGCATCAGTTCTGCCACCTTTGGCCACTTCCACCTCTACCTTGATTCAAATAAATCCCAATTTGATCAAGCACCACTCTCATCAACCACCATCCGCCATTCACTATCATACCAAATAAGTTTTCTTTTCTTTAATCTTTTAAATTTTCACATACTCTATTTCTCATCCTTTCCTGATTTATTTCACACTGGGGGCATTAAGGTTTAAGTCTAGGGGAGGATTCCATCCCTTACTGACCACATTTTCTTGCATGAGCCTTTGCATTCTGCATTTTTCTTTAAAATTTTTAGTATTTTTTTGGTTTTCTTAAAACTTTTCAGAAGTCTTTTCAGTTTCAAAAAGTGTTTTCAAAGGTCAAATACATTTTGAGGGAATAATGACAAAATCAATGATGATAACCAACCTGTCTGCTTCTACACTATCAGATAAGATAAAGCTCTTTCAAGGTTTATTACTAGATTAGGCGGTAGTTAGAGTACTTGCACTACGAAATCCCACCAGAGGACTTCTACTCATGGAGATATTTTCTGGCAGGATATTTTACTTGGACCTAATCTTGACATCTAAATTTCTCATCAATGGTTTTAAGGAGGCATCATGATATGCCCTGGAATACTCTCACCCTTGGTGGACCTATGCCGAGCCACAAAGCCCAACATCAAAGTTCATTTCGCCATTCCTCTTCAGAGAAGCCCTAAATGAGACCTGGAAGACCTTAGGACCTATAAATACATTTATTAGCAGTCCTAAACGAGTGTGTGCTCCTGTAATGAGATTTTGAGCCACCAAACTTTGTTTTTCTAGTGCTAGGCGATGGAGAAGGGGATTCTTCCCTGGATCCATTGTTCTTTCTCTTTTTATCTAATTAAATTTTCTGTTTCATCTTTGCATTCTTTCATGTCTTTTATCATTCCTTGCATCATGTTAGATTAGTCACAGAGAGTCAAGTTTCTAAAGAGTCATCGATAGGCATACATGTTCGATTATGATTTCTAAGTTTCTAAACCATATTCTAGATCTCGTCTCTTCTAAGTTGTTCATATTGCATGAGAGCAGATTCATGTCCTATTCTCTAAGCCTATAGGATCGATCAGAGCCATGCGAGTGCTGTATCAGATCATCCATACCTAGCTTCAGAAGAACATAGTCGCTACAGGAGTCGAGAGCTACCTGTAGAGAAGATGTGAGCAAACAAATTCAATAGTTAATATATGATATTATTTATGGCATGAGAGTGAGAGTTAATTGTCAGATTTGAGTGATTAGTTGATTAAGATGGCGAGAGTTGGTTTATCATACACATGTATATTCCACTTCCATGCAGATCCCAGAAGATAGATGAAGATAAATTGTCTGGAAGCTAATTGGAAATGCTTTGACATCGATTAGAGTAAACCTTAGAAGTCTTAATCGCCCACTATGAGTCTAGAGTCTATAGTTTGAGTCGAACACCCTTGAGATATTCTTTTAGCAACTCATTTGTATTATATTTTATTTCCCGTAAATATTAGATTAGGACTAGTTTAGGATTCGTAACCAAAAACCCCAAACCCCCATGAGTTTATGATTTTGCTTACTCTCCCAGTTTAGTTTCTTTCAGATTAGATATCTTCCCTGTGGATCGACACCCTAAGTCATACAACGTACATCTGTGCACTTGCAGACACTAGAATTTTATAAATTTTAAACTTCAGACCAATGTGCTTGCAAAAAGACGAGCAATCCTAGGCCCATCATCATGTGCTGTGATAACCATGTCGCTAGCTCCTGTAGTAAGAATAACCCAAATATCTGTTGTTAAAGACACCCTTTGCTTGTTTGCACCAAATATTTTCCTCATAACTTCTTTTTTCTTCACATACATCTTAATGATTTCTCGAGTGGCTGTTCTCTGGGATTTAGGCTTTGGAAGGTTCACCGACTGCATATATATTTCCATGCCACACTTTCAATGAATGAAAAAGGTAACTTAGCCAAGACAAGCATCTCGTTGGATGCTTCCCTTAACACTTCTTCAGATACTTTTGACAATTGCAACCCATTTGCAGTTTCAGGAGTAATGCTATTCTGCCTCTCTTTCTTAGTTTCCTCCAACGCAATGTGTCCCTTGCATATACCTAGATTATTCCTCAAACTTGAAGTTCCAGCAAAAGTCGCACAACCAAAGAACTTGCTACAATAGTGGCAGATGCATCTATTCACATCCTCTTCAGTCCTTGTACAGTGATCCCATACGAAAGATCTAGTGCTACTTCTCTTCTTCGGCTTCCGTGGAGGAGAACTAGCTTCACTTACCATATTCTCTTTCCATTTTTTTCTACTAGCAGTTACAGGATTAGTGTCGGGATCATCGTCCGTGGTTTCCTTTGCAAGAGTAGGTGAGAAAGAATCCATCTGTGTAAACAAAAACATGACTCAATTGCTTATAATTACAAAAATCCTCAGGAAATCAAACAGCAAACCAAAATAAAGACATAAATTGTTCGAGAAAGAGGTTGAAAAGTGAATTGAGTTTGAGATTATGTCACTCACCTGAGAAAGAATTCTCGACGATGAAGGAGGAGAATGGGGACCGAGACATAGATCAATTAGGGTTTCCAGATTTCCCGATTTGGGGTTTTTATTAGTTGTTAATGCAAAAAAGGAGAAATGAAATCGAATGTTTACATTGTTAGGGATTGAATTCAAAATGCAAGGAGAAGGAGAAGGAAATCGAATTCACAATAAATGCGATTTAAGTTTTTTATACCTGACCCAAACTAAAAATCGAATGAAATCTAGATAAGAACCATTCAGTTATTGTATACAAACCGAAGCCGATCCGAATCTGATTTTTTTGTTCGGATTGTGTTTCTTGGATCCGGGTAATAAGCCAGGACGAGTTTGGGTTACGGAGAAAAAAAAGAAATTCATCCATAAAAATAGTGTATAAAAATAATGACTAATTCAGATTTGAAACTTAAAATAATATCAAAGCTAATAAAGTGATTGTTTACTTACGCTCCGATATAATATTTTCGTGTTTACGCTTGTGTAAAAGATAAAAACCGACAAGAATAAGAGACAATTCCAACAAAAGAGGAAGAGATTTTCAGTTAGAGAAAATGAGGAATTATAATAATCTAAAGACTTAATGTATATAAGTAATGACTATTTTAGAGGTGAAACTTTACATGATATCAAAACTATGAAAGAGATTGTTTAATTACCTACGTTATGATATCAAAATTTTGTGTATGTGCTTGCATAAAAGATAAATACCAACAAAGAGAGACAATTTTCATGGACAATTCTTGGGTTCACCCCTAGGGGTGAATTCATTCATTCACCCCCTCTCATTTTAGCCAATAAGAATCTACCATATAATAAAATCAATTAAAATAACTTACCAAAATAGCACATTTTAAATATTTTTTTAAATAAGAAAAAACTAAAGCCAAATTTGGAAATAGTGAACCCAAACATAATATTAAAGTTTATGTAGAATTATTTTTAATAAAAATATATTTTTACACAATTATTTATTTTAGTTTCGAAATTTAAAAAAAAAAAAACTAAACCCTAAATTGGAAATAGTGAACCCAAATATAATATTAAATTATTTTTTAATGGAAAAAACTAAATTCTAATTTGGAAATAGTGAACCCAAACATAATATTGAAGTTTATGTAGAATTAGTTTTAATAAAAATATATTTTTACATAATTATTTGTTTTATTTTAGAATTTTAAATAAAGAAAAACTAAAACCTAAATTGGAAATAGTGAACCCAAGCATAATATTAAATTTTATTTATATTTTTTTAATAAATATATATATATATATATTATAATTATTTGTTTTATTTTCGGACTTTTAAACCTAATCTTTAAATTCTAATTTTTAAATCCTAAATTCTATTATACTCTAAATCATAATCTATAAACCTTTAAAAAAAATTAAAATATAACTTAAATCTAAATTCTAATCTTTATATACATTATTTATTATATATATATATATATATATTTTACCAAAATATTTGATTGAGTATTTAATCTTTTAATTTTATTTTTTTATTTTTCTTTAAATATAATATTATATGGCAGATTCTAATTGGCTTAAATGAAAGGGGGTGAATTCATTCATTCACCCCTAGGGGTGAACCCAAGAATTTTCCAATTTTCATGAAACAGGAAAAAATTTTTGCCAAAGGAAGAACTATTTTTTTAAAAAAAACTTAATGTAAGGTTTAATATTCTATTAAATAAATAGGTTTCATTAAATAATCTATGATTAGTATTAGTAAATTTTATTATTGGTCTATTATTAATAATAAATTTAATAATTTAATGATGTATGTAGTTAAATAATGAAGCCTCTAGACTCTCTCAAAACAATTGACGGAAACAATTAAGTTTTGTAATGTTGAGATATAACTAAAAGTCTAAAAGTCTTTATAAAGAAAAGAAGACCAAACACAACTTTCACATATGAAGATTGATAAAAATAAATAAATAAAGATTTATTAATCCATTAGCGAATAAAGTTTTACTAGTAAAAACATTGTTAAATTCACTTTGTTAGTTTTATCATCCTAGGCACATAATTAGTCTACTAATATTATTCATTTATTTTCAGTACTAGTAAAAAAATTGTGTATGCTGTATATATAACAAAGTAAAAAGTGTATATAATCAAAAAGCTCATAGTTCTTTTATTCATAGCAGATTACATCAAATCTCACAACAAGCCACATGAAAGAGAAAAAAAAGTCACAAAACATACAAAGAAACAAAGAAATCAGAGTTTGAAACATTTTCTTATTTTTTTTTTTTCATACCCGAAATTCACAACAGCAACTAATACACAAATTTGTAGTGTGAAGTTGATCATCCTCTTCCTTTTCCCAACATTCATCATTCACCAATAATATCTCCTCCTTGGCCCCCATGAATCGACATAACTATTTGCTGCGTCCATAGCATCTAGCTCTAGTTGCATCATTGCCATCTCCTCCCTAGCTTTCATCAGCGACTTCATTTTTGAAGCCGGGGAGCTTGGTTCTCCTTCTTCTTCTCTATCTTTCTTTGGCTTATCATCTTCAGAAACCGCACAAGAATGCACATGTGTTCCATAGTCACATTTTTTGCAGTAATAGACCCAAAGATCCTCTGACATATCTTCTTCACAAACATCACATATGAATATCAGACCATCCTCACGACCTTTGCACGGTGTGTTGTAAAGTAGAGTGAGTGGGTGTTCGTGATCTTCACGCTCCATGGTCTCGGGGATAAAAACACATCCCACATGAACATCGTACTGGCACTCAGAGCAGTTGTAAGTGAATCCGGATCCAGAATCACCGCACGCAGTACACCCGTAAGACTGACCATAAGGTGGGGAATAAAGCAGAGTTAAAGGATGATCAGGATGAGACTTGTGATTAATTTCACCAGGTAGGTCAAAACATGACTTGTGCAAAAAGTAATTGCAGTCTTTCTTCATACACTTGTAAGCTTTTCCGGTGACGTCAAGCTCGCATCCAGAGCAAATGATCTCATCTCCTTCTTGGGATTTGAAGACCCGCAACGGATGATTGTGACTCGGGTGTTTCACCGATGGGCGGTTAATAGTTTTTCCTGAACCCATACTGTTCTTGGTATGTTTTCGAAGGTTTTTGGTTGTTGTGGCCTTGCGAGAGAATGTATGGGAACTATAAATACCCAAAACTGAAGAAAATTTTGATATTTATAATTATGACTTTGCTTTAATCATTAACCAAGTTGTAGCTTATATAAATATATGTCATGTCTCAATTTGATATGCCTGTCTTTATAAAAGCTATATTATATGTCAACCCTCTTTTAATTATGTTTACCTATGTATATGTCATGTCTTAAAAGTGGGTTGACCTTTGAGATGCAGAAACATATATTCTAGTTAATATCGAATTGGCCAACCCTCTTTTATTATGTTTAACTACACATATGTCATGTCTTTATAAAAGAGGGTTGACCAATGAGAGTGCAGCAACATATATTCTAATTCATATCAAATTGACCCAAAAAAAATTAAGATTAAATAATTATTACTAATATATATATATATAATTAGATCAATTTTTTCCCTTCAATACTTATCTTCTGCATTCTGCAACCTCCATAAAATTAGGTTAAACAAGGTCAAAAGAAGTTATAAATTATGTTTATCTTTTGCAAGGTGAATCTCTGTGAAATAAGGTCAAATATTAATTTAGTAACATGCATATATATAATTAGATCAATTTTTCCAACTGATCAATGCTTATCATCTGCAACCTCCGTAAAGTAAGGTTAAACATAATTTATAACCTCTTTTGGGGTTAAGTGATATGATTAGGGGGCTGACTGCTTTAAACGAAACGGTTGTGATTGCGACTGCGGGAGTTTGCAGAAGAAGCAGGCGAAAGCGGTTTCAAGCGTTATTTAATGGTTTGTACGACTGGTTTAACTGTTGAAAACAGATCCATTTGCGGGACATTTTTGACTGACTGACCAACAGATCTATTAGTGGTTAAACATAAAATTACCAAAATAAAGATAACTAGTGACTGATATAATTATTCATTTGATTGTTTGAAAATTTAGTAGTAGTTTAGATTCATTTTTTTTTATTTTCTATTGTTTTTTTTTCGGCAAAGTAGTATTTTATTAATTGAAATTGGTGTTACAATCAGAAATTACAGCATTATACAACCAGATAGGAGGATACAATTTTGACGAATAAGACAATAAATTAAGAGGTCCATGTTTAGCGAGTAGATGAGCTGAAACATTGTTTGTTCTCTTTGTGTGAAAGAACTTGCAAGAAGTAAATCTTTGTTTCCAACTTTGAATATCACAGGAGATGGTTTCGATATTGTAGTTGTGCTGTTTGTTGTTGAGAATATCAATGAGGACTTTGCAATCACCTTCAACGCAGACATGAGTCATTCCTTGAGCCCAGACCTATTGCATTGATAGTAGCATTGCTCTTGCTTCACCTTCAAGTGGAGTGGTGGCTGATCCCAAAAAGGCTGAACCCCAAAAACATGGAATTCCTCTATAATCTCTAACAATCCATCCTGCTGTAGACCGGTTTTGCTCCGCGTTCAAACTTACATCAACATTACATTTGACGTAGTTAACTTTTGGTGGTTTCCATCGTTCTTGGATATTGCGTAGAGAAGTTCTACGAGATTCATCTTCATGTGATGTTTGTTCAACAGCCTTTAACCATTGAGAAACATCCAGCTCTGCCTCATGAGCCACTCTTTGTGGACAGACACGTATCCGTTTGAAAATCAGATTACATCTTGATTTACATATCCGCCATAAAACCCAGATAGGAAGAAGTCTTTGAAAATCAGAAATTCCCTCTTGATTTTGGAAAGTAATGATACTTTTAATTTGATCTTCCACATCATCATTAGCAGAAACAAAAGGTAGCCATAGGGATCGAGATGTTCTCCAAAT
The DNA here is from genome assembly GCF_000478725.1 of Eutrema salsugineum. Classification (NCBI taxonomy): domain Eukaryota; kingdom Viridiplantae; phylum Streptophyta; class Magnoliopsida; order Brassicales; family Brassicaceae; genus Eutrema; species Eutrema salsugineum. Next base: position 5,159,971 of record NW_006256686.1, on the reverse strand, counting down.
CATCATTGAAATTGGGCAATTAAAAAACGTATGGCATATGGATTCTGGTGCTGCGCAACATCATTGACATGTATTATCAAATTGCATCCCTCTAGAGTTTAATCGAGTAGCAACTCCTATTGCTTTTGAACATAAACGCCATAGAAAATGCTTTAACTTAGGCATTATTGTCATTTTCCAAATTTGACACTTTAGTTCTGGATCACCATGAGGGATGACAATATCTGGATTAGCAGAACGAGATGCATTGAAAACCATCCTATATCCACTTTTAACTGAGTATTCTCCTAAGTGTTGTGAGCCCAAACCACTTTATCTTCTTTTGGAACCTGTGGTAGATAAATGTTTTTAATATGGTCTTGATCCTCTTGTTCTACCATGGCATTGATTTTTTCTATGTTCCAGAAACGAGGATTGTTAGTATCCCAAATAAGGTCGCTAACTTTCATGTCATGATTACTGGTTCTAAGTATATTTGTTTGTTATAAATACTATTGTTGTCTTTTTTTTGTCCATTGAGCTGATATGTTTTTTTGAATGAAGATACAAATTATATATATTCATAATAATCATAGAAAGGAAACATAATGATTTGAAGTACCGAACTTCTTCAATGAAGAATGAAGAGATTAAACAATTTAGAAGCGTGTAAGAGAGTTAAAGAGAAATCGTATACATATTTATATTTAAATATTTAAAGTCGAAAAATCTTATTTAAATATCACAAATACCGTCATTTCATTAAACATTACATTTACTGATTTTTACATTTTCACTAGATTTGACTAAATATCGATTTTATTAAATTTTAAAAATGGTTTGATTGACATTGAATTGAAGTATTAAATCATAGTAATTTAGAGCGGTATTTTTAAGTTATTTTAACATATAATCAAATAGGAACCAATCAAAAAAATGACACTTAATTAAAAAATAGAGTTAAAAAGTCTTTTTGCAGCCAAACTCATTGTAGAGCTGACACGTAAACAAAACATTTTGAAACTCGTTGTGGAGCTGACACGTAACATTTTTACTACAAAAATAAGTATATAGATTGTAATTATAAAAACTTAGAAATTATATTATTATGCTAAATATCAAAATCACTAGTTCAAAATAATTAATAATAAAATCATAAATAAATACTGAATAATTATTCTAAAACTAATAAATTTTATAATGACATGTTTTATTTCAATTGTTGAAAATATCATCCAAAATTGTGTCCAGTAATGTAACAAACTAGAAAAAAATTGCTCTAATACGTGAATCTTCATGATTTATCTTATGCATGATGCAAAATTTCTTCTATAGATCCAATTTCTCCAAAATATTGTGGCATTTATGCTAGTGGTATGACTTTCTTCAATGGTATGGAAGTCATGCTTAGGATACAAAGATTAGAACTTGATGGAAAAAATGATAAGATTAGAGTTTATATATATAGAAGACAATACCAATAAGGTTAAAGTTTCATATTTTTTTTTAACATGATCTTTTTTTTTCTAGCGTAGCTTTTTTATATTTTTTTTACTCATCGTTACTGTCCGCAACTGCAAACGCTTGTGAGAAGCAGCTTTTGAATTTTAACGGTACAAAATTATACATAGCGGTTTGAAGCGATTTCTATGATTGTTATAAAATGCCACTAACCGTTACCAACTATGTTTACGAGTGATAGCGGGTGAACCAATCTAACAATAACAATAGTTCGGTGATGCCATCCAATTAACGCAGAATATTGACCAAAATAATTAGGTCTTAACATTACCAACTTCTGTTACTTGTGAGTTTTTAACTCTCTAGTGAAAAAAGTCATTAAATTAAAACTGTGATTTCGACCCAAAAAAATAAATTAAAACTGTGATATTTTAGAGAATTATCCTACTCAAATTTCCAGCCTGATTTTAAACGTGGTCAACATGAACTTCTATATAATAAAGAAAAAGTCGATGACTGGAAATTGTTGCATCGACATTTCACGCTAAAAATTGAAAAACAAAAACAATGTCATTAGCAATCCACATTCTCTTATCACCTCTCAATAATTTTCAACATCATCACCTGTCTTCATATATGTAGGATCAAAAAATTAGCACAACTATTTAAAAATAGTGATTTAATCACGAATATTGAAATAAATATTACGAGAAAGATGAGTTTAAAACTGATTTAAAGTAGAGTGAGTTGGTGTTCATGATCTTCCCGCTCCATGGTCTCTGGGATAAAAGCACATCCTACATGAACATCGTACTGGCACTCAGAGTCTCAGAGCAGTTGTAAGTGAATCCGGATCCGGACCACACTCGTTACACCCGAAAGACTGACCATCATAAGGTGTGGAATGAAGCAGAGTTAAAGGGTGGTCAGGGTGAGTCTTGTGATTGATTTCAAAAGATAGGTCGAAACATGACTTGTGCAAGAAGTAATCCCAGTCTCTATTCGTACACTTGAAAGCTTGTCCGAGAAGGTCAAGCTCGCATCCAGAGAAGATGATCTCCTCTTCGTCTTGGGCCTTGAAGACGTGTCATGGATGGTTGTGACTCTGGTGCCTCACCGATGTGTGATCAACCGGTTTTACAGAAGTTATTGAATTTGGAAAGGGTTGTTTAAGTGGAAGAAGTGTTTAGGAACTATAAATAGCCAAGTTGTATGTATGTAGATGACTTGTGATTTTCTATACTTTAGCTAAATAATTCCGAGTTTGGTTTTGATCATTAGCCAAGTTGTAGCTTAACTTATTACTATTTTTTTTTTCATTGTTGACAGTCTGTTTTAGAGATAAAGTAGAGTAGAGAAAATACAATGTTTATAAGTTTTTTGATTAAAAAAGTCAACTTCAATAAAGTAGATTGCATTTGCAAAGAAGCCAGTAGAGTAGAGAAAATACCAGAGAATAGAGGATTGTGAGATTTGGAGAGGAAGCCGACGAGGGAGCTTTTGTAAGAGTTATGGGAGACTTGAGAGCATGAAAACTCATCTTTCTTCTTCCTTTGGAAGAGAAGATCTAAGAAGCTTAATTGATCTTCCTCTTAAGTGTTAGAGTATTTCAGCTTTTCTAAAAAAAAGTATTTTTTTTCTTCTTTTATTTTTTTTACTTTTTACTCAAACCGATGTTAATTGAAAAAAAGGAAGAAGAAGTAGATAGCAAAGGTGAAATACGAAAACCCTAAACAAACCATCAAAGGCACCGGCACTTTCTTCATTGAGAGAAGGATCACAATGATGATGATATCAGAACTTCCAGAGGAATTGTTACAAGAGATACTCTGTCGTGTTTCAGCAAGATCTGTGAAACGTTTTCTGTCTACTTGCAAACGATGGAACCATTTATTCAAGGATAAGATATTCACAATAAGCCACTTCCATAAATCCTCAAAGCAGTTTATGAGTCTCATGTTGAAGGAACGTGGGGTATGTTTGATGCACAACAATATCCGTAGATTTTCACCTGTAAAGGTCACATATGAACTTAACCTAATTGACCCAAATTCTTGTTTAGATCAAATCAAGATTTGGCGAGTCTTTCAATGCGACGGCTTATTGTTATGTGTCACCAGTGAGGCAATAGTAGGCTCGTGGTATGGAACCCATGTACTGGTCAAACAAGGTGGATCAATCATTATAATGTATACTGTTAGAATCCCACATCGGGAAATTGAAGGGACTAACACTAATATATAAGGGATTTAGGCCTTTCCACTTATCGCCAATTGGTTTTAAGTTGGAAGCCCACAAAACTTAACATGGTATCAGAGCCTCGTTTGTTGACTTTAAGTTGGAAGTCCAGGAAACTTCGCCAGATATGCTTTCGGATTCTACCAAGACAAAAAGTCCAACAATAGTAGCTTCAAAATTTCGAGTTGCAATGGTTATGGCGAAAGACAAAAAGTTGAAATTTATGAGACTGAGTCTAATTAATGGAAGATTCTTGATATCACTTTGGATTTTAAATTAGCTTCTTTTCATTGTGGCGTGTCTTTGAAGGGAAAGACTTACTGCATTGCTGTAGATGAAAAAGAGCTCGACAAATTCTTATTAGTAAGTTTTGATTATACAACAGAAAGATTTGAACGTCTAGTATCAAACTGATCTGTCTCTATCTGTTGTTAGAGAGGAAAAATTATCCGTGTTTTTAAAATGCAACGTCACATCGAAGACAGAGATATGGGTGACAGATAAGTTTACTGAGATCCAAGCGGTGTCCTGGAGCAAGGTCTTTGACTCTTTGCAGTGGATTTAAATCCTAGTTTTCGGGTTTGGCATGGCGGAAGTTTCTTGTTCGATGAGGAGAAGAAAGTTCTCGTGTGTTGTAATGGCGTGGAATTCTTAGGCAAATTAATGGTATTAAATGTTGGAGAGGAGAATGAACTTAGAAAATTGGATTTTGAAGTCGGATCATTCTGGCCATCTTTGTTTAATTATGTTCCAAGTTTGTTTCATTTCTAGCAAGGTCTTGGAAGCGAAAGAAAAAGAGGCTAATGAGTAAGCTATATCCATAAAACAATTTCCGTTAAATGTAATTTGTTTACTTCACTCCTATCTTGGTCATGTCCTTTGGAATGATATTAATATACTGATATTTTACTATGAAGTCGTATTGTTTACTTTTTACACAGATTTTAAGTTCTATGATCAAAATTATGTTTCCTTACATAAAGAAGAGTTATGTTTTAGTTTCAGAATTTCTTATTTCTGTGGAAAATTATTCATAAAACATCCCTGCAAACATTACATAGCTTTCTCCTTTTTCTCTGCTCTGAACATATCATCTAAAACTACCTCTCGATACAAAGCTTTTTCCTTTTTCAGTTTGTGGAGTTAGTTAATTAGTAGGTAAGGTTAATAGTTTTGTTACCTCCGAGAAAGTAGCTAAAAGATTATACTCAATTTACGGAATATTATAGTCAAACACAAGTTTGCTTAAGGATTTTCCTTGCTTTGTGTAAGTTTATGAATCTCCGTGGAGAGTTATGTTATTAACAAAGCCTTTATATAGGCAGTACAAGAGTGCTCTACAAGTATATTCTTTACATATTTAGAGAATATTCAGGAATAAAAAATAATGTATAAATCCTTATTGTAACACTCATCCACAGTCTAAGCGGGATGCTTCCAGACGCTTAGAGTAGACCGAAAATCTTCGAAGAGAGAAACCAGAAGTCCTTTAATAAATATATCAGCATATTGTAGAGCAGATGGAACATGTAAAACTCGAACCTGTCCCAAAGCAACTTTCTCCTGCACAAAATGTATGTCAATGTCTATCTGCTTAGTTCGTTGATGCTGAACTGGATTGGAAGACTAGTAAACTGCACTTACATTGTCACAAAACACCACTGATACCTTAGAAAGAGAGATGCCGAGTTCACCAAGAAGTTGACGAATCCAAGTGAGCTCGGCAACAGAGTTGGCAACACCACGATATTCAGCCTCAACACTTGAACAAGAAACTGTTTGCTGGCGTTTTTGCAGACCATGATACAAAGTTATCACCAAGAAAAACACAATACCCAAAGGTGGAGCGTCGGGAGGTTGGACACCCAGCCCAATCAGCATCAGAGTAAGCAACTAAACCAGCAAGTGATGATCGATATAAGTCCATGAGAAATAGTGCCCTGGACATATCGTAGAATACGCTTGAGTGAATGGAGATGTGACTCACAAGGGGTCATGCATGTAGAGACAGATCTGATGAACAGCATAAGAGATGTATGGCCGAGTGAAGGTAAGATACTGTAAAGCCCCGGCAAAACTACGATAGAAGGTAGGATTAGGGACTGGTGGACTATCATCTGCAGCGAGCTTGGATTTTGTATCAACAGGTGTGAGACATGGATTACAATCTGTCATTCCAGCACGGTGAAGCAGGTCAGCAGAATAATTTTGTTGATGTAGAAACAAGCCTAAAGCGTTCGTCGTCACATTGATCCCGAGAAAATGATGAAGCAGACCAAGGTCGTTCATCGAGAATTCAGAGCTGAGAGAAGCAATGATGGATTTCAGAAGAGTAAGAGCAGAAGCAGTAATCACAATGTCGTCCACATAAAGCAATAGATACGCGAGATGAGGTCCGCGTCGAAGAATAAAAAGTGACGGATCAGAGAGACTTTGTTTACAACCAATCTTTCAAGCAGATACCGCAAATCGTGTGTACCAAGAGGAGCCTGTTTAAAGCCGTAGAGAGAACGGTAGAGAAGACAGACATGATCAGGTTTAGACGGATTGAAAAATCCAGGAGGTTGATGCATGTAAACCATTTTCTTCAAATCAACATGAAACGCATTCTTGACGTCGAGTTGGTGCAGCGGCCATTGACGAGAAGTAGCAACACTAAGGACAGTACGGATAGTCGCCGGTTTGACAACAGGGCTAAACGTCTCATTACAATCCACTCCAACTTGCTGCGATTTTCCATTAGCGACAAGGCGTGTTTTATACCAAACCAGCTTCCCATCTGCATTGAACTTATGCCTGAACAACTACATACAACGAATAATGTTAGTATTCTGGGGCCGTGGTACTAGAGATCACGTACCCGTTTTAATAAAAGCATCATATTCTTCTTGCATTGCAGGTGTCCAGTTAGGGTCTCTAGCTGCGTGAACATGGGAAAAAGGAAGGGGAGAGACGGTGGAGGTATGAAGGCATAACCGTTGAACCGGTTTCTGAATACCAGCCTTGGCGCGAGTCTGCATAGGATGAGCATTAGTCGGAGGTGGTGGAGGAGACGGATGAGCCGGTGGTGATGGTGGTGAAGTCGGCTCCAATGGTGGAGACGGTGGTGGAGTAGGTGGCAGAGAGACTGGTACTGGTGGACTCTCATCTGGCATAGTGATGCAAGGAGGTTGCATCGGTACAGAAATGGCTGTAAGACAAGAAGGCTTGGATTAGTCATGAGCAGCAAAGGGAAACACAGATTCGTCAAACACCACATTTCGAGACAATATGATGCGATTTGTGGCGATGTCAAGATACCTGTATCGCGATGATCAACTGCATACCCGAGGAAGACACAAGGAGTAGAGCGTGGAGCGAGCTTGTGAGATGATGTTGGTAGAAGATTTGGGTAACATAAGGAGCCAAATACCTGTAGATGATCGTACGAGGCCGGTCTGCAGAAGAGAAGGGAGTATGGAGTGGCCTTTCCAATGGCGTTGGTTGGAAATATGTTGAGGAGATGAGAGACGGTGTTAAGTGCTTCCGTCCAATAAGAGAGAGGCATCGATGCTTGATGAAGAAGAGACCGGATCATATTGTTGAAAAGTGAATGTAGTGGCTCAAGAGATCACTCTTTCGACGGAGAGGATACACCCAAAGAAACTGTGAGAAATCATCGAGAAACCACTGATACTAGGTAAAGGTGAGGGCCAAATAAGCAACATAGTATTTAAAACATGGCTCTGGTACCATGTAAGTTTATGAATTTCTGTGGAAAGTTATGTTATTAACAAAGTCTTTATAGAGGGAGTACAAGAGTGCTCTACAAGTATATTCTTTACATATTTAGAGAATATTCAGGAATAGAAAATAATGTTTATTTCCATATTCTAACACTTTGCAGGTTTTTTTTTTCTTTTTAATGTCAGAAATCAGTTTCCTTTCTTGTATTTGAAGGCATTGCCTCTCTCTCTCTCATGGATTTATTAGCATCCTCTTGATTTCTGCAGAAGTTCTGGAACCAAACGAAATTAAAACCTTCTGATATATCTTTTTTTGTTTTTTTTTTTGTTAAAGACCTTATGATATATCACTCATAATTAAACCTTACCAATGAAAAAAACAAAAAAAACCTTACCAATGACTATTCATAAGTTAAGTCTCTAGCATGAGCATTTGTAGCTCTCTACAATATGAACAAGACGAAGAAGAAGGAAAAAATAGCACATTACATTATCCAAGATTTAATTTACAGAAATCTGCACACCTAATTCGAGATGAACTATGAATCAAAAGATAAGAACCTTTAAGAACTTTTTCGCTTTTCGATGCACATAAAGAAAACGTATCTCAAAACTTCAAAGAAGCTTGGGATAAAAGTATTTAGGCCATACAATTGCTCAGTGTGATATGAAAGGAGACGATCATATGTCAAAACCAGCTACCTCAAAAATCCTAATTAAAGCAGACAAGGAGTTTGGTCCATTTAAAAAACTAAATTTGTCATACATTGAACAGAAACCGAAACTAGACTTCCAAGAATTCATGTACAAAACCATTTGGTGCTTAATCATGGAGCCTTGTTGCAAGACAAAGCGATCTTCTGAAGTTTGCTCCATTAATGTACTATTGCTCCCTTAGTTTTGATTTCTTAAATTACTAACATGTTACTAGTTTATTTTCAAACATACAAAATTTCTTTATTTCTTATATGAATTCTCTTATCTGTATACTTGTTTGAGTAGTGAAAAGCTTACGTGTCAGCTCCACATCGAGTTTCAAAACGTTTTGTTTATGTATCAGCTCCACAATGAGGTTCAGCTGCAAAAAGACTTTTTAATCTTATTTTTCAATTATGTGTCATTTTTAATTAGTTTTTATCTGATGATGTGTTAAAATCTAGGAAAAATTGGAAATTTAAGACAAAAAATAGAAGAACTTGTCCCTCTAGTACTTTTTTAAATTTTGGCAATTATGGACCAAAATTAACCTTGTAAATACTTTTAATTTCGAAAATAAATATTTATATATAGTTATTAACTCCGAAAATTCCAAAAAAGTAAAGAATATTATTCTAAAACATTATTTTAGGAAATACATGTATTTAAAATTTACTTATAAATATGTTCTAGATAACGTGTTCTATACTTCTAGTGTGTTATAGAATTCTTTTTCTATTATTTGGTATGAGATCAAGCAAGTATAGAATTCAGTTTCTACTATTTGTTATATGATCAACCGAGTCTAGAATCGGTTTCTACTATTTGGTATATGATCAACCGAGTCTAGAATCGATGTTCTACCTTTCTAAATCTCCCTTTAGAATACGTTATCTATAACTTGTACTATATTCTACATATTGTAGAATTTGTATTCTAGAATTCGTTATATATTCTATGTTGTCTAGAATTTAACTTCCACTGGTTAGTCTTTGTTCTAGTGAATATAGAATCCGAATTCTACAAAACGGTTAACAGAATCACAGAAAATCTAGGATCAGGTTGTATCCAACAAAAATTAAATATTTGAAAATATTTTATTTTCCTTTTGTTGTTTCACGTTTTTTAACTTATTTGGGAAGTTTTTTATCTGTTCTTCTTCTCTTTCACGACAATTTAACGATCTCATTGAATTTCTTCTATGATTTCTGTTCTTCTTTGATTTCTGTTCTTCTTTGATTTCTGTTCTTCTTTGATTTCTGTTCTGGTTATTAAATTATGGTGCATATCTATGTCACCTGTGGTATATGGAGATCGATTCTCAATAAAGATTGGGTTTTTGCCGTCGATGAAGAAATAAAAGGTCGATTAGTAACTTTGGAATCAAGTACGATGAAGAAAGAAAAGGTCGATTAGTTCCCGGGGTCTTTATAGTTGAGCCCGGTGATTGCATAGAATTCCTGTAAAGAAAATCGCAAAGGTCTCCCAGCAAAGACGAACCATAACTCATGAATCTTGTCCGTGATGAGCTGCTTACACATGAAACTGTGAATGAATCTCGCCGAGTAGCCAAGTCTGTTTTTATTAATCCTTAGAAACGGACCAAAGACAGGATCTTTCAAAACCTTCTTGTACTCATCTGGCAGCTTTGCATTCAACTTGCTTAGAATGGATAATGAACATCGGTTGGTAATCTTCTCTATCGGAGGCACACTTCCAGGCGGAAACAGCAGTTTCGGTAACTCGTTGGAATTCATACCTACAAAGTATACAAAATCTTATGTCAGTATCACTATAAATAAAGAATAGCATGATAACACTTCAAACTAGAAATGTTTTCATTAAAGAGTTTACACGTAAAATGGCTTTTTATAAAGAAGACCCATATCCACAGAAATAACAAAATACGCCTATAATTTACACACTGCCGTATACACTCTATACCAATTTTATAATATGAATATAAGAGACCAACCAAACAAATTGCAGAAGCTGAGAATGTCTTACGAAACTGATGAAAACTTATGTATGATCAACAACTCATTACTATATTATTCCAGCCATCTATTTACAGGAGCTGTCTACAACACTCACACAATAAATATAAAACGTTAAGACTTACGTCTGACTTATGTCCGACTTATGTCCGGTGCCGTCTATACTCTAAACCAATGTCCACACTCGAATTTATCATGAAACAGATTCCATTATATAAACCAAAATCACGCAAACAACCAAAGATGACAGAACCCAATAGCCACCAATTACAAACACACAACTAATCAAATGTCTGAAACAGAAAGTAACGCAACTCAAGAAAATTTTCAACACCTGGTTTTCCAATGTTTGTTCAAGGTTGATTCAAACTTATTAAAAAAAAACATTTTTTCGAAAACAAGAAGAAAACAAGGACAAAGATGTATTCTTTCAAATGAACAAAGCCAAAAGCTCAAGGAGGAAACAAGAATATTTGGTTAAAACAGTAAACATATAGATTAAAGCATTACCCACAGGCAAGAACCAAACATAATCATCACATACTTAAATAAAAATCAAATTTAAGCATCACATACTCAAGACATACTACCATTGTCACAAGTTAGACAGCCAAACTAGCACTGTCACAAGTTAGAAAGCCAAACTACCATTGTCAAAAGTTAGTATTCCTTGGTATAATAAATCAATCGCCGAGAATTTTTCAAAGTCAGAGGAAAACAGAGTTAGTATCTCTTGTGAATTTTCTCACAAGTTATACGACAATGTTGCCTCCAAAAACCAAGCTAACATTGTGACCATTTTCAGTCAAAGGATGATACAATGTTCACAATGGATACTAAACAGAAAATTAAGAGGAAAACAGCTTACTTTTTGCCGGTGGACGAGTTGGAGAACTTCTTGGAAGCCTCAGCGACGGGAACAGCGACGGATGATGAACAGCGAGTGAAGACTTCTTCTCGCCGGAGCTATGGAGACGGAGCTAGGACTGGCATCGTATTTTTCTCTGATAACGATGACTGCTTATCGCCGATATATCTCAGCCTGTATACAAAGTTACCCAAAATCAATTTGGGATTTTAAACCCTAATATTGAGATTGAACAAAAAATAGAGTGAATAGATTGAAGAGGTTACCAATTGGATGAGAAGATTGATGACAATTGAAGAAGGACTCTGCTGGAGAACTCGATTGAGAAAGAACGGAGAAAACGATGGACAATTTTGGGGAAGACGATGATATTGTGTTCCAATATTTGTCCCGTAATTGTATTGTAATTTTTTTTATAATTTATATTCTTAATTCATATATGGTAAAAACAATATATTAATATGAGAAAATTCATTTTTTAGGGGCAAAAGAGGATTATAATTGACATAAGTATTAAAGAGACAAAATTTTTTAAAAAAGTACTAGAGGGACAAGTTCTTCCATTTTTTGTCTTAAATTTCCAATTTTCCCTAAAATGTATATACTTATTTGTGTAGTGAAAAGCTTTCGTATCAGCTCCACATCGAGTTTCAAAACGTTTTGTGTACGTGTCAGCTCCACATTGAGTTTCAGCTGCAAAAATATTTTTTAACCCTATTTAATAATTATGTGTCATTTTTAATTGGTTCTTATCTGATGATGTGTTAAAATAACATAAAACATACCACACTAAATTATTATTGTTTAATATTCAAAACGTTTTTCAAATTTAATATAACCGATATTTAATCAAATCTAACAAAAAAATTGGTATATTATCGAGGTTATTAAAGAAAAAAAATCAATGAATAGAATGTCTAGTAGAATGACGGTATTTGCGATGTCTAGATTAAGGTTTTTGACTTCAAATGTTTTAGTATAAATATGTACGACTCCTCTATAATTCTCTCACACCCTTCTAAATAGTTAAATCTCTTCCTTCTTCTTCGACTAGGTGCGACATACAAGTGAAAACATATATTCTTTTGGATTTCTCGGTTTAATAAGAGAAGAGATAATACAAAGGCCAACAACTAGAAGATAAAAAAAGAGCAGAGAGAGTAACAAGATAGTCATGCGGCACAAGTCAAATCTGAGTAGAGGTTTTCTATTATTTATTTTCTGTCTTCAGTTTAGAGAAGAAACGAGATAGTAATGTGATAGTTTTTCATTCTATTTATTTATGCATCGGTTTTCAGGGTTACTTCATAATTGGGTAATGTCTTTCAATACTCAAAATACAATTTTCAGTCCCTTTTCCGGGATATCCCGTCCCAGTTTTTAAAATGAAAAGGCGTAAACATACATATGAAAAACTTAACTATTTCTTTTGTTTTGTGTCTGATATGAAGTTTATGCTTACTAACTATATAAATTTTATAGTTGCAAAAAATATTTATTCATTGTTTGATTTACATGAACCACAAGTTTTTTTTTTTTAGTCAACAGCCTAAATACCTAGAACGGTTAGACTAACCAAACCGGTGGCACCGAGTTTACATAGATGACTTCCCGATGATATACTCGAGCACTTCTTGCTAAGTTGTCTGCCTTCGAATTCTTCGCGCGTGGGATATGTGATAAAGTGAAAAAGCTAAACTTGTCTTTCATCTTCACAATCTCCTCCAAGTGTAGAGCAAATGCTGGTCATTCTTCTGGTGTAGACACCATCTCAACCAACTCCGAATAGTCTGTTGCAAAAACTACTTCTGTTTTCTGGTTCTCTAACATACAATGCATAGCCCATATTAGAGCTTCCATTTCCGCATGCAGAGCCGTTAAACTTCGTCTAATATTTTGTGCCCCCATTATTTTGTCCCTTACACCTTCTTTAAAATAATATCATCATAGTCCTGCCAATAATTCCGTTTCTTTCCAAAAGCGATCGATATAACACCACCACCCTTCGAAAGTTGCGGGTAATAAGGAGTCCATAGAAATGTCCGTATTTATGCGGTTTTAGTTCCCTGAATCATGTTCCCGCCTTTGAGCCTCTTCCCATAATGCCGCTTAAGTCTCCACTATTTTTAAAGTAACTTGTGGATCAACATCAAGGTTCGAATACACTTTCTCATTTTGTGCCTTCCAAATATACCATACAATTTATAGGAATGGTATGTTGTTTATATCCTTTGATATTCTCCAAAAAAGATGATCAAAATTTGAATAAACTGAGGTCATTGAAAAAACACCTGAGGGTGTTGGTATATGGGATATTGCCCAAGTTTGTAAAGCGGGGGGACATTCAAAAAGGGCATGGTTTATTGTTTCTTCCTCTGCTCCACATCATGCATATTGTGTATCACATTGTATTCCTCGCGTACTCAGCCTAGCCGGTACAGAAAGACATTCCGATATTGCTTGCCATATAAGGTATTTTAACTTAGGTGCCATATACATGAAACACGAGTTAAAGGGAGCAAATAATTTTCTTTTTTGCAATTTTATAAAGAATATTGAGATGAAATTATGGATTGTGTTTTATTAAAAGTTTGAACAAAAAATTCAAATATCAAAAAGCATTGGTAGATAATTTACAACAAATATGAACTTCAATTCAAATTTAATTATAATGGAAAATTGCATTAATAAATGGATCGCACATATTATCTTACAATAATTATTGATTTTAAATTTCATTTTCAATGAGATCTAATCAAATTTTTGATTTAGTATAAATCAATAAAAAGGTAAAAATAAAATAACATATTATATAAATTTAAAAATTTTAACATCTTATTTATTAAGTGTTTTTAATCCATACACGGTGCAGGACGTTAGCTAATCTATAATATTAGTCTATGACGTCATGACTAAGATAACTTCAAACACAAACACACGCCAACTTGAAGGAGGGTATTGGATATATCTGTCACGGTGATTGTTATTGGTTATCAATTTCTGATAATCACTGATATCAGTTAGGCAAATATATGTATATCAAAACTCTGTCAATCTCGTAAGTTTTTCCATTGGGACAATAACTTTGTATATACAAATCACTGTAATTAGGCAAATATATTGTGTCTCCACATGTATATTGTAAACTTGTATCGACCAAAGAATTACACATAATTTGTTTCCAATTTATTATCTACTTTTCTTTCTTCACCAAAGAATGACCTCAGCGAATACCAAAAATGGGGTTGCTAGTATATATAAATTTTTACTAAGCACATTATCCGAACTCGAACAATTTATCCAAACCCCACCCAAAAAAGAGAAACTAAATTCAAACCGAAACCGATAAAATACCCAAACAGTTTTTAAATTTTTAAATCTGAAAAACCAAAACCAAACCAAACCAAACCAAAAACCCAAATGAATATTCGAAATACCCGAAATACAATTATATACCCAAAATACTAGAGGTGTCAAATTGGGCTCTGACCTGCGGGTTCGATCCAAATAAAACTGCAGCGGTATGGGCTTGGGCTTCATAAAATTTGTCCAAATAAAAAGCGGGTTTTGCGGTCCAAACCCGCGTGGAAATTGGGCTTTTATGGGTCGGGTCAAAGCGGATCCGCGGGTTTGCGGGCCAACCCGCAAAATTTAATGTTTTCTTGTAAACTTTAAAAAGTGAAATATTTTGTCATTTTTTATTGGTGGATTTCGAAGTAGTAGCTTCATTGAGTGAATCAAAGAATAGTGAAGTCATACAATTCAGCTATTAGGCTTTGTGATAGCTTCATTTTAATAAGATCAAGGAATCATCAAACTGGTATGTGTTTTATATTGATTCGATTCAGATTCTGTGATTGGATTTTTGAATTTGGGAGAAAATATGGTCATTGTCTTCCCAGCTAAATATTAGTATTTTTTTAGAGTTTTTATTTCAGTTAATGTCATAAGTTTGCTTTTTTTGTTGGTTTTGCTCATCGACTATATCACGGACATGGTTTTTATTTTATCCGCAGCGATGCAAAGGTAATTTAGAATCGCTTAAATCTTGAATTGACAATAAATAGTTTTGCTTGAAAATCACATTTGTTTATACGCTGGACTAACAAATAAGCTTTGTTCATCTTTTTTTTTTGATTTTATATGTGAATGTCTTATTGCTTGTATCTTGATGGTTATTTAGCTTAAATTACCAGTTTTTATGTGTATCATTATTGTAATTCATTTATTTGCTTTTCAAAACTAAGTGTCTATTTTTATCGTTAAATTGATTTTTCAAATTTTATGGTATCTTAGGGTTATGAGTTTTGTATAAGAGGTTTATCGAATTCATTTGTTTGTTCATCGAATTTACTTAGACAATAATTTTCTTTAGATTTGTTTCTTATGCATATTGTGATTCAGTTACGAGCAAAATTTTATTCTCCCTTTGCAGATTTTCTGGTACTATAAATCTAAATGTCATAAAAACTTTAAGATGAATAAGAAAGTATGAACCCGCAGGCCAGCCCGCAAAACCGCAGAATATAGGCGGGTCGGGTTTGGACACATCAATTTGGGACCGCAGCTTATGATGGGCCAGCCTGCTAGACCCGGAAAAAAAAATAAATCCGCATCAGATCGGGCTACTTGGACGCGGATTGGCCCGTTTGACATCTCTACAAAATACTAACTATATTTAAACTTAATAACTTAAAATTACAATTATAATCCAAAATATGAGTTATTTTTATTCTAAAAATGATAAAAACCCCAAAATAATATAAATATAATAAATTTTTAGTTATATTTGTTAAGTTTTGCCAAATTTTATTTGAATTTAACCAATTTTATTCAAATTTAATTATTTTTTATTTAATTTTTATTATTTTTTGGATATCCAAATCCGAATCCGATCGAATATAACCGAATTCGAACCGAAATTCCAAAAATACCCAAATGGGTTTTAAATTTGAAAACCAAAAATCCAAAAACCCGAATTATCCGAACCGAATCCAATTGGATACGATTGGATACCCAGGCCTACTTTTACTTCACCATCAAACCGACCTTTATTGGAAAAAAAAATAGCATAGGTGAAATACGAAAACCCTAAACAAAATAATCAAAGCCACCGGCACTTTCTTCATTGAGAGAAGGATCACAATGACGATGATATCGGAACTTCCAGAGAATTTGTTAGAAGAGATACTCTTTCGTATTCCGGCAAGATCTATCAAACGTTTACGATCTACTTGCAAACGATGGAAACGTTTATTCAAAGATAAGAGATTCACAATAAGCCACTTCGATAAAGCCCCAAAGCAGTTTCTTAGTTTCATGTTGAGTGAATCTAGGCTATCTTTGATGCACAACAATCTCCATCGATTTTCACCTGTAAAGGTCACAAGTGAACTTAACCTAATCGACTCTCATTCTGGTTTTGATCAAATCGGGATTCGGCAAGTGTTTCAATGCGACGGCTTGTTGTTATGCCTCACTAATGAGTCAAAGACTAGGATCGTGGTATGGAACCCATGTACTGGTCAAACAAGGTGGATCAATCATTACAAGCTAGACACCACATATGCTCTCGGGTCTTACCAAGACAAAAAATCCAACGATGTTAGCTACAAAATTCTGGCCTGCAGCTGCAGGGGTTATGTCGAACAACAAGAATTCAATATTTTTGAGATGAACTCTTATTCATGGAAGATTCTTGATGTCCCTTTGGATTTTCAATTAAATGTTTTTCATTATGGCGTGTCTTTGAAGGGAAAGACTTACTGGATTTCTAGAGATGAAAAAGAGCCCAGCAAAATGTTACTAGTAACTAGTAAGTTTTGATTATACATCAGAAATATTTGAACGCCAATCTCTTCCGCGTAAGGATTCAAGTTATCGAACTCTGTCTCTATCCGTTTTTAGAGAAGAAAAACTTTCCGTGTTATCACAATGCAAAGTTACATCGAAGATAGAGATATGGGTGACAAATAAGTTTACTGAGACCAAAACGGTGTCCTGGAGCAAGGTCTTACCCGTGGATTTAGATCCTGGTTCTGAGGTTTGGCCTGGCGGAAGTTTCTTGTTCGATGAAGAGAAGAAAGTTCTCGTGTGTTGTGATGGCTTACAGTACAATAAAAAAGCCACGGTATACATTTTTGGAGAGGACAATGAAGTTAGAAAAGTGGATTTTAAAGTCGAATCATACTTGCCATATCTGTTTAATTATGTTCCAAGTTTGATTCAATTCTAGCAAGGTCTTGCAAAGCAAAAGATTTTGAGGCGAATGAGTAAGCTACATTCATAAACTTTTTTCGGTTATATGTGATTTGTTTATTTCACTGCTATCTTGGTCATGTTCTTTTGAATGATTAATAAACTGATGTTTTGTTTGTCTGAATTGGTATTTCTTACTTTTTACACAAGGTTTTTAAGTTTTATGATCAAATTATGTTTCCTCACATAAATATGAATCAAGTTTCAGTTACAAGCTTTCCTAATTCTCTGACAAATCATTCATAAAACATGTAAACATTACAAAGCTTTTTCCTTTTTTCTGCTCTGTGCATAGATCAACTAAATCTACCTGATCAATACTGCTGTTATGTTTCAGTTTCAAAGCTTTGTTAATTATGTGGCAAGTCATTCATAAAACATGTATACTTTACATGGTTCTTTTTTTTTTTTTTTTTTTTTTTCTCGGCTCTGCGCCATCTAAAACCTTGCTTGAAGGTCACTATCTATGTGGAATATTATAGTCAAACACAAGTTTTGTTGAGAATTTTACACGATGTAATCACATGGAAATCAGATAATAAGAAACTTTCAATGTCATGTTTTTTAAAAATGGTTTATGACAATTTTTGGCAGTTTATTTTTATTATGGATCTAATTGTGTTTGCTAGATAATAATAATAATATTATTTTTATTTAAAAAAAGAAAAAAATATTTTTGTGTGCAAAAACTATAAATATCAATTATTTGAAATGGAGCTCGAAATATATATTTCCATCGCATAATCATGTTATTCGATATTTTAAGATTCTATTTAATGATTTAACAAAAATGCTACCAAAGATATTCTATTTTAAATATTATGTTCGGACATAGTGGTTGAATATATTTTCCGATGGTTTTCTCCACGCTGTGTAGGTTGTTCAAAATGGGGCCATCTCTTTAAGAATTATGCCGCCAAAAAATAAGATACTGTGGAGAGTAGCGCACAAAAGGCGATGATTGAGAATCAAAAGAACCTGGGGTCTAATTTGGGAACAAGCAAGATCACTTTAGTAGAAAACAATAAAGGTCTAGACATGACAGTTGAGATAGGAGCAGATAAACCTACAGAATCCACGGGAGCAGGGGATGGATGGTCCACTCCATCTAAACCAAGCAAAATTCTGGTGAAAAAGACAGAATTGAAATTTGGTGAAGTTTCAATTCTCTCTAATTCACAATATGAATTCTGAGTGGTAGAGATGAGACTGAAAATGCAAGAGTAGTAATACAGGAACTAGAACAGAACACAACACAAGGATTTTCTCTTCAAGAATATTTCATTAGTAAATCTGTTTGTAACTTACAAGTATACATAACCTGATTTAGAGCAACCTCAAAACACACATTGATTTGCTACACTAGCCTCACTTGTTCTTGAATCAATACGTGATTCAAGAACCTCTCACCCAAATCCCTTAGCACACTAGCTCACAAAAACTCATTCAGATTTTCGCTTACCTTTTGCTAAGAATTCTCTCAGTTGTGTTAAAAACCCTACAAGGTTTTCACACGCCTATTTATACACAATAGGACTTGCGGCTACTCCTACCCCAAACTCTCCTTGCGATTTCTCCAAATCTTCATGAGAATCTTCACCTTCCTTATCTTCTCCTAAGATAGAGGAAGCTTGATATTTTCTTCAAAGATCCTCCAAGATACTCCAAGCTTCCTATCCACGTCAGCTTCTCGTCTCTTGAAGTGTCCAGAATGTCCTGTAGCTCCAGCTCAGCTTCCACGTGTGTAGATTTCTTCGCAAGTCTTCCCGTGTCAGTTCCAGAGCTAGTCGGACTGCTACACGTGCTGCTCCAGCCTTGTTTGCATCTTCAATCTCCCCCTTTTTAGCATATGTGCTTCACAAGTACCTGTCCAGGAAATCGAGACCACAAACAACATACCAAAGCACTACAAGCCACACATAATTCTGAGGTGATTCCGATTAATCAAAAGATCTCCAAGAAACCAATGGAGTATCAAGTCTTAACATCAACGAGTTCAAGGAGATAAAAACAAAAACATCCAAAGCACAATGTCTTAAAATAAAACTAACACTCTCCTTACTCCCCAGAATTTAAAAACCCGTAAACACCCAAGAAACTCCCCCATAATTTATGCATCCATCGATTTCAATCTTCTCTCCCTGCTTGTGAGCACAGATGTTAAAAACTAATCGATGAGCAAACATATGTGTAAGTTCAGATAGGGTCTAACTGGACTTCCTTGTGACTGCAGCGCGTAGCATTGCCGTTACTACCCCCAGTTGCTCAAGAACTGATGCCACATCTTCAAGTGCTGTCCTGATTCCATCTGCATCGGCTGGAGCCTCAGGCACTCAAATCATTCCCAAACTCACGTTGTTGACTCCTCCAGTTGACATGTCTGGCTGGGCAGCTGTCGTAGGACGCGGATTCGATGTTGATGGACGTGATGTCGATGCTGACCCAGTCGTCTTCCGAGCCTCTCTCTTCTGTTTCCCTTTAGCCTTTTCCTCGGTAACTGCATCAGCTGCTTCCTTTTTGAGAAACGTTTCCCCACTTCGTGGATCCTTCTTGTATTTGATTGGAAAGATCCACATTTCTCATTCTTCAAGCTGAAGAATAAGTTTCCTCTTGATGACTTTGCTGATGAGGCAGGGGAACATCAACCATCGTCGATCTCCCTTGATGACCTTGCTCAGATCAAGCATCTGCTGGAAGATCATTCGGCCAATGTCAACATTGATTCCGTGCGCCAGCTTGTAGACCAACCTTGCCCGTTCCTCGGAGATATGATGCTTGTTTGTCGACGGAACCCAGTTGTAAGATGCGATGACCATCAGAGCAGCTATCCTCGGCGGGAAATCCCTCGAAGTTAATTCAGACCACGCCGACTGATGCCCCTGTGACAGATATCGTGATACCTCAGAAATTGGCACAAGATCTGCCTCTGCCTCTTCTTTTCTCTCTGCTTCAGCCAGAGGCTCACGACGTAGAATCTCGTTGATGATCCCCGGAGAGATTCGGACCTTTGCTCCCCTGATTCTCACTACGAATACCTGAAATGGATCACTTGGTGACTCTGATGGTAGTCCTGCATAGAACTCTCGCACCACCTTGCTCATGTATGGCTCG
>NW_006256686.1:5138342-5139481 GCF_000478725.1 Eutrema salsugineum | reverse complement strand
CTTCTTCTTCTTATGTTTCTTGGTGTGACTCGAGCCAGCTTCTGGGTAAGGAGCGGTTGGGGTTGATTCGGTTCTTGGCTCTGAGGTTTCTGCGGATGTGGCTCTTCTCTTCTCTTTCCGAGCTCGCTTTGCAGCAGGAACTGTCACCATTGCCAGGTTCCGCTTTCTTCTGACCTCGTCGATCTGCTCCTGAACTGACATCTCCTCTGGTCGTTCGTCTGTCTCAGATGGCAGACCTCTTCCTTCTTCGTTCTCAGAATTCACCCTTTCGTTGACCTCGGGCTCAACCTCTGTTTGGATCTCCGGTGCGGCCTCTCTATCCTCCCTCAACTGATCGGCTCCTTGCGTTTCAGTTTTGGCTTCTAGGCTTTCTTTCTTTTCTGCTTCAGGCTCATTCGCAGCATCGTGTTCCTCCTCTTGTGCCACCGATTCAACCTGGGCTTCGTCGGGAAGCGGATTCTCTTCTCCTAGATCATCCGATGATTTGGCTGATGAGTTTCCACCCTCATCTGCAGTAGCGAATGATTCGCTCTCGCTTTTGGCCTCCTTATCTACTTCAGACCTTCCCTCGCTCTGAGTCACTGGCGGATTCTGTTCTTCCCCACTCGATCTATCGATTAGATGAGGAAACGAAGCATCACCTGTTGCATGTGCCATCTTTGATTTCAATTTCTTTCTGATGAGCCCTCTTCGTGTCGCAGACACCATTTTATGCGCGGATCTAGACTGAGATGCTCCGAATTGAGTCACACAAATTCTTTGCACCTAGGGTTTTGACCCAATTCAGTGTTGACTCTCTTCCTCTTCCTCTCCCGCAAATATAGCAACTTCAATTTCCCTCTCCTCTGTTTTAATTTCTCCTTTTCCTTCATGGGCTGCTGTTGAGCCTATCTAAATGAGCATCATTTGTCAACGGCCCACTTCCTGTTCAACCATGACAAATTTTTCTAAAAAGGAACCCGTTAGTACATCACATAGAACACGACATTCATTGACACATTTAATCTGAAGAATTTTGTGATGACTAACATAGACAGTAACCGTTCATGTCATCACCCTCAGCTGGCTTTTGAAACAGTTTTTTTTTTTAGTTCAGTTTGTTTACCCAGGTTCACAGATGATACATAGACTGACTCAGC